>NW_027660827.1:0-571935 GCF_963280865.1 Gymnoscopelus braueri
AATCGTGGCTCAAAATGGCATTTTTGGGCTGAGATAAGCACTTTGGTGACATTTTCCTGTAACTTGTTCCCAGTACATTCTAAGTGGCTGCTGACTTTGTGAGGTCTCTAAAAGTGGGTTTTAGGAGCCCAACACAAAATACATGAGCCCTAATGCCTTCTTTCAGACAAAACTGACTTCCACTTTCTTAAAAAAATCTTGGGTCAAAATAGCATTATTAGACTGAGATAAGCACTTTGGTGACATTTTCCTGTAACTTGTTCCCAGTACATTCTAAGTGGCTGCTGACTTTGTGAGGTCTCTAAAAGTGGGTTTTAGGAGCCCAACACAAAATACATGAGCCCCAATGCCTTCCTTCATACAAAACTGACACCCACTTTCCTTAAAAAATCGTGGCTCAAAATGGCATTTTTGGGCTGAGATAAGCACTTTGGTGACATTTTCCTGTAACTTGTTCCCAGTACATTCTAAGTGGCTGCTGACTTTGTGAGGTCTCTAAAAGTGGGTTTTAGGAGCCCAACACAAAATACATGAGCCCTAATGCCTTCTTTCAGACAAAACTGACTTCCACTTTCTTAAAAAAATCTTGGGTCAAAATAGCATTATTAGACTGAGATAAGCACTTTGGTGACATTTTCCTGTAACTTGTTCCCAGTACATTCTAAGTGGCTGCTGACTTTGTGAGGTCTCTAAAAGTGGGTTTTAGGAGCCCAACACAAAATACATGAGCCCCAATGCCTTCCTTCATACAAAACTGACACCCACTTTCCTTAAAAAATCGTGGCTCAAAATGGCATTTTTGGGCTGAGATAAGCACTTTGGTGACATTTTCCTGTAACTTGTTCCCAGTACATTCTAAGTGGCTGCTGACTTTGTGAGGTCTCTAAAAGTGGGTTTTAGGAGCCCAACACAAAATACATGAGCCCCAATGCCTTCCTTCATACAAAACTGACACCCACTTTCCTTAAAAAATCGTGGCTCAAAATGGCATTTTTGGGCTGAGATAAGCACTTTGGTGACATTTTCCTGTAACTTGTTCCCAGTACATTCTAAGTGGCTGCTGACTTTGTGAGGTCTCTAAAAGTGGGTTTTAGGAGCCCAACACAAAATACATGAGCCCTAATGCCTTCTTTCAGACAAAACTGACTTCCACTTTCTTAAAAAATCTTGGGTCAAAATAGCATTATTAGACTGAGATAAGCACTTTGGTGACATTTTCCTGTAACTTGTTCCCAGTACATTCTAAGTGGCTGCTGACTTTGTGAGGTCTCTAAAAGTGGGTTTTAGGAGCCCAACACAAAATACATGAGCCCTAATGCCTTCTTTCAGACAAAACTGACTTCCACTTTCTTAAAAAAATCTGGGTCAAAATAGCATTATTAGACTGAGATAAGCACTTTGGTGACATTTTCCTGTAACTTGTTCCCAGTACATTCTAAGTGGCTGCTGACTTTGTGAGGTCTCTAAAAGTGGGTTTTAGGAGCCCAACACAAAATACATGAGCCCCAATGCCTTCCTTCATACAAAACTGACACCCACTTTCCTTAAAAAATCGTGGCTCAAAATGGCATTTTTGGGCTGAGATAAGCACTTTGGTGACATTTTCCTGTAACTTGTTCCCAGTACATTCTAAGTGGCTGCTGACTTTGTGAGGTCTCTAAAAGTGGGTTTTAGGAGCCCAACACAAAATACATGAGCCCTAATGCCTTCTTTCAGACAAAACTGACTTCCACTTTCTTAAAAAAATCTTGGGTCAAAATAGCATTATTAGACTGAGATAAGCACTTTGGTGACATTTTCCTGTAACTTGTTCCCAGTACATTCTAAGTGGCTGCTGACTTTGTGAGGTCTCTAAAAGTGGGTTTTAGGAGCCCAACACAAAATACATGAGCCCCAATGCCTTCCTTCATACAAAACTGACACCCACTTTCCTTAAAAAATCGTGGCTCAAAATGGCATTTTTGGGCTGAGATAAGCACTTTGGTGACATTTTCCTGTAACTTGTTCCCAGTACATTCTAAGTGGCTGCTGACTTTGTGAGGTCTCTAAAAGTGGGTTTTAGGAGCCCAACACAAAATACATGAGCCCCAATGCCTTCCTTCATACAAAACTGACACCCACTTTCCTTAAAAAATCGTGGCTCAAAATGGCATTTTTGGGCTGAGATAAGCACTTTGGTGACATTTTCCTGTAACTTGTTCCCAGTACATTCTAAGTGGCTGCTGACTTTGTGAGGTCTCTAAAGTGGGTTTTAGGAGCCCAACACAAAATACATGAGCCCTAATGCCTTCTTTCAGACAAAACTGACTTCCACTTTCTTAAAAAAATCTTGGGTCAAAATAGCATTATTAGACTGAGATAAGCACTTTGGTGACATTTTCCTGTAACTTGTTCCCAGTACATTCTAAGTGGCTGCTGACTTTGTGAGGTCTCTAAAAGTGGGTTTTAGGAGCCCAACACAAAATACATGAGCCCCAATGCCTTCCTTCATACAAAACTGACACCCACTTTCCTTAAAAAATCGTGGCTCAAAATGGCATTTTTGGGCTGAGATAAGCACTTTGGTGACATTTTCCTGTAACTTGTTCCCAGTACATTCTAAGTGGCTGCTGACTTTGTGAGGTCTCTAAAAGTGGGTTTTAGGAGCCCAACACAAAATACATGAGCCCCAATGCCTTCCTTCATACAAAACTGACACCCACTTTCCTTAAAAAATCGTGGCTCAAAATGGCATTTTTGGGCTGAGATAAGCACTTTGGTGACATTTTCCTGTAACTTGTTCCCAGTACATTCTAAGTGGCTGCTGACTTTGTGAGGTCTCTAAAAGTGGGTTTTAGGAGCCCAACACAAAATACATGAGCCCTAATGCCTTCTTTCAGACAAAACTGACTTCCACTTTCTTAAAAAAATCTTGGGTCAAAATAGCATTATTAGACTGAGATAAGCACTTTGGTGACATTTTCCTGTAACTTGTTCCCAGTACATTCTAAGTGGCTGCTGACTTTGTGAGGTCTCTAAAAGTGGGTTTTAGGAGCCCAACACAAAATACATGAGCCCCAATGCCTTCCTTCATACAAAACTGACACCCACTTTCCTTAAAAAATCGTGGCTCAAAATGTAATTTTTGGGCTGAGATAAGCACTTTGGTGACATTTTCCTGTAACTTGTTCCCAGTACATTCTAAGTGGCTGCTGACTTTGTGAGGTCTCTAAAAGTGGGTTTTAGGAGCCCAACACAAAATACATGAGCCCTAATGCCTTCTTTCAGACAAAACTGACTTCCACTTTCTTAAAAAAATCTTGGGTCAAAATAGCATTATTAGACTGAGATAAGCACTTTGGTGACATTTTCCTGTAACTTGTTCCCAGTACATTCTAAGTGGCTGCTGACTTTGTGAGGTCTCTAAAAGTGGGTTTTAGGAGCCCAACACAAAATACATGAGCCCCAATGCCTTCCTTCATACAAAACTGACACCCACTTTCCTTAAAAAATCGTGGCTCAAAATGGCATTTTTGGGCTGAGATAAGCACTTTGGTGACATTTTCCTGTAACTTGTTCCCAGTACATTCTAAGTGGCTGCTGACTTTGTGAGGTCTCTAAAAGTGGGTTTTAGGAGCCCAACACAAAATACATGAGCCCTAATGCCTTCTTTCAGACAAAACTGACTTCCACTTTCTTAAAAAAATCTTGGGTCAAAATAGCATTATTAGACTGAGATAAGCACTTTGGTGACATTTTCCTGTAACTTGTTCCCAGTACATTCTAAGTGGCTGCTGACTTTGTGAGGTCTCTAAAAGTGGGTTTTAGGAGCCCAACACAAAATACATGAGCCCCAATGCCTTCCTTCATACAAAACTGACACCCACTTTCCTTAAAAAATCGTGGCTCAAAATGGCATTTTTGGGCTGAGATAAGCACTTTGGTGACATTTTCCTGTAACTTGTTCCCAGTACATTCTAAGTGGCTGCTGACTTTGTGAGGTCTCTAAAAGTGGGTTTTAGGAGCCCAACACAAAATACATGAGCCCTAATGCCTTCTTTCAGACAAAACTGACTTCCACTTTCTTAAAAAAATCTTGGGTCAAAATAGCATTATTAGACTGAGATAAGCACTTTGGTGACATTTTCCTGTAACTTGTTCCCAGTACATTCTAAGTGGCTGCTGACTTTGTGAGGTCTCTAAAAGTGGGTTTTAGGAGCCCAACACAAAATACATGAGCCCCAATGCCTTCCTTCATACAAAACTGACACCCACTTTCCTTAAAAAATCGTGGCTCAAAATGGCATTTTTGGGCTGAGATAAGCACTTTGGTGACATTTTCCTGTAACTTGTTCCCAGTACATTCTAAGTGGCTGCTGACTTTGTGAGGTCTCTAAAAGTGGGTTTTAGGAGCCCAACACAAAATACATGAGCCCTAATGCCTTCTTTCAGACAAAACTGACTTCCACTTTCTTAAAAAAATCTTGGGTCAAAATAGCATTATTAGACTGAGATAAGCACTTTGGTGACATTTTCCTGTAACTTGTTCCCAGTACATTCTAAGTGGCTGCTGACTTTGTGAGGTCTCTAAAAGTGGGTTTTAGGAGCCCAACACAAAATACATGAGCCCCAATGCCTTCCTTCATACAAAACTGACACCCACTTTCCTTAAAAAATCGTGGCTCAAAATGGCATTTTTGGGCTGAGATAAGCACTTTGGTGACATTTTCCTGTAACTTGTTCCCAGTACATTCTAAGTGGCTGCTGACTTTGTGAGGTCTCTAAAAGTGGGTTTTAGGAGCCCAACACAAAATACATGAGCCCTAATGCCTTCTTTCAGACAAAACTGACTTCCACTTTCTTAAAAAAATCTTGGGTCAAAATAGCATTATTAGACTGAGATAAGCACTTTGGTGACATTTTCCTGTAACTTGTTCCCAGTACATTCTAAGTGGCTGCTGACTTTGTGAGGTCTCTAAAAGTGGGTTTTAGGAGCCCAACACAAAATACATGAGCCCCAATGCCTTCCTTCATACAAAACTGACACCCACTTTCCTTAAAAAATCGTGGCTCAAAATGGCATTTTTGGGCTGAGATAAGCACTTTGGTGACATTTTCCTGTAACTTGTTCCCAGTACATTCTAAGTGGCTGCTGACTTTGTGAGGTCTCTAAAAGTGGGTTTTAGGAGCCCAACACAAAATACATGAGCCCTAATGCCTTCTTTCAGACAAAACTGACTTCCACTTTCTTAAAAAAATCTTGGGTCAAAATAGCATTATTAGACTGAGATAAGCACTTTGGTGACATTTTCCTGTAACTTGTTCCCAGTACATTCTAAGTGGCTGCTGACTTTGTGAGGTCTCTAAAAGTGGGTTTTAGGAGCCCAACACAAAATACATGAGCCCCAATGCCTTCCTTCATACAAAACTGACACCCACTTTCCTTAAAAAATCGTGGCTCAAAATGGCATTTTTGGGCTGAGATAAGCACTTTGGTGACATTTTCCTGTAACTTGTTCCCAGTACATTCTAAGTGGCTGCTGACTTTGTGAGGTCTCTAAAAGTGGGTTTTAGGAGCCCAACACAAAATACATGAGCCCTAATGCCTTCTTTCAGACAAAACTGACTTCCACTTTCTTAAAAAAATCTTGGGTCAAAATAGCATTATTAGACTGAGATAAGCACTTTGGTGACATTTTCCTGTAACTTGTTCCCAGTACATTCTAAGTGGCTGCTGACTTTGTGAGGTCTCTAAAAGTGGGTTTTAGGAGCCCAACACAAAATACATGAGCCCCAATGCCTTCCTTCATACAAAACTGACACCCACTTTCCTTAAAAAATCGTGGCTCAAAATGGCATTTTTGGGCTGAGATAAGCACTTTGGTGACATTTTCCTGTAACTTGTTCCCAGTACATTCTAAGTGGCTGCTGACTTTGTGAGGTCTCTAAAAGTGGGTTTTAGGAGCCCAACACAAAATACATGAGCCCTAATGCCTTCTTTCAGACAAAACTGACTTCCACTTTCTTAAAAAAATCTTGGGTCAAAATAGCATTATTAGACTGAGATAAGCACTTTGGTGACATTTTCCTGTAACTTGTTCCCAGTACATTCTAAGTGGCTGCTGACTTTGTGAGGTCTCTAAAAGTGGGTTTTAGGAGCCCAACACAAAATACATGAGCCCCAATGCCTTCCTTCATACAAAACTGACACCCACTTTCCTTAAAAAATCGTGGCTCAAAATGGCATTTTTGGGCTGAGATAAGCACTTTGGTGACATTTTCCTGTAACTTGTTCCCAGTACATTCTAAGTGGCTGCTGACTTTGTGAGGTCTCTAAAAGTGGGTTTTAGGAGCCCAACACAAAATACATGAGCCCTAATGCCTTCTTTCAGACAAAACTGACTTCCACTTTCTTAAAAAAATCTTGGGTCAAAATAGCATTATTAGACTGAGATAAGCACTTTGGTGACATTTTCCTGTAACTTGTTCCCAGTACATTCTAAGTGGCTGCTGACTTTGTGAGGTCTCTAAAAGTGGGTTTTAGGAGCCCAACACAAAATACATGAGCCCCAATGCCTTCCTTCATACAAAACTGACAGCCACTTTCCTTAAAAAATCGTGGCTCAAAATGGCATTTTTGGGCTGAGATAAGCACTTTGGTGACATTTTCCTGTAACTTGTTCCCAGTACATTCTAAGTGGCTGCTGACTTTGTGAGGTCTCTAAAAGTGGGTTTTAGGAGCCCAACACAAAATACATGAGCCCCAATGCCTTCCTTCATACAAAACTGACACCCACTTTCCTTAAAAAATCGTGGCTCAAAATGGCATTTTTGGGCTGAGATAAGCACTTTGGTGACATTTTCCTGTAACTTGTTCCCAGTACATTCTAAGTGGCTGCTGACTTTGTGAGGTCTCTAAAAGTGGGTTTTAGGAGCCCAACACAAAATACATGAGCCCTAATGCCTTCTTTCAGACAAAACTGACTTCCACTTTCTTAAAAAAATCTTGGGTCAAAATAGCATTATTAGACTGAGATAAGCACTTTGGTGACATTTTCCTGTAACTTGTTCCCAGTACATTCTAAGTGGCTGCTGACTTTGTGAGGTCTCTAAAAGTGGGTTTTAGGAGCCCAACACAAAATACATGAGCCCCAATGCCTTCCTTCATACAAAACTGACACCCACTTTCCTTAAAAAATCGTGGCTCAAAATGGCATTTTTGGGCTGAGATAAGCACTTTGGTGACATTTTCCTGTAACTTGTTCCCAGTACATTCTAAGTGGCTGCTGACTTTGTGAGGTCTCTAAAAGTGGGTTTTAGGAGCCCAACACAAAATACATGAGCCCTAATGCCTTCTTTCAGACAAAACTGACTTCCACTTTCTTAAAAAAATCTTGGGTCAAAATAGCATTATTAGACTGAGATAAGCACTTTGGTGACATTTTCCTGTAACTTGTTCCCAGTACATTCTAAGTGGCTGCTGACTTTGTGAGGTCTCTAAAAGTGGGTTTTAGGAGCCCAACACAAAATACATGAGCCCCAATGCCTTCCTTCATACAAAACTGACACCCACTTTCCTTAAAAAATCGTGGCTCAAAATGGCATTTTTGGGCTGAGATAAGCACTTTGGTGACATTTTCCTGTAACTTGTTCCCAGTACATTCTAAGTGGCTGCTGACTTTGTGAGGTCTCTAAAAGTGGGTTTTAGGAGCCCAACACAAAATACATGAGCCCTAATGCCTTCTTTCAGACAAAACTGACTTCCACTTTCTTAAAAAAAATCTTGGGTCAAAATAGCATTATTAGACTGAGATAAGCACTTTGGTGACATTTTCCTGTAACTTGTTCCCAGTACATTCTAAGTGGCTGCTGACTTTGTGAGGTCTCTAAAAGTGGGTTTTAGGAGCCCAACACAAAATACATGAGCCCCAATGCCTTCCTTCATACAAAACTGACACCCACTTTCCTTAAAAAATCGTGGCTCAAAATGGCATTTTTGGGCTGAGATAAGCACTTTGGTGACATTTTCCTGTAACTTGTTCCCAGTACATTCTAAGTGGCTGCTGACTTTGTGAGGTCTCTAAAAGTGGGTTTTAGGAGCCCAACACAAAATACATGAGCCCTAATGCCTTCTTTCAGACAAAACTGACTTCCACTTTCTTAAAAAAATCTTGGGTCAAAATAGCATTATTAGACTGAGATAAGCACTTTGGTGACATTTTCCTGTAACTTGTTCCCAGTACATTCTAAGTGGCTGCTGACTTTGTGAGGTCTCTAAAAGTGGGTTTTAGGAGCCCAACACAAAATACATGAGCCCCAATGCCTTCCTTCATACAAAACTGACACCCACTTTCCTTAAAAAATCGTGGCTCAAAATGGCATTTTTGGGCTGAGATAAGCACTTTGGTGACATTTTCCTGTAACTTGTTCCCAGTACATTCTAAGTGGCTGCTGACTTTGTGAGGTCTCTAAAAGTGGGTTTTAGGAGCCCAACACAAAATACATGAGCCCTAATGCCTTCTTTCAGACAAAACTGACTTCCACTTTCTTAAAAAAATCTTGGGTCAAAATAGCATTATTAGACTGAGATAAGCACTTTGGTGACATTTTCCTGTAACTTGTTCCCAGTACATTCTAAGTGGCTGCTGACTTTGTGAGGTCTCTAAAAGTGGGTTTTAGGAGCCCAACACAAAATACATGAGCCCCAATGCCTTCCTTCATACAAAACTGACAGCCACTTTCCTTAAAAAATCGTGGCTCAAAATGGCATTTTTGGGCTGAGATAAGCACTTTGGTGACATTTTCCTGTAACTTGTTCCCAGTACATTCTAAGTGGCTGCTGACTTTGTGAGGTCTCTAAAAGTGGGTTTTAGGAGCCCAACACAAAATACATGAGCCCTAATGCCTTCTTTCAGACAAAACTGACTTCCACTTTCTTAAAAAATTTTGGGTCAAAATAGCATTATTAGACTGAGATAAGCACTTTGGTGACATTTTCCTGTAACTTGTTCCCAGTACATTCTAAGTGGCTGCTGACTTTGTGAGGTCTCTAAAAGTGGGTTTTAGGAGCCCAACACAAAATACATGAGCCCCAATGCCTTCCTTCATACAAAACTGACACCCACTTTCCTTAAAAAATCGTGGCTCAAAATGGCATTTTTGGGCTGAGATAAGCACTTTGGTGACATTTTCCTGTAACTTGTTCCCAGTACATTCTAAGTGGCTGCTGACTTTGTGAGGTCTCTAAAAGTGGGTTTTAGGAGCCCAACACAAAATACATGAGCCCTAATGCCTTCTTTCAGACAAAACTGACTTCCACTTTCTTAAAAAAATCTTGGGTCAAAATAGCATTATTAGACTGAGATAAGCACTTTGGTGACATTTTCCTGTAACTTGTTCCCAGTACATTCTAAGTGGCTGCTGACTTTGTGAGGTCTCTAAAAGTGGGTTTTAGGAGCCCAACACAAAATACATGAGCCCCAATGCCTTCCTTCATACAAAACTGACACCCACTTTCCTTAAAAAATCGTGGCTCAAAATGGCATTTTTGGGCTGAGATAAGCACTTTGGTGACATTTTCCTGTAACTTGTTCCCAGTACATTCTAAGTGGCTGCTGACTTTGTGAGGTCTCTAAAAGTGGGTTTTAGGAGCCCAACACAAAATACATGAGCCCTAATGCCTTCTTTCAGACAAAACTGACTTCCACTTTCTTAAAAAAATCTTGGGTCAAAATAGCATTATTAGACTGAGATAAGCACTTTGGTGACATTTTCCTGTAACTTGTTCCCAGTACATTCTAAGTGGCTGCTGACTTTGTGAGGTCTCTAAAAGTGGGTTTTAGGAGCCCAACACAAAATACATGAGCCCCAATGCCTTCCTTCATACAAAACTGACACCCACTTTCCTTAAAAAATCGTGGCTCAAAATGGCATTTTTGGGCTGAGATAAGCACTTTGGTGACATTTTCCTGTAACTTGTTCCCAGTACATTCTAAGTGGCTGCTGACTTTGTGAGGTCTCTAAAAGTGGGTTTTAGGAGCCCAACACAAAATACATGAGCCCTAATGCCTTCCTTCAGACAGAACTGACACCCACTTTCTTTAAAAAATCGTGGTTCAAAATAGCATTTTTGGGCTGAGATAAGCACTTTGGTGACATTTTCCTGTAACTTGTTCCCAGTACATTTTAAGTGGCTGCTGACTTTGTGAGGTCTGTAAAATTGGGTTTTAGGAGCCCAACACAAAATACATGAGCCCTAATGCCTTCTTTCAGACAAAACTGACTTCCACTTTCTTAAAAAAATCTTGGGTCAAAATAGCATTATTAGACTGAGATAAGCACTTTGGTGACATTTTCCTGTAACTTGTTCCCAGTACATTCTAAGTGGCTGCTGACTTTGTGAGGTCTCTAAAAGTGGGTTTTAGGAGCCCAACACAAAATACATGAGCCCTAATGCCTTCTTTCAGACAAAACTGACTTCCACTTTCTTAAAAAAATCTTGGGTCAAAATAGCATTATTAGACTGAGATAAGCACTTTGGTGACATTTTCCTGTAACTTGTTCCCAGTACATTCTAAGTGGCTGCTGACTTTGTGAGGTCTCTAAAAGTGGGTTTTAGGAGCCCAACACAAAATACATGAGCCCTAATGCCTTCTTTCAGACAAAACTGACTTCCACTTTCTTAAAAAAATCTTGGGTCAAAATAGCATTATTAGACTGAGATAAGCACTTTGGTGACATTTTCCTGTAACTTGTTCCCAGTACATTCTAAGTGGCTGCTGACTTTGTGAGGTCTCTAAAAGTGGGTTTTAGGAGCCCAACACAAAATACATGAGCCCCAATGCCTTCCTTCATACAAAACTGACACCCACTTTCCTTAAAAAATCGTGGCTCAAAATGGCATTTTTGGGCTGAGATAAGCACTTTGGTGACATTTTCCTGTAACTTGTTCCCAGTACATTCTAAGTGGCTGCTGACTTTGTGAGGTCTCTAAAAGTGGGTTTTAGGAGCCCAACACAAAATACATGAGCCCCAATGCCTTCCTTCATACAAAACTGACACCCACTTTCCTTAAAAAATCGTGGCTCAAAATGGCATTTTTGGGCTGAGATAAGCACTTTGGTGACATTTTCCTGTAACTTGTTCCCAGTACATTCTAAGTGGCTGCTGACTTTGTGAGGTCTCTAAAAGTGGGTTTTAGGAGCCCAACACAAAATACATGAGCCCTAATGCCTTCTTTCAGACAAAACTGACTTCCACTTTCTTAAAAAAATCTTGGGTCAAAATAGCATTATTAGACTGAGATAAGCACTTTGGTGACATTTTCCTGTAACTTGTTCCCAGTACATTCTAAGTGGCTGCTGACTTTGTGAGGTCTCTAAAAGTGGGTTTTAGGAGCCCAACACAAAATACATGAGCCCTAATGCCTTCCTTCAGACAGAACTGACACCCACTTTCTTTAAAAAATCGTGGTTCAAAATAGCATTTTTGGGCTGAGATAAGCACTTTGGTGACATTTTCCTGTAACTTGTTCCCAGTACATTTTAAGTGGCTGCTGACTTTGTGAGGTCTGTAAAATTGGGTTTTAGGAGCCCAACACAAAATACATGAGCCCTAATGCCTTCTTTCAGACAAAACTGACTTCCACTTTCTTAAAAAAATCTTGGGTCAAAATAGCATTATTAGACTGAGATAAGCACTTTGGTGACATTTTCCTGTAACTTGTTCCCAGTACATTCTAAGTGGCTGCTGACTTTGTGAGGTCTCTAAAAGTGGGTTTTAGGAGCCCAACACAAAATACATGAGCCCCAATGCCTTCCTTCATACAAAACTGACACCCACTTTCCTTAAAAAATCGTGGCTCAAAATGGCATTTTTGGGCTGAGATAAGCACTTTGGTGACATTTTCCTGTAACTTGTTCCCAGTACATTCTAAGTGGCTGCTGACTTTGTGAGGTCTCTAAAAGTGGGTTTTAGGAGCCCAACACAAAATACATGAGCCCTAATGCCTTCTTTCAGACAAAACTGACTTCCACTTTCTTAAAAAAATCTTGGGTCAAAATAGCATTATTAGACTGAGATAAGCACTTTGGTGACATTTTCCTGTAACTTGTTCCCAGTACATTCTAAGTGGCTGCTGACTTTGTGAGGTCTCTAAAAGTGGGTTTTAGGAGCCCAACACAAAATACATGAGCCCCAATGCCTTCCTTCATACAAAACTGACACCCACTTTCCTTAAAAAATCGTGGCTCAAAATGGCATTTTTGGGCTGAGATAAGCACTTTGGTGACATTTTCCTGTAACTTGTTCCCAGTACATTCTAAGTGGCTGCTGACTTTGTGAGGTCTCTAAAAGTGGGTTTTAGGAGCCCAACACAAAATACATGAGCCCTAATGCCTTCTTTCAGACAAAACTGACTTCCACTTTCTTAAAAAAATCTTGGGTCAAAATAGCATTATTAGACTGAGATAAGCACTTTGGTGACATTTTCCTGTAACTTGTTCCCAGTACATTCTAAGTGGCTGCTGACTTTGTGAGGTCTCTAAAAGTGGGTTTTAGGAGCCCAACACAAAATACATGAGCCCCAATGCCTTCCTTCATACAAAACTGACACCCACTTTCCTTAAAAAATCGTGGCTCAAAATGGCATTTTTGGGCTGAGATAAGCACTTTGGTGACATTTTCCTGTAACTTGTTCCCAGTACATTCTAAGTGGCTGCTGACTTTGTGAGGTCTCTAAAAGTGGGTTTTAGGAGCCCAACACAAAATACATGAGCCCTAATGCCTTCCTTCAGACAGAACTGACACCCACTTTCTTTAAAAAATCGTGGTTCAAAATAGCATTTTTGGGCTGAGATAAGCACTTTGGTGACATTTTCCTGTAACTTGTTCCCAGTACATTTTAAGTGGCTGCTGACTTTGTGAGGTCTGTAAAATTGGGTTTTAGGAGCCCAACACAAAATACATGAGCCCTAATGCCTTCTTTCAGACAAAACTGACTTCCACTTTCTTAAAAAAATCTTGGGTCAAAATAGCATTATTAGACTGAGATAAGCACTTTGGTGACATTTTCCTGTAACTTGTTCCCAGTACATTCTAAGTGGCTGCTGACTTTGTGAGGTCTCTAAAAGTGGGTTTTAGGAGCCCAACACAAAATACATGAGCCCTAATGCCTTCTTTCAGACAAAACTGACTTCCACTTTCTTAAAAAAATCTTGGGTCAAAATAGCATTATTAGACTGAGATAAGCACTTTGGTGACATTTTCCTGTAACTTGTTCCCAGTACATTCTAAGTGGCTGCTGACTTTGTGAGGTCTCTAAAAGTGGGTTTTAGGAGCCCAACACAAAATACATGAGCCCTAATGCCTTCTTTCAGACAAAACTGACTTCCACTTTCTTAAAAAAATCTTGGGTCAAAATAGCATTATTAGACTGAGATAAGCACTTTGGTGACATTTTCCTGTAACTTGTTCCCAGTACATTCTAAGTGGCTGCTGACTTTGTGAGGTCTCTAAAAGTGGGTTTTAGGAGCCCAACACAAAATACATGAGCCCCAATGCCTTCCTTCATACAAAACTGACACCCACTTTCCTTAAAAAATCGTGGCTCAAAATGGCATTTTTGGGCTGAGATAAGCACTTTGGTGACATTTTCCTGTAACTTGTTCCCAGTACATTCTAAGTGGCTGCTGACTTTGTGAGGTCTCTAAAAGTGGGTTTTAGGAGCCCAACACAAAATACATGAGCCCTAATGCCTTCTTTCAGACAAAACTGACTTCCACTTTCTTAAAAAAATCTTGGGTCAAAATAGCATTATTAGACTGAGATAAGCACTTTGGTGACATTTTCCTGTAACTTGTTCCCAGTACATTCTAAGTGGCTGCTGACTTTGTGAGGTCTCTAAAAGTGGGTTTTAGGAGCCCAACACAAAATACATGAGCCCCAATGCCTTCCTTCATACAAAACTGACACCCACTTTCCTTAAAAAATCGTGGCTCAAAATGGCATTTTTGGGCTGAGATAAGCACTTTGGTGACATTTTCCTGTAACTTGTTCCCAGTACATTCTAAGTGGCTGCTGACTTTGTGAGGTCTCTAAAAGTGGGTTTTAGGAGCCCAACACAAAATACATGAGCCCCAATGCCTTCCTTCATACAAAACTGACACCCACTTTCCTTAAAAAATCGTGGCTCAAAATGGCATTTTTGGGCTGAGATAAGCACTTTGGTGACATTTTCCTGTAACTTGTTCCCAGTACATTCTAAGTGGCTGCTGACTTTGTGAGGTCTCTAAAAGTGGGTTTTAGGAGCCCAACACAAAATACATGAGCCCTAATGCCTTCTTTCAGACAAAACTGACTTCCACTTTCTTAAAAAAATCTTGGGTCAAAATAGCATTATTAGACTGAGATAAGCACTTTGGTGACATTTTCCTGTAACTTGTTCCCAGTACATTCTAAGTGGCTGCTGACTTTGTGAGGTCTCTAAAAGTGGGTTTTAGGAGCCCAACACAAAATACATGAGCCCCAATGCCTTCCTTCATACAAAACTGACACCCACTTTCCTTAAAAAATCGTGGCTCAAAATGGCATTTTTGGGCTGAGATAAGCACTTTGGTGACATTTTCCTGTAACTTGTTCCCAGTACATTCTAAGTGGCTGCTGACTTTGTGAGGTCTCTAAAAGTGGGTTTTAGGAGCCCAACACAAAATACATGAGCCCTAATGCCTTCCTTCAGACAGAACTGACACCCACTTTCTTTAAAAAATCGTGGTTCAAAATAGCATTTTTGGGCTGAGATAAGCACTTTGGTGACATTTTCCTGTAACTTGTTCCCAGTACATTTTAAGTGGCTGCTGACTTTGTGAGGTCTGTAAAATTGGGTTTTAGGAGCCCAACACAAAATACATGAGCCCTAATGCCTTCTTTCAGACAAAACTGACTTCCACTTTCTTAAAAAAATCTTGGGTCAAAATAGCATTATTAGACTGAGATAAGCACTTTGGTGACATTTTCCTGTAACTTGTTCCCAGTACATTCTAAGTGGCTGCTGACTTTGTGAGGTCTCTAAAAGTGGGTTTTAGGAGCCCAACACAAAATACATGAGCCCCAATGCCTTCCTTCATACAAAACTGACACCCACTTTCCTTAAAAAATCGTGGCTCAAAATGGCATTTTTGGGCTGAGATAAGCACTTTGGTGACATTTTCCTGTAACTTGTTCCCAGTACATTCTAAGTGGCTGCTGACTTTGTGAGGTCTCTAAAAGTGGGTTTTAGGAGCCCAACACAAAATACATGAGCCCCAATGCCTTCCTTCATACAAAACTGACACCCACTTTCCTTAAAAAATCGTGGCTCAAAATGGCATTTTTGGGCTGAGATAAGCACTTTGGTGACATTTTCCTGTAACTTGTTCCCAGTACATTCTAAGTGGCTGCTGACTTTGTGAGGTCTCTAAAAGTGGGTTTTAGGAGCCCAACACAAAATACATGAGCCCTAATGCCTTCTTTCAGACAAAACTGACTTCCACTTTCTTAAAAAAATCTTGGGTCAAAATAGCATTATTAGACTGAGATAAGCACTTTGGTGACATTTTCCTGTAACTTGTTCCCAGTACATTCTAAGTGGCTGCTGACTTTGTGAGGTCTCTAAAAGTGGGTTTTAGGAGCCCAACACAAAATACATGAGCCCCAATGCCTTCCTTCATACAAAACTGACACCCACTTTCCTTAAAAAATCGTGGCTCAAAATGGCATTTTTGGGCTGAGATAAGCACTTTGGTGACATTTTCCTGTAACTTGTTCCCAGTACATTCTAAGTGGCTGCTGACTTTGTGAGGTCTCTAAAAGTGGGTTTTAGGAGCCCAACACAAAATACATGAGCCCTAATGCCTTCCTTCAGACAGAACTGACACCCACTTTCTTTAAAAAATCGTGGTTCAAAATAGCATTTTTGGGCTGAGATAAGCACTTTGGTGACATTTTCCTGTAACTTGTTCCCAGTACATTTTAAGTGGCTGCTGACTTTGTGAGGTCTGTAAAATTGGGTTTTAGGAGCCCAACACAAAATACATGAGCCCTAATGCCTTCTTTCAGACAAAACTGACTTCCACTTTCTTAAAAAAATCTTGGGTCAAAATAGCATTATTAGACTGAGATAAGCACTTTGGTGACATTTTCCTGTAACTTGTTCCCAGTACATTCTAAGTGGCTGCTGACTTTGTGAGGTCTCTAAAAGTGGGTTTTAGGAGCCCAACACAAAATACATGAGCCCCAATGCCTTCCTTCATACAAAACTGACACCCACTTTCCTTAAAAAATCGTGGCTCAAAATGGCATTTTTGGGCTGAGATAAGCACTTTGGTGACATTTTCCTGTAACTTGTTCCCAGTACATTCTAAGTGGCTGCTGACTTTGTGAGGTCTCTAAAAGTGGGTTTTAGGAGCCCAACACAAAATACATGAGCCCTAATGCCTTCTTTCAGACAAAACTGACTTCCACTTTCTTAAAAAAATCTTGGGTCAAAATAGCATTATTAGACTGAGATAAGCACTTTGGTGACATTTTCCTGTAACTTGTTCCCAGTACATTCTAAGTGGCTGCTGACTTTGTGAGGTCTCTAAAAGTGGGTTTTAGGAGCCCAACACAAAATACATGAGCCCCAATGCCTTCCTTCATACAAAACTGACACCCACTTTCCTTAAAAAATCGTGGCTCAAAATGGCATTTTTGGGCTGAGATAAGCACTTTGGTGACATTTTCCTGTAACTTCCACTTTCTTAAAAAAATCTTGGGTCAAAATAGCATTATTAGACTGAGATAAGCACTTTGGTGACATTTTCCTGTAACTTGTTCCCAGTACATTCTAAGTGGCTGCTGACTTTGTGAGGTCTCTAAAAGTGGGTTTTAGGAGCCCAACACAAAATACATGAGCCCCAATGCCTTCCTTCATACAAAACTGACACCCACTTTCCTTAAAAAATCGTGGCTCAAAATGGCATTTTTGGGCTGAGATAAGCACTTTGGTGACATTTTCCTGTAACTTGTTCCCAGTACATTCTAAGTGGCTGCTGACTTTGTGAGGTCTCTAAAAGTGGGTTTTAGGAGCCCAACACAAAATACATGAGCCCTAATGCCTTCTTTCAGACAAAACTGACTTCCACTTTCTTAAAAAAATCTTGGGTCAAAATAGCATTATTAGACTGAGATAAGCACTTTGGTGACATTTTCCTGTAACTTGTTCCCAGTACATTCTAAGTGGCTGCTGACTTTGTGAGGTCTCTAAAAGTGGGTTTTAGGAGCCCAACACAAAATACATGAGCCCCAATGCCTTCCTTCATACAAAACTGACACCCACTTTCCTTAAAAAATCGTGGCTCAAAATGGCATTTTTGGGCTGAGATAAGCACTTTGGTGACATTTTCCTGTAACTTGTTCCCAGTACATTCTAAGTGGCTGCTGACTTTGTGAGGTCTCTAAAAGTGGGTTTTAGGAGCCCAACACAAAATACATGAGCCCTAATGCCTTCTTTCAGACAAAACTGACTTCCACTTTCTTAAAAAAATCTTGGGTCAAAATAGCATTATTAGACTGAGATAAGCACTTTGGTGACATTTTCCTGTAACTTGTTCCCAGTACATTCTAAGTGGCTGCTGACTTTGTGAGGTCTCTAAAAGTGGGTTTTAGGAGCCCAACACAAAATACATGAGCCCCAATGCCTTCCTTCATACAAAACTGACACCCACTTTCCTTAAAAAATCGTGGCTCAAAATGGCATTTTTGGGCTGAGATAAGCACTTTGGTGAAATTTTCCTGTAACTTGTTCCCAGTACATTCTAAGTGGCTGCTGACTTTGTGAGGTCTCTAAAAGTGGGTTTTAGGAGCCCAACACAAAATACATGAGCCCCAATGCCTTCCTTCATACAAAACTGACACCCACTTTCCTTAAAAAATCGTGGCTCAAAATGGCATTTTTGGGCTGAGATAAGCACTTTGGTGACATTTTCCTGTAACTTGTTCCCAGTACATTCTAAGTGGCTGCTGACTTTGTGAGGTCTCTAAAAGTGGGTTTTAGGAGCCCAACACAAAATACATGAGCCCTAATGCCTTCTTTCAGACAAAACTGACTTCCACTTTCTTAAAAAAATCTTGGGTCAAAATAGCATTATTAGACTGAGATAAGCACTTTGGTGACATTTTCCTGTAACTTGTTCCCAGTACATTCTAAGTGGCTGCTGACTTTGTGAGGTCTCTAAAAGTGGGTTTTAGGAGCCCAACACAAAATACATGAGCCCCAATGCCTTCCTTCATACAAAACTGACACCCACTTTCCTTTAAAAATCGTGGCTCAAAATGGCATTTTTGGGCTGAGATAAGCACTTTGGTGACATTTTCCTGTAACTTGTTCCCAGTACATTCTAAGTGGCTGCTGACTTTGTGAGGTCTCTAAAAGTGGGTTTTAGGAGCCCAACACAAAATACATGAGCCCTAATGCCTTCTTTCAGACAAAACTGACTTCCACTTTCTTAAAAAAATCTTGGGTCAAAATAGCATTATTAGACTGAGATAAGCACTTTGGTGACATTTTCCTGTAACTTGTTCCCAGTACATTCTAAGTGGCTGCTGACTTTGTGAGGTCTCTAAAAGTGGGTTTTAGGAGCCCAACACAAAATACATGAGCCCCAATGCCTTCCTTCATACAAAACTGACACCCACTTTCCTTAAAAAATCGTGGCTCAAAATGGCATTTTTGGGCTGAGATAAGCACTTTGGTGACATTTTCCTGTAACTTGTTCCCAGTACATTCTAAGTGGCTGCTGACTTTGTGAGGTCTCTAAAAGTGGGTTTTAGGAGCCCAACACAAAATACATGAGCCCTAATGCCTTCTTTCAGACAAAACTGACTTCCACTTTCTTAAAAAAATCTTGGGTCAAAATAGCATTATTAGACTGAGATAAGCACTTTGGTGACATTTTCCTGTAACTTGTTCCCAGTACATTCTAAGTGGCTGCTGACTTTGTGAGGTCTCTAAAAGTGGGTTTTAGGAGCCCAACACAAAATACATGAGCCCCAATGCCTTCCTTCATACAAAACTGACACCCACTTTCCTTAAAAAATCGTGGCTCAAAATGGCATTTTTGGGCTGAGATAAGCACTTTGGTGACATTTTCCTGTAACTTGTTCCCAGTACATTCTAAGTGGCTGCTGACTTTGTGAGGTCTCTAAAAGTGGGTTTTAGGAGCCCAACACAAAATACATGAGCCCTAATGCCTTCTTTCAGACAAAACTGACTTCCACTTTCTTAAAAAAATCTTGGGTCAAAATAGCATTATTAGACTGAGATAAGCACTTTGGTGACATTTTCCTGTAACTTGTTCCCAGTACATTCTAAGTGGCTGCTGACTTTGTGAGGTCTCTAAAAGTGGGTTTTAGGAGCCCAACACAAAATACATGAGCCCCAATGCCTTCCTTCATACAAAACTGACACCCACTTTCCTTAAAAAATCGTGGCTCAAAATGGCATTTTTGGGCTGAGATAAGCACTTTGGTGACATTTTCCTGTAACTTGTTCCCAGTACATTCTAAGTGGCTGCTGACTTTGTGAGGTCTCTAAAAGTGGGTTTTAGGAGCCCAACACAAAATACATGAGCCCCAATGCCTTCCTTCATACAAAACTGACACCCACTTTCCTTAAAAAATCGTGGCTCAAAATGGCATTTTTGGGCTGAGATAAGCACTTTGGTGACATTTTCCTGTAACTTGTTCCCAGTACATTCTAAGTGGCTGCTGACTTTGTGAGGTCTCTAAAAGTGGGTTTTAGGAGCCCAACACAAAATACATGAGCCCTAATGCCTTCTTTCAGACAAAACTGACTTCCACTTTCTTAAAAAAATCTTGGGTCAAAATAGCATTATTAGACTGAGATAAGCACTTTGGTGACATTTTCCTGTAACTTGTTCCCAGTACATTCTAAGTGGCTGCTGACTTTGTGAGGTCTCTAAAAGTGGGTTTTAGGAGCCCAACACAAAATACATGAGCCCCAATGCCTTCCTTCATACAAAACTGACACCCACTTTCCTTAAAAAATCGTGGCTCAAAATGTAATTTTTGGGCTGAGATAAGCACTTTGGTGACATTTTCCTGTAACTTGTTCCCAGTACATTCTAAGTGGCTGCTGACTTTGTGAGGTCTCTAAAAGTGGGTTTTAGGAGCCCAACACAAAATACATGAGCCCTAATGCCTTCTTTCAGACAAAACTGACTTCCACTTTCTTAAAAAAATCTTGGGTCAAAATAGCATTATTAGACTGAGATAAGCACTTTGGTGACATTTTCCTGTAACTTGTTCCCAGTACATTCTAAGTGGCTGCTGACTTTGTGAGGTCTCTAAAAGTGGGTTTTAGGAGCCCAACACAAAATACATGAGCCCCAATGCCTTCCTTCATACAAAACTGACACCCACTTTCCTTAAAAAATCGTGGCTCAAAATGGCATTTTTGGGCTGAGATAAGCACTTTGGTGACATTTTCCTGTAACTTGTTCCCAGTACATTCTAAGTGGCTGCTGACTTTGTGAGGTCTCTAAAAGTGGGTTTTAGGAGCCCAACACAAAATACATGAGCCCTAATGCCTTCTTTCAGACAAAACTGACTTCCACTTTCTTAAAAAAATCTTGGGTCAAAATAGCATTATTAGACTGAGATAAGCACTTTGGTGACATTTTCCTGTAACTTGTTCCCAGTACATTCTAAGTGGCTGCTGACTTTGTGAGGTCTCTAAAAGTGGGTTTTAGGAGCCCAACACAAAATACATGAGCCCCAATGCCTTCCTTCATACAAAACTGACACCCACTTTCCTTAAAAAATCGTGGCTCAAAATGGCATTTTTGGGCTGAGATAAGCACTTTGGTGACATTTTCCTGTAACTTGTTCCCAGTACATTCTAAGTGGCTGCTGACTTTGTGAGGTCTCTAAAAGTGGGTTTTAGGAGCCCAACACAAAATACATGAGCCCTAATGCCTTCTTTCAGACTAAACTGACTTCCACTTTCTTAAAAAAATCTTGGGTCAAAATAGCATTATTAGACTGAGATAAGCACTTTGGTGACATTTTCCTGTAACTTGTTCCCAGTACATTCTAAGTGGCTGCTGACTTTGTGAGGTCTCTAAAAGTGGGTTTTAGGAGCCCAACACAAAATACATGAGCCCCAATGCCTTCCTTCATACAAAACTGACACCCACTTTCCTTAAAAAATCGTGGCTCAAAATGGCATTTTTGGGCTGAGATAAGCACTTTGGTGACATTTTCCTGTAACTTGTTCCCAGTACATTCTAAGTGGCTGCTGACTTTGTGAGGTCTCTAAAAGTGGGTTTTAGGAGCCCAACACAAAATACATGAGCCCTAATGCCTTCTTTCAGACAAAACTGACTTCCACTTTCTTAAAAAAATCTTGGGTCAAAATAGCATTATTAGACTGAGATAAGCACTTTGGTGACATTTTCCTGTAACTTGTTCCCAGTACATTCTAAGTGGCTGCTGACTTTGTGAGGTCTCTAAAAGTGGGTTTTAGGAGCCCAACACAAAATACATGAGCCCCAATGCCTTCCTTCATACAAAACTGACACCCACTTTCCTTAAAAAATCGTGGCTCAAAATGGCATTTTTGGGCTGAGATAAGCACTTTGGTGACATTTTCCTGTAACTTGTTCCCAGTACATTCTAAGTGGCTGCTGACTTTGTGAGGTCTCTAAAAGTGGGTTTTAGGAGCCCAACACAAAATACATGAGCCCTAATGCCTTCTTTCAGACAAAACTGACTTCCACTTTCTTAAAAAAATCTTGGGTCAAAATAGCATTATTAGACTGAGATAAGCACTTTGGTGACATTTTCCTGTAACTTGTTCCCAGTACATTCTAAGTGGCTGCTGACTTTGTGAGGTCTCTAAAAGTGGGTTTTAGGAGCCCAACACAAAATACATGAGCCCCAATGCCTTCCTTCATACAAAACTGACACCCACTTTCCTTAAAAAATCGTGGCTCAAAATGGCATTTTTGGGCTGAGATAAGCACTTTGGTGACATTTTCCTGTAACTTGTTCCCAGTACATTCTAAGTGGCTGCTGACTTTGTGAGGTCTCTAAAAGTGGGTTTTAGGAGCCCAACACAAAATACATGAGCCCTAATGCCTTCTTTCAGACAAAACTGACTTCCACTTTCTTAAAAAAAATCTTGGGTCAAAATAGCATTATTAGACTGAGATAAGCACTTTGGTGACATTTTCCTGTAACTTGTTCCCAGTACATTCTAAGTGGCTGCTGACTTTGTGAGGTCTCTAAAAGTGGGTTTTAGGAGCCCAACACAAAATACATGAGCCCCAATGCCTTCCTTCATACAAAACTGACACCCACTTTCCTTAAAAAATCGTGGCTCAAAATGGCATTTTTGGGCTGAGATAAGCACTTTGGTGACATTTTCCTGTAACTTGTTCCCAGTACATTCTAAGTGGCTGCTGACTTTGTGAGGTCTCTAAAAGTGGGTTTTAGGAGCCCAACACAAAATACATGAGCCCCAATGCCTTCCTTCATACAAAACTGACACCCACTTTCCTTAAAAAATCGTGGCTCAAAATGGCATTTTTGGGCTGAGATAAGCACTTTGGTGACATTTTCCTGTAACTTGTTCCCAGTACATTCTAAGTGGCTGCTGACTTTGTGAGGTCTCTAAAAGTGGGTTTTAGGAGCCCAACACAAAATACATGAGCCCTAATGCCTTCTTTCAGACAAAACTGACTTCCACTTTCTTAAAAAAATCTTGGGTCAAAATAGCATTATTAGACTGAGATAAGCACTTTGGTGACATTTTCCTGTAACTTGTTCCCAGTACATTCTAAGTGGCTGCTGACTTTGTGAGGTCTCTAAAAGTGGGTTTTAGGAGCCCAACACAAAATACATGAGCCCCAATGCCTTCCTTCATACAAAACTGACACCCACTTTCCTTAAAAAATCGTGGCTCAAAATGGCATTTTTGGGCTGAGATAAGCACTTTGGTGACATTTTCCTGTAACTTGTTCCCAGTACATTCTAAGTGGCTGCTGACTTTGTGAGGTCTCTAAAAGTGGGTTTTAGGAGCCCAACACAAAATACATGAGCCCTAATGCCTTCTTTCAGACAAAACTGACTTCCACTTTCTTAAAAAAAATCTTGGGTCAAAATAGCATTATTAGACTGAGATAAGCACTTTGGTGACATTTTCCTGTAACTTGTTCCCAGTACATTCTAAGTGGCTGCTGACTTTGTGAGGTCTCTAAAAGTGGGTTTTAGGAGCCCAACACAAAATACATGAGCCCCAATGCCTTCCTTCATACAAAACTGACACCCACTTTCCTTAAAAAATTGTGGCTCAAAATGGCATTTTTGGGCTGAGATAAGCACTTTGGTGACATTTTCCTGTAACTTGTTCCCAGTACATTCTAAGTGGCTGCTGACTTTGTGAGGTCTCTAAAAGTGGGTTTTAGGAGCCCAACACAAAATACATGAGCCCCAATGCCTTCCTTCATACAAAACTGACACCCACTTTCCTTAAAAAATCGTGGCTCAAAATGGCATTTTTGGGCTGAGATAAGCACTTTGGTGACATTTTCCTGTAACTTGTTCCCAGTACATTCTAAGTGGCTGCTGACTTTGTGAGGTCTCTAAAAGTGGGTTTTAGGAGCCCAACACAAAATACATGAGCCCTAATGCCTTCTTTCAGACAAAACTGACTTCCACTTTCTTAAAAAAATCTTGGGTCAAAATAGCATTATTAGACTGAGATAAGCACTTTGGTGACATTTTCCTGTAACTTGTTCCCAGTACATTCTAAGTGGCTGCTGACTTTGTGAGGTCTCTAAAAGTGGGTTTTAGGAGCCCAACACAAAATACATGAGCCCCAATGCCTTCCTTCATACAAAACTGACAGCCACTTTCCTTAAAAAATCGTGGCTCAAAATGGCATTTTTGGGCTGAGATAAGCACTTTGGTGACATTTTCCTGTAACTTGTTCCCAGTACATTCTAAGTGGCTGCTGACTTTGTGAGGTCTCTAAAAGTGGGTTTTAGGAGCCCAACACAAAATACATGAGCCCTAATGCCTTCTTTCAGACAAAACTGACTTCCACTTTCTTAAAAAATTTTGGGTCAAAATAGCATTATTAGACTGAGATAAGCACTTTGGTGACATTTTCCTGTAACTTGTTCCCAGTACATTCTAAGTGGCTGCTGACTTTGTGAGGTCTCTAAAAGTGGGTTTTAGGAGCCCAACACAAAATACATGAGCCCCAATGCCTTCCTTCATACAAAACTGACACCCACTTTCCTTAAAAAATCGTGGCTCAAAATGGCATTTTTGGGCTGAGATAAGCACTTTGGTGACATTTTCCTGTAACTTGTTCCCAGTACATTCTAAGTGGCTGCTGACTTTGTGAGGTCTCTAAAAGTGGGTTTTAGGAGCCCAACACAAAATACATGAGCCCTAATGCCTTCTTTCAGACAAAACTGACTTCCACTTTCTTAAAAAAATCTTGGGTCAAAATAGCATTATTAGACTGAGATAAGCACTTTGGTGACATTTTCCTGTAACTTGTTCCCAGTACATTCTAAGTGGCTGCTGACTTTGTGAGGTCTCTAAAAGTGGGTTTTAGGAGCCCAACACAAAATACATGAGCCCCAATGCCTTCCTTCATACAAAACTGACACCCACTTTCCTTAAAAAATCGTGGCTCAAAATGGCATTTTTGGGCTGAGATAAGCACTTTGGTGACATTTTCCTGTAACTTGTTCCCAGTACATTCTAAGTGGCTGCTGACTTTGTGAGGTCTCTAAAAGTGGGTTTTAGGAGCCCAACACAAAATACATGAGCCCTAATGCCTTCTTTCAGACAAAACTGACTTCCACTTTCTTAAAAAAATCTTGGGTCAAAATAGCATTATTAGACTGAGATAAGCACTTTGGTGACATTTTCCTGTAACTTGTTCCCAGTACATTCTAAGTGGCTGCTGACTTTGTGAGGTCTCTAAAAGTGGGTTTTAGGAGCCCAACACAAAATACATGAGCCCCAATGCCTTCCTTCATACAAAACTGACACCCACTTTCCTTAAAAAATCGTGGCTCAAAATGGCATTTTTGGGCTGAGATAAGCACTTTGGTGACATTTTCCTGTAACTTGTTCCCAGTACATTCTAAGTGGCTGCTGACTTTGTGAGGTCTCTAAAAGTGGGTTTTAGGAGCCCAACACAAAATACATGAGCCCTAATGCCTTCTTTCAGACAAAACTGACTTCCACTTTCTTAAAAAAATCTTGGGTCAAAATAGCATTATTAGACTGAGATAAGCACTTTGGTGACATTTTCCTGTAACTTGTTCCCAGTACATTCTAAGTGGCTGCTGACTTTGTGAGGTCTCTAAAAGTGGGTTTTAGGAGCCCAACACAAAATACATGAGCCCCAATGCCTTCCTTCATACAAAACTGACACCCACTTTCCTTAAAAAATCGTGGCTCAAAATGGCATTTTTGGGCTGAGATAAGCACTTTGGTGACATTTTCCTGTAACTTGTTCCCAGTACATTCTAAGTGGCTGCTGACTTTGTGAGGTCTCTAAAAGTGGGTTTTAGGAGCCCAACACAAAATACATGAGCCCTAATGCCTTCTTTCAGACAAAACTGACTTCCACTTTCTTAAAAAAATCTTGGGTCAAAATAGCATTATTAGACTGAGATAAGCACTTTGGTGACATTTTCCTGTAACTTGTTCCCAGTACATTCTAAGTGGCTGCTGACTTTGTGAGGTCTCTAAAAGTGGGTTTTAGGAGCCCAACACAAAATACATGAGCCCCAATGCCTTCCTTCATACAAAACTGACACCCACTTTCCTTAAAAAATCGTGGCTCAAAATGGCATTTTTGGGCTGAGATAAGCACTTTGGTGACATTTTCCTGTAACTTGTTCCCAGTACATTCTAAGTGGCTGCTGACTTTGTGAGGTCTCTAAAAGTGGGTTTTAGGAGCCCAACACAAAATACATGAGCCCCAATGCCTTCCTTCATACAAAACTGACACCCACTTTCCTTAAAAAATCGTGGCTCAAAATGGCATTTTTGGGCTGAGATAAGCACTTTGGTGACATTTTCCTGTAACTTGTTCCCAGTACATTCTAAGTGGCTGCTGACTTTGTGAGGTCTCTAAAAGTGGGTTTTAGGAGCCCAACACAAAATACATGAGCCCTAATGCCTTCTTTCAGACAAAACTGACTTCCACTTTCTTAAAAAAATCTTGGGTCAAAATAGCATTATTAGACTGAGATAAGCACTTTGGTGACATTTTCCTGTAACTTGTTCCCAGTACATTCTAAGTGGCTGCTGACTTTGTAAGGTCTCTAAAAGTGGGTTTTAGGAGCCCAACACAAAATACATGAGCCCCAATGCCTTCCTTCATACAAAACTGACACCCACTTTCCTTAAAAAATCGTGGCTCAAAATGGCATTTTTGGGCTGAGATAAGCACTTTGGTGACATTTTCCTGTAACTTGTTCCCAGTACATTCTAAGTGGCTGCTGACTTTGTGAGGTCTCTAAAAGTGGGTTTTAGGAGCCCAACACAAAATACATGAGCCCCAATGCCTTCCTTCATACAAAACTGACACCCACTTTCCTTAAAAAATCGTGGCTCAAAATGGCATTTTTGGGCTGAGATAAGCACTTTGGTGACATTTTCCTGTAACTTGTTCCCAGTACATTCTAAGTGGCTGCTGACTTTGTGAGGTCTCTAAAAGTGGGTTTTAGGAGCCCAACACAAAATACATGAGCCCTAATGCCTTCCTTCAGACAGAACTGACACCCACTTTCTTTAAAAAATCGTGGTTCAAAATAGCATTTTTGGGCTGAGATAAGCACTTTGGTGACATTTTCCTGTAACTTGTTCCCAGTACATTCTAAGTGGCTGCTGACTTTGTGAGGTCTCTAAAAGTGGGTTTTAGGAGCCCAACACAAAATACATGAGCCCTAATGCCTTCTTTCAGACAAAACTGACTTCCACTTTCTTAAAAAAATCTTGGGTCAAAATAGCATTATTAGACTGAGATAAGCACTTTGGTGACATTTTCCTGTAACTTGTTCCCAGTACATTCTAAGTGGCTGCTGACTTTGTGAGGTCTCTAAAAGTGGGTTTTAGGAGCCCAACACAAAATACATGAGCCCCAATGCCTTCCTTCATACAAAACTGACACCCACTTTCCTTAAAAAATCGTGGCTCAAAATGGCATTTTTGGGCTGAGATAAGCACTTTGGTGACATTTTCCTGTAACTTGTTCCCAGTACATTCTAAGTGGCTGCTGACTTTGTGAGGTCTCTAAAAGTGGGTTTTAGGAGCCCAACACAAAATACATGAGCCCTAATGCCTTCTTTCAGACAAAACTGACTTCCACTTTCTTAAAAAAATCTTGGGTCAAAATAGCATTATTAGACTGAGATAAGCACTTTGGTGACATTTTCCTGTAACTTGTTCCCAGTACATTCTAAGTGGCTGCTGACTTTGTGAGGTCTCTAAAAGTGGGTTTTAGGAGCCCAACACAAAATACATGAGCCCCAATGCCTTCCTTCATACAAAACTGACACCCACTTTCCTTAAAAAATCGTGGCTCAAAATGGCATTTTTGGGCTGAGATAAGCACTTTGGTGACATTTTCCTGTAACTTGTTCCCAGTACATTCTAAGTGGCTGCTGACTTTGTGAGGTCTCTAAAAGTGGGTTTTAGGAGCCCAACACAAAAGACATGAGCCCTAATGCCTTCTTTCAGACAAAACTGACTTCCACTTTCTTAAAAAAATCTTGGGTCAAAATAGCATTATTAGACTGAGATAAGCACTTTGGTGACATTTTCCTGTAACTTGTTCCCAGTACATTCTAAGTGGCTGCTGACTTTGTGAGGTCTCTAAAAGTGGGTTTTAGGAGCCCAACACAAAATACATGAGCCCCAATGCCTTCCTTCATACAAAACTGACACCCACTTTCCTTAAAAAATCGTGGCTCAAAATGGCATTTTTGGGCTGAGATAAGCACTTTGGTGACATTTTCCTGTAACTTGTTCCCAGTACATTCTAAGTGGCTGCTGACTTTGTGAGGTCTCTAAAAGTGGGTTTTAGGAGCCCAACACAAAATACATGAGCCCTAATGCCTTCTTTCAGACAAAACTGACTTCCACTTTCTTAAAAAAATCTTGGGTCAAAATAGCATTATTAGACTGAGATAAGCACTTTGGTGACATTTTCCTGTAACTTGTTCCCAGTACATTCTAAGTGGCTGCTGACTTTGTGAGGTCTCTAAAAGTGGGTTTTAGGAGCCCAACACAAAATACATGAGCCCCAATGCCTTCCTTCATACAAAACTGACACCCACTTTCCTTAAAAAATCGTGGCTCAAAATGGCATTTTTGGGCTGAGATAAGCACTTTGGTGATATTTTCCTGTAACTTGTTCCCAGTACATTCTAAGTGGCTGCTGACTTTGTGAGGTCTCTAAAAGTGGGTTTTAGGAGCCCAACACAAAATACATGAGCCCTAATGCCTTCTTTCAGACAAAACTGACTTCCACTTTCTTAAAAAAATCTTGGGTCAAAATAGCATTATTAGACTGAGATAAGCACTTTGGTGACATTTTCCTGTAACTTGTTCCCAGTACATTCTAAGTGGCTGCTGACTTTGTGAGGTCTCTAAAAGTGGGTTTTAGGAGCCCAACACAAAATACATGAGCCCCAATGCCTTCCTTCATACAAAACTGACACCCACTTTCCTTAAAAAATCGTGGCTCAAAATGGCATTTTTGGGCTGAGATAAGCACTTTGGTGACATTTTCCTGTAACTTGTTCCCAGTACATTCTAAGTGGCTGCTGACTTTGTGAGGTCTCTAAAAGTGGGTTTTAGGAGCCCAACACAAAATACATGAGCCCTAATGCCTTCTTTCAGACAAAACTGACTTCCACTTTCTTAAAAAAATCTTGGGTCAAAATAGCATTATTAGACTGAGATAAGCACTTTGGTGACATTTTCCTGTAACTTGTTCCCAGTACATTCTAAGTGGCTGCTGACTTTGTGAGGTCTCTAAAAGTGGGTTTTAGGAGCCCAACACAAAATACATGAGCCCCAATGCCTTCCTTCATACAAAACTGACACCCACTTTCCTTAAAAAATCGTGGCTCAAAATGGCATTTTTGGGCTGAGATAAGCACTTTGGTGACATTTTCCTGTAACTTGTTCCCAGTACATTCTAAGTGGCTGCTGACTTTGTGAGGTCTCTAAAAGTGGGTTTTAGGAGCCCAACACAAAATACATGAGCCCTAATGCCTTCTTTCAGACAAAACTGACTTCCACTTTCTTAAAAAAATCTTGGGTCAAAATAGCATTATTAGACTGAGATAAGCACTTTGGTGACATTTTCCTGTAACTTGTTCCCAGTACATTCTAAGTGGCTGCTGACTTTGTGAGGTCTCTAAAAGTGGGTTTTAGGAGCCCAACACAAAATACATGAGCCCCAATGCCTTCCTTCATACAAAACTGACACCCACTTTCCTTAAAAAATCGTGGCTCAAAATGGCATTTTTGGGCTGAGATAAGCACTTTGGTGACATTTTCCTGTAACTTGTTCCCAGTACATTCTAAGTGGCTGCTGACTTTGTGAGGTCTCTAAAAGTGGGTTTTAGGAGCCCAACACAAAATACATGAGCCCTAATGCCTTCTTTCAGACAAAACTGACTTCCACTTTCTTAAAAAAATCTTGGGTCAAAATAGCATTATTAGACTGAGATAAGCACTTTGGTGACATTTTCCTGTAACTTGTTCCCAGTACATTCTAAGTGGCTGCTGACTTTGTGAGGTCTCTAAAAGTGGGTTTTAGGAGCCCAACACAAAATACATGAGCCCCAATGCCTTCCTTCATACAAAACTGACACCCACTTTCCTTAAAAAATCGTGGCTCAAAATGGCATTTTTGGGCTGAGATAAGCACTTTGGTGACATTTTCCTGTAACTTGTTCCCAGTACATTCTAAGTGGCTGCTGACTTTGTGAGGTCTCTAAAAGTGGGTTTTAGGAGCCCAACACAAAATACATGAGCCCTAATGCCTTCTTTCAGACAAAACTGACTTCCACTTTCTTAAAAAAATCTTGGGTCAAAATAGCATTATTAGACTGAGATAAGCACTTTGGTGACATTTTCCTGTAACTTGTTCCCAGTACATTCTAAGTGGCTGCTGACTTTGTGAGGTCTCTAAAAGTGGGTTTTAGGAGCCCAACACAAAATACATGAGCCCCAATGCCTTCCTTCATACAAAACTGACACCCACTTTCCTTAAAAAATCGTGGCTCAAAATGGCATTTTTGGGCTGAGATAAGCACTTTGGTGACATTTTCCTGTAACTTGTTCCCAGTACATTCTAAGTGGCTGCTGACTTTGTGAGGTCTCTAAAAGTGGGTTTTAGGAGCCCAACACAAAATACATGAGCCCCAATGCCTTCCTTCATACAAAACTGACACCCACTTTCCTTAAAAAATCGTGGCTCAAAATGGCATTTTTGGGCTGAGATAAGCACTTTGGTGACATTTTCCTGTAACTTGTTCCCAGTACATTCTAAGTGGCTGCTGACTTTGTGAGGTCTCTAAAAGTGGGTTTTAGGAGCCCAACACAAAATACATGAGCCCTAATGCCTTCTTTCAGACAAAACTGACACCCACTTTCTTTAAAAAATCGTGGTTCAAAATAGCATTTTTGGGCTGAGATAAGCACTTTGGTGACATTTTCCTGTAACTTGTTCCCAGTACATTCTAAGTGGCTGCTGACTTTGTGAGGTCTCTAAAAGTGGGTTTTAGGAGCCCAACACAAAATACATGAGCCCTAATGCCTTCCTTCAGACAGAACTGACACCCACTTTCTTTAAAAAATCGTGGTTCAAAATAGCATTTTTGGGCTGAGATAAGCACTTTGGTGACATTTTCCTGTAACTTGTTCCCAGTACATTTTAAGTGGCTGCTGACTTTGTGAGGTCTGTAAAATTGGGTTTTAGGAGCCCAACACAAAATACATGAGCCCTAATGCCTTCTTTCAGACAAAACTGACTTCCACTTTCTTAAAAAAATCTTGGGTCAAAATAGCATTATTAGACTGAGATAAGCACTTTGGTGACATTTTCCTGTAACTTGTTCCCAGTACATTCTAAGTGGCTGCTGACTTTGTGAGGTCTCTAAAAGTGGGTTTTAGGAGCCCAACACAAAATACATGAGCCCTAATGCCTTCTTTCAGACAAAACTGACACCCACTTTCTTTAAAAAATCTTGGGTCAAAATAGCATTTTTAGACTGAGATAAGCACTTTGGTGACATTTTCCTGTAACTTGTTCCCAGTACATTCTAAGTGGCTGCTGACTTTGTGAGGTCTCTAAAAGTGGGTTTTAGGAGCCCAACACAAAATACATGAGCCCTAATGCCTTCTTTCAGACAAAACTGACTTCCACTTTCTTAAAAAAATCTTGGGTCAAAATAGCATTATTAGACTGAGATAAGCACTTTGGTGACATTTTCCTGTAACTTGTTCCCAGTACATTCTAAGTGGCTGCTGACTTTGTGAGGTCTCTAAAAGTGGGTTTTAGGAGCCCAACACAAAATACATGAGCCCCAATGCCTTCCTTCATACAAAACTGACACCCACTTTCCTTAAAAAATCGTGGCTCAAAATGGCATTTTTGGGCTGAGATAAGCACTTTGGTGACATTTTCCTGTAACTTGTTCCCAGTACATTCTAAGTGGCTGCTGACTTTGTGAGGTCTCTAAAAGTGGGTTTTAGGAGCCCAACACAAAATACATGAGCCCTAATGCCTTCTTTCAGACAAAACTGACTTCCACTTTCTTAAAAAAATCTTGGGTCAAAATAGCATTATTAGACTGAGATAAGCACTTTGGTGACATTTTCCTGTAACTTGTTCCCAGTACATTCTAAGTGGCTGCTGACTTTGTGAGGTCTCTAAAAGTGGGTTTTAGGAGCCCAACACAAAATACATGAGCCCCAATGCCTTCCTTCATACAAAACTGACACCCACTTTCCTTAAAAAATCGTGGCTCAAAATGGCATTTTTGGGCTGAGATAAGCACTTTGGTGACATTTTCCTGTAACTTGTTCCCAGTACATTCTAAGTGGCTGCTGACTTTGTGAGGTCTCTAAAAGTGGGTTTTAGGAGCCCAACACAAAATACATGAGCCCTAATGCCTTCTTTCAGACAAAACTGACTTCCACTTTCTTAAAAAAATCTTGGGTCAAAATAGCATTATTAGACTGAGATAAGCACTTTGGTGACATTTTCCTGTAACTTGTTCCCAGTACATTCTAAGTGGCTGCTGACTTTGTGAGGTCTCTAAAAGTGGGTTTTAGGAGCCCAACACAAAATACATGAGCCCCAATGCCTTCCTTCATACAAAACTGACACCCACTTTCCTTAAAAAATCGTGGCTCAAAATGGCATTTTTGGGCTGAGATAAGCACTTTGGTGACATTTTCCTGTAACTTGTTCCCAGTACATTCTAAGTGGCTGCTGACTTTGTGAGGTCTCTAAAAGTGGGTTTTAGGAGCCCAACACAAAATACATGAGCCCTAATGCCTTCTTTCAGACAAAACTGACTTCCACTTTCTTAAAAAAATCTTGGGTCAAAATAGCATTATTAGACTGAGATAAGCACTTTGGTGACATTTTCCTGTAACTTGTTCCCAGTACATTCTAAGTGGCTGCTGACTTTGTGAGGTCTCTAAAAGTGGGTTTTAGGAGCCCAACACAAAATACATGAGCCCCAATGCCTTCCTTCATACAAAACTGACACCCACTTTCCTTAAAAAATCGTGGCTCAAAATGGCATTTTTGGGCTGAGATAAGCACTTTGGTGACATTTTCCTGTAACTTGTTCCCAGTACATTCTAAGTGGCTGCTGACTTTGTGAGGTCTCTAAAAGTGGGTTTTAGGAGCCCAACACAAAATACATGAGCCCTAATGCCTTCTTTCAGACAAAACTGACTTCCACTTTCTTAAAAAATCTTGGGTCAAAATAGCATTATTAGACTGAGATAAGCACTTTGGTGACATTTTCCTGTAACTTGTTCCCAGTACATTCTAAGTGGCTGCTGACTTTGTGAGGTCTCTAAAAGTGGGTTTTAGGAGCCCAACACAAAATACATGAGCCCCAATGCCTTCCTTCATACAAAACTGACACCCACTTTCCTTAAAAAATCGTGGCTCAAAATGGCATTTTTGGGCTGAGATAAGCACTTTGGTGACATTTTCCTGTAACTTGTTCCCAGTACATTCTAAGTGGCTGCTGACTTTGTGAGGTCTCTAAAAGTGGGTTTTAGGAGCCCAACACAAAATACATGAGCCCCAATGCCTTCCTTCATACAAAACTGACACCCACTTTCCTTAAAAAATCGTGGCTCAAAATGGCATTTTTGGGCTGAGATAAGCACTTTGGTGACATTTTCCTGTAACTTGTTCCCAGTACATTCTAAGTGGCTGCTGACTTTGTGAGGTCTCTAAAAGTGGGTTTTAGGAGCCCAACACAAAATACATGAGCCCTAATGCCTTCTTTCAGACAAAACTGACTTCCACTTTCTTAAAAAAATCTTGGGTCAAAATAGCATTATTAGACTGAGATAAGCACTTTGGTGACATTTTCCTGTAACTTGTTCCCAGTACATTCTAAGTGGCTGCTGACTTTGTGAGGTCTCTAAAAGTGGGTTTTAGGAGCCCAACACAAAATACATGAGCCCCAATGCCTTCCTTCATACAAAACTGACACCCACTTTCCTTAAAAAATCGTGGCTCAAAATGGCATTTTTGGGCTGAGATAAGCACTTTGGTGACATTTTCCTGTAACTTGTTCCCAGTACATTCTAAGTGGCTGCTGACTTTGTGAGGTCTCTAAAAGTGGGTTTTAGGAGCCCAACACAAAATACATGAGCCCCAATGCCTTCCTTCATACAAAACTGACACCCACTTTCCTTAAAAAATCGTGGCTCAAAATGGCATTTTTGGGCTGAGATAAGCACTTTGGTGACATTTTCCTGTAACTTGTTCCCAGTACATTCTAAGTGGCTGCTGACTTTGTGAGGTCTCTAAAAGTGGGTTTTAGGAGCCCAACACAAAATACATGAGCCCTAATGCCTTCCTTCAGACAGAACTGACACCCACTTTCTTTAAAAAATCGTGGTTCAAAATAGCATTTTTGGGCTGAGATAAGCACTTTGGTGACATTTTCCTGTAACTTGTTCCCAGTACATTCTAAGTGGCTGCTGACTTTGTGAGGTCTCTAAAAGTGGGTTTTAGGAGCCCAACACAAAATACATGAGCCCTAATGCCTTCTTTCAGACAAAACTGACTTCCACTTTCTTAAAAAAATCTTGGGTCAAAATAGCATTATTAGACTGAGATAAGCACTTTGGTGACATTTTCCTGTAACTTGTTCCCAGTACATTCTAAGTGGCTGCTGACTTTGTGAGGTCTCTAAAAGTGGGTTTTAGGAGCCCAACACAAAATACATGAGCCCCAATGCCTTCCTTCATACAAAACTGACACCCACTTTCCTTAAAAAATCGTGGCTCAAAATGGCATTTTTGGGCTGAGATAAGCACTTTGGTGACATTTTCCTGTAACTTGTTCCCAGTACATTCTAAGTGGCTGCTGACTTTGTGAGGTCTCTAAAAGTGGGTTTTAGGAGCCCAACACAAAATACATGAGCCCTAATGCCTTCTTTCAGACAAAACTGACTTCCACTTTCTTAAAAAAATCTTGGGTCAAAATAGCATTATTAGACTGAGATAAGCACTTTGGTGACATTTTCCTGTAACTTGTTCCCAGTACATTCTAAGTGGCTGCTGACTTTGTGAGGTCTCTAAAAGTGGGTTTTAGGAGCCCAACACAAAATACATGAGCCCCAATGCCTTCCTTCATACAAAACTGACACCCACTTTCCTTAAAAAATCGTGGCTCAAAATGGCATTTTTGGGCTGAGATAAGCACTTTGGTGACATTTTCCTGTAACTTGTTCCCAGTACATTCTAAGTGGCTGCTGACTTTGTGAGGTCTCTAAAAGTGGGTTTTAGGAGCCCAACACAAAAGACATGAGCCCTAATGCCTTCTTTCAGACAAAACTGACTTCCACTTTCTTAAAAAAATCTTGGGTCAAAATAGCATTATTAGACTGAGATAAGCACTTTGGTGACATTTTCCTGTAACTTGTTCCCAGTACATTCTAAGTGGCTGCTGACTTTGTGAGGTCTCTAAAAGTGGGTTTTAGGAGCCCAACACAAAATACATGAGCCCCAATGCCTTCCTTCATACAAAACTGACACCCACTTTCCTTAAAAAATCGTGGCTCAAAATGGCATTTTTGGGCTGAGATAAGCACTTTGGTGACATTTTCCTGTAACTTGTTCCCAGTACATTCTAAGTGGCTGCTGACTTTGTGAGGTCTCTAAAAGTGGGTTTTAGGAGCCCAACACAAAATACATGAGCCCTAATGCCTTCTTTCAGACAAAACTGACTTCCACTTTCTTAAAAAAATCTTGGGTCAAAATAGCATTATTAGACTGAGATAAGCACTTTGGTGACATTTTCCTGTAACTTGTTCCCAGTACATTCTAAGTGGCTGCTGACTTTGTGAGGTCTCTAAAAGTGGGTTTTAGGAGCCCAACACAAAATACATGAGCCCTAATGCCTTCTTTCAGACAAAACTGACACCCACTTTCTTTAAAAAATCTTGGGTCAAAATAGCATTTTTAGACTGAGATAAGCACTTTGGTGACATTTTCCTGTAACTTGTTCCCAGTACATTCTAAGTGGCTGCTGACTTTGTGAGGTCTCTAAAAGTGGGTTTTAGGAGCCCAACACAAAATACATGAGCCCTAATGCCTTCTTTCAGACAAAACTGACTTCCACTTTCTTAAAAAAATCTTGGGTCAAAATAGCATTATTAGACTGAGATAAGCACTTTGGTGACATTTTCCTGTAACTTGTTCCCAGTACATTCTAAGTGGCTGCTGACTTTGTGAGGTCTCTAAAAGTGGGTTTTAGGAGCCCAACACAAAATACATGAGCCCCAATGCCTTCCTTCATACAAAACTGACACCCACTTTCCTTAAAAAATCGTGGCTCAAAATGGCATTTTTGGGCTGAGATAAGCACTTTGGTGACATTTTCCTGTAACTTGTTCCCAGTACATTCTAAGTGGCTGCTGACTTTGTGAGGTCTCTAAAAGTGGGTTTTAGGAGCCCAACACAAAATACATGAGCCCTAATGCCTTCTTTCAGACAAAACTGACTTCCACTTTCTTAAAAAAATCTTGGGTCAAAATAGCATTATTAGACTGAGATAAGCACTTTGGTGACATTTTCCTGTAACTTGTTCCCAGTACATTCTAAGTGGCTGCTGACTTTGTGAGGTCTCTAAAAGTGGGTTTTAGGAGCCCAACACAAAATACATGAGCCCCAATGCCTTCCTTCATACAAAACTGACACCCACTTTCCTTAAAAAATCGTGGCTCAAAATGGCATTTTTGGGCTGAGATAAGCACTTTGGTGACATTTTCCTGTAACTTGTTCCCAGTACATTCTAAGTGGCTGCTGACTTTGTGAGGTCTCTAAAAGTGGGTTTTAGGAGCCCAACACAAAATACATGAGCCCTAATGCCTTCTTTCAGACAAAACTGACTTCCACTTTCTTAAAAAAATCTTGGGTCAAAATAGCATTATTAGACTGAGATAAGCACTTTGGTGACATTTTCCTGTAACTTGTTCCCAGTACATTCTAAGTGGCTGCTGACTTTGTGAGGTCTCTAAAAGTGGGTTTTAGGAGCCCAACACAAAATACATGAGCCCCAATGCCTTCCTTCATACAAAACTGACACCCACTTTCCTTAAAAAATCGTGGCTCAAAATGGCATTTTTGGGCTGAGATAAGCACTTTGGTGACATTTTCCTGTAACTTGTTCCCAGTACATTCTAAGTGGCTGCTGACTTTGTGAGGTCTCTAAAAGTGGGTTTTAGGAGCCCAACACAAAATACATGAGCCCTAATGCCTTCTTTCAGACAAAACTGACTTCCACTTTCTTAAAAAAATCTTGGGTCAAAATAGCATTATTAGACTGAGATAAGCACTTTGGTGACATTTTCCTGTAACTTGTTCCCAGTACATTCTAAGTGGCTGCTGACTTTGTGAGGTCTCTAAAAGTGGGTTTTAGGAGCCCAACACAAAATACATGAGCCCCAATGCCTTCCTTCATACAAAACTGACACCCACTTTCCTTAAAAAATCGTGGCTCAAAATGGCATTTTTGGGCTGAGATAAGCACTTTGGTGACATTTTCCTGTAACTTGTTCCCAGTACATTCTAAGTGGCTGCTGACTTTGTGAGGTCTCTAAAAGTGGGTTTTAGGAGCCCAACACAAAATACATGAGCCCTAATGCCTTCTTTCAGACAAAACTGACTTCCACTTTCTTAAAAAAATCTTGGGTCAAAATAGCATTATTAGACTGAGATAAGCACTTTGGTGACATTTTCCTGTAACTTGTTCCCAGTACATTCTAAGTGGCTGCTGACTTTGTGAGGTCTCTAAAAGTGGGTTTTAGGAGCCCAACACAAAATACATGAGCCCCAATGCCTTCCTTCATACAAAACTGACACCCACTTTCCTTAAAAAATCGTGGCTCAAAATGGCATTTTTGGGCTGAGATAAGCACTTTGGTGACATTTTCCTGTAACTTGTTCCCAGTACATTCTAAGTGGCTGCTGACTTTGTGAGGTCTCTAAAAGTGGGTTTTAGGAGCCCAACACAAAATACATGAGCCCCAATGCCTTCCTTCATACAAAACTGACACCCACTTTCCTTAAAAAATCGTGGCTCAAAATGGCATTTTTGGGCTGAGATAAGCACTTTGGTGACATTTTCCTGTAACTTGTTCCCAGTACATTCTAAGTGGCTGCTGACTTTGTGAGGTCTCTAAAAGTGGGTTTTAGGAGCCCAACACAAAATACATGAGCCCTAATGCCTTCTTTCAGACAAAACTGACTTCCACTTTCTTAAAAAAATCTTGGGTCAAAATAGCATTATTAGACTGAGATAAGCACTTTGGTGACATTTTCCTGTAACTTGTTCCCAGTACATTCTAAGTGGCTGCTGACTTTGTGAGGTCTCTAAAAGTGGGTTTTAGGAGCCCAACACAAAATACATGAGCCCCAATGCCTTCCTTCATACAAAACTGACACCCACTTTCCTTAAAAAATCGTGGCTCAAAATGGCATTTTTGGGCTGAGATAAGCACTTTGGTGACATTTTCCTGTAACTTGTTCCCAGTACATTCTAAGTGGCTGCTGACTTTGTGAGGTCTCTAAAAGTGGGTTTTAGGAGCCCAACACAAAATACATGAGCCCCAATGCCTTCCTTCATACAAAACTGACACCCACTTTCCTTAAAAAATCGTGGCTCAAAATGGCATTTTTGGGCTGAGATAAGCACTTTGGTGACATTTTCCTGTAACTTGTTCCCAGTACATTCTAAGTGGCTGCTGACTTTGTGAGGTCTCTAAAAGTGGGTTTTAGGAGCCCAACACAAAATACATGAGCCCTAATGCCTTCCTTCAGACAGAACTGACACCCACTTTCTTTAAAAAATCGTGGTTCAAAATAGCATTTTTGGGCTGAGATAAGCACTTTGGTGACATTTTCCTGTAACTTGTTCCCAGTACATTCTAAGTGGCTGCTGACTTTGTGAGGTCTCTAAAAGTGGGTTTTAGGAGCCCAACACAAAATACATGAGCCCTAATGCCTTCTTTCAGACAAAACTGACTTCCACTTTCTTAAAAAAATCTTGGGTCAAAATAGCATTATTAGACTGAGATAAGCACTTTGGTGACATTTTCCTGTAACTTGTTCCCAGTACATTCTAAGTGGCTGCTGACTTTGTGAGGTCTCTAAAAGTGGGTTTTAGGAGCCCAACACAAAATACATGAGCCCCAATGCCTTCCTTCATACAAAACTGACACCCACTTTCCTTAAAAAATCGTGGCTCAAAATGGCATTTTTGGGCTGAGATAAGCACTTTGGTGACATTTTCCTGTAACTTGTTCCCAGTACATTCTAAGTGGCTGCTGACTTTGTGAGGTCTCTAAAAGTGGGTTTTAGGAGCCCAACACAAAATACATGAGCCCTAATGCCTTCTTTCAGACAAAACTGACTTCCACTTTCTTAAAAAAATCTTGGGTCAAAATAGCATTATTAGACTGAGATAAGCACTTTGGTGACATTTTCCTGTAACTTGTTCCCAGTACATTCTAAGTGGCTGCTGACTTTGTGAGGTCTCTAAAAGTGGGTTTTAGGAGCCCAACACAAAATACATGAGCCCCAATGCCTTCCTTCATACAAAACTGACACCCACTTTCCTTAAAAAATCGTGGCTCAAAATGGCATTTTTGGGCTGAGATAAGCACTTTGGTGACATTTTCCTGTAACTTGTTCCCAGTACATTCTAAGTGGCTGCTGACTTTGTGAGGTCTCTAAAAGTGGGTTTTAGGAGCCCAACACAAAAGACATGAGCCCTAATGCCTTCTTTCAGACAAAACTGACTTCCACTTTCTTAAAAAAATCTTGGGTCAAAATAGCATTATTAGACTGAGATAAGCACTTTGGTGACATTTTCCTGTAACTTGTTCCCAGTACATTCTAAGTGGCTGCTGACTTTGTGAGGTCTCTAAAAGTGGGTTTTAGGAGCCCAACACAAAATACATGAGCCCCAATGCCTTCCTTCATACAAAACTGACACCCACTTTCCTTAAAAAATCGTGGCTCAAAATGGCATTTTTGGGCTGAGATAAGCACTTTGGTGACATTTTCCTGTAACTTGTTCCCAGTACATTCTAAGTGGCTGCTGACTTTGTGAGGTCTCTAAAAGTGGGTTTTAGGAGCCCAACACAAAATACATGAGCCCTAATGCCTTCTTTCAGACAAAACTGACTTCCACTTTCTTAAAAAAATCTTGGGTCAAAATAGCATTATTAGACTGAGATAAGCACTTTGGTGACATTTTCCTGTAACTTGTTCCCAGTACATTCTAAGTGGCTGCTGACTTTGTGAGGTCTCTAAAAGTGGGTTTTAGGAGCCCAACACAAAATACATGAGCCCCAATGCCTTCCTTCATACAAAACTGACACCCACTTTCCTTAAAAAATCGTGGCTCAAAATGGCATTTTTGGGCTGAGATAAGCACTTTGGTGATATTTTCCTGTAACTTGTTCCCAGTACATTCTAAGTGGCTGCTGACTTTGTGAGGTCTCTAAAAGTGGGTTTTAGGAGCCCAACACAAAATACATGAGCCCTAATGCCTTCTTTCAGACAAAACTGACTTCCACTTTCTTAAAAAAATCTTGGGTCAAAATAGCATTATTAGACTGAGATAAGCACTTTGGTGACATTTTCCTGTAACTTGTTCCCAGTACATTCTAAGTGGCTGCTGACTTTGTGAGGTCTCTAAAAGTGGGTTTTAGGAGCCCAACACAAAATACATGAGCCCCAATGCCTTCCTTCATACAAAACTGACACCCACTTTCCTTAAAAAATCGTGGCTCAAAATGGCATTTTTGGGCTGAGATAAGCACTTTGGTGACATTTTCCTGTAACTTGTTCCCAGTACATTCTAAGTGGCTGCTGACTTTGTGAGGTCTCTAAAAGTGGGTTTTAGGAGCCCAACACAAAATACATGAGCCCTAATGCCTTCTTTCAGACAAAACTGACTTCCACTTTCTTAAAAAAATCTTGGGTCAAAATAGCATTATTAGACTGAGATAAGCACTTTGGTGACATTTTCCTGTAACTTGTTCCCAGTACATTCTAAGTGGCTGCTGACTTTGTGAGGTCTCTAAAAGTGGGTTTTAGGAGCCCAACACAAAATACATGAGCCCCAATGCCTTCCTTCATACAAAACTGACACCCACTTTCCTTAAAAAATCGTGGCTCAAAATGGCATTTTTGGGCTGAGATAAGCACTTTGGTGACATTTTCCTGTAACTTGTTCCCAGTACATTCTAAGTGGCTGCTGACTTTGTGAGGTCTCTAAAAGTGGGTTTTAGGAGCCCAACACAAAATACATGAGCCCTAATGCCTTCTTTCAGACAAAACTGACTTCCACTTTCTTAAAAAAATCTTGGGTCAAAATAGCATTATTAGACTGAGATAAGCACTTTGGTGACATTTTCCTGTAACTTGTTCCCAGTACATTCTAAGTGGCTGCTGACTTTGTGAGGTCTCTAAAAGTGGGTTTTAGGAGCCCAACACAAAATACATGAGCCCCAATGCCTTCCTTCATACAAAACTGACACCCACTTTCCTTAAAAAATCGTGGCTCAAAATGGCATTTTTGGGCTGAGATAAGCACTTTGGTGACATTTTCCTGTAACTTGTTCCCAGTACATTCTAAGTGGCTGCTGACTTTGTGAGGTCTCTAAAAGTGGGTTTTAGGAGCCCAACACAAAATACATGAGCCCTAATGCCTTCTTTCAGACAAAACTGACTTCCACTTTCTTAAAAAAATCTTGGGTCAAAATAGCATTATTAGACTGAGATAAGCACTTTGGTGACATTTTCCTGTAACTTGTTCCCAGTACACTCTAAGTGGCTGCTGACTTTGTGAGGTCTCTAAAAGTGGGTTTTAGGAGCCCAACACAAAATACATGAGCCCCAATGCCTTCCTTCATACAAAACTGACACCCACTTTCCTTAAAAAATCGTGGCTCAAAATGGCATTTTTGGGCTGAGATAAGCACTTTGGTGACATTTTCCTGTAACTTGTTCCCAGTACATTCTAAGTGGCTGCTGACTTTGTGAGGTCTCTAAAAGTGGGTTTTAGGAGCCCAACACAAAATACATGAGCCCTAATGCCTTCTTTCAGACAAAACTGACTTCCACTTTCTTAAAAAAATCTTGGGTCAAAATAGCATTATTAGACTGAGATAAGCACTTTGGTGACATTTTCCTGTAACTTGTTCCCAGTACATTCTAAGTGGCTGCTGACTTTGTGAGGTCTCTAAAAGTGGGTTTTAGGAGCCCAACACAAAATACATGAGCCCCAATGCCTTCCTTCATACAAAACTGACACCCACTTTCCTTAAAAAATCGTGGCTCAAAATGGCATTTTTGGGCTGAGATAAGCACTTTGGTGACATTTTCCTGTAACTTGTTCCCAGTACATTCTAAGTGGCTGCTGACTTTGTGAGGTCTCTAAAAGTGGGTTTTAGGAGCCCAACACAAAATACATGAGCCCCAATGCCTTCCTTCATACAAAACTGACACCCACTTTCCTTAAAAAATCGTGGCTCAAAATGGCATTTTTGGGCTGAGATAAGCACTTTGGTGACATTTTCCTGTAACTTGTTCCCAGTACATTCTAAGTGGCTGCTGACTTTGTGAGGTCTCTAAAAGTGGGTTTTAGGAGCCCAACACAAAATACATGAGCCCTAATGCCTTCTTTCAGACAAAACTGACACCCACTTTCTTTAAAAAATCGTGGTTCAAAATAGCATTTTTGGGCTGAGATAAGCACTTTGGTGACATTTTCCTGTAACTTGTTCCCAGTACATTCTAAGTGGCTGCTGACTTTGTGAGGTCTCTAAAAGTGGGTTTTAGGAGCCCAACACAAAATACATGAGCCCTAATGCCTTCCTTCAGACAGAACTGACACCCACTTTCTTTAAAAAATCGTGGTTCAAAATAGCATTTTTGGGCTGAGATAAGCACTTTGGTGACATTTTCCTGTAACTTGTTCCCAGTACATTTTAAGTGGCTGCTGACTTTGTGAGGTCTGTAAAATTGGGTTTTAGGAGCCCAACACAAAATACATGAGCCCTAATGCCTTCTTTCAGACAAAACTGACTTCCACTTTCTTAAAAAAATCTTGGGTCAAAATAGCATTATTAGACTGAGATAAGCACTTTGGTGACATTTTCCTGTAACTTGTTCCCAGTACATTCTAAGTGGCTGCTGACTTTGTGAGGTCTCTAAAAGTGGGTTTTAGGAGCCCAACACAAAATACATGAGCCCTAATGCCTTCTTTCAGACAAAACTGACACCCACTTTCTTTAAAAAATCTTGGGTCAAAATAGCATTTTTAGACTGAGATAAGCACTTTGGTGACATTTTCCTGTAACTTGTTCCCAGTACATTCTAAGTGGCTGCTGACTTTGTGAGGTCTCTAAAAGTGGGTTTTAGGAGCCCAACACAAAATACATGAGCCCTAATGCCTTCTTTCAGACAAAACTGACTTCCACTTTCTTAAAAAAATCTTGGGTCAAAATAGCATTATTAGACTGAGATAAGCACTTTGGTGACATTTTCCTGTAACTTGTTCCCAGTACATTCTAAGTGGCTGCTGACTTTGTGAGGTCTCTAAAAGTGGGTTTTAGGAGCCCAACACAAAATACATGAGCCCCAATGCCTTCCTTCATACAAAACTGACACCCACTTTCCTTAAAAAATCGTGGCTCAAAATGGCATTTTTGGGCTGAGATAAGCACTTTGGTGACATTTTCCTGTAACTTGTTCCCAGTACATTCTAAGTGGCTGCTGACTTTGTGAGGTCTCTAAAAGTGGGTTTTAGGAGCCCAACACAAAATACATGAGCCCTAATGCCTTCTTTCAGACAAAACTGACTTCCACTTTCTTAAAAAAATCTTGGGTCAAAATAGCATTATTAGACTGAGATAAGCACTTTGGTGACATTTTCCTGTAACTTGTTCCCAGTACATTCTAAGTGGCTGCTGACTTTGTGAGGTCTCTAAAAGTGGGTTTTAGGAGCCCAACACAAAATACATGAGCCCCAATGCCTTCCTTCATACAAAACTGACACCCACTTTCCTTAAAAAATCGTGGCTCAAAATGGCATTTTTGGGCTGAGATAAGCACTTTGGTGACATTTTCCTGTAACTTGTTCCCAGTACATTCTAAGTGGCTGCTGACTTTGTGAGGTCTCTAAAAGTGGGTTTTAGGAGCCCAACACAAAAGACATGAGCCCTAATGCCTTCTTTCAGACAAAACTGACTTCCACTTTCTTAAAAAAATCTTGGGTCAAAATAGCATTATTAGACTGAGATAAGCACTTTGGTGACATTTTCCTGTAACTTGTTCCCAGTACATTCTAAGTGGCTGCTGACTTTGTGAGGTCTCTAAAAGTGGGTTTTAGGAGCCCAACACAAAATACATGAGCCCCAATGCCTTCCTTCATACAAAACTGACACCCACTTTCCTTAAAAAATCGTGGCTCAAAATGGCATTTTTGGGCTGAGATAAGCACTTTGGTGACATTTTCCTGTAACTTGTTCCCAGTACATTCTAAGTGGCTGCTGACTTTGTGAGGTCTCTAAAAGTGGGTTTTAGGAGCCCAACACAAAATACATGAGCCCCAATGCCTTCCTTCATACAAAACTGACACCCACTTTCCTTAAAAAATCGTGGCTCAAAATGGCATTTTTGGGCTGAGATAAGCACTTTGGTGATATTTTCCTGTAACTTGTTCCCAGTACATTCTAAGTGGCTGCTGACTTTGTGAGGTCTCTAAAAGTGGGTTTTAGGAGCCCAACACAAAATACATGAGCCCTAATGCCTTCTTTCAGACAAAACTGACTTCCACTTTCTTAAAAAAATCTTGGGTCAAAATAGCATTATTAGACTGAGATAAGCACTTTGGTGACATTTTCCTGTAACTTGTTCCCAGTACATTCTAAGTGGCTGCTGACTTTGTGAGGTCTCTAAAAGTGGGTTTTAGGAGCCCAACACAAAATACATGAGCCCCAATGCCTTCCTTCATACAAAACTGACACCCACTTTCCTTAAAAAATCGTGGCTCAAAATGGCATTTTTGGGCTGAGATAAGCACTTTGGTGACATTTTCCTGTAACTTGTTCCCAGTACATTCTAAGTGGCTGCTGACTTTGTGAGGTCTCTAAAAGTGGGTTTTAGGAGCCCAACACAAAATACATGAGCCCTAATGCCTTCTTTCAGACAAAACTGACTTCCACTTTCTTAAAAAAATCTTGGGTCAAAATAGCATTATTAGACTGAGATAAGCACTTTGGTGACATTTTCCTGTAACTTGTTCCCAGTACATTCTAAGTGGCTGCTGACTTTGTGAGGTCTCTAAAAGTGGGTTTTAGGAGCCCAACACAAAATACATGAGCCCCAATGCCTTCCTTCATACAAAACTGACACCCACTTTCCTTAAAAAATCGTGGCTCAAAATGGCATTTTTGGGCTGAGATAAGCACTTTGGTGACATTTTCCTGTAACTTGTTCCCAGTACATTCTAAGTGGCTGCTGACTTTGTGAGGTCTCTAAAAGTGGGTTTTAGGAGCCCAACACAAAATACATGAGCCCTAATGCCTTCTTTCAGACAAAACTGACTTCCACTTTCTTAAAAAAATCTTGGGTCAAAATAGCATTATTAGACTGAGATAAGCACTTTGGTGACATTTTCCTGTAACTTGTTCCCAGTACATTCTAAGTGGCTGCTGACTTTGTGAGGTCTCTAAAAGTGGGTTTTAGGAGCCCAACACAAAATACATGAGCCCCAATGCCTTCCTTCATACAAAACTGACACCCACTTTCCTTAAAAAATCGTGGCTCAAAATGGCATTTTTGGGCTGAGATAAGCACTTTGGTGACATTTTCCTGTAACTTGTTCCCAGTACATTCTAAGTGGCTGCTGACTTTGTGAGGTCTCTAAAAGTGGGTTTTAGGAGCCCAACACAAAATACATGAGCCCTAATGCCTTCCTTCAGACAGAACTGACACCCACTTTCTTTAAAAAATCGTGGTTCAAAATAGCATTTTTGGGCTGAGATAAGCACTTTGGTGACATTTTCCTGTAACTTGTTCCCAGTACATTTTAAGTGGCTGCTGACTTTGTGAGGTCTGTAAAATTGGGTTTTAGGAGCCCAACACAAAATACATGAGCCCTAATGCCTTCTTTCAGACAAAACTGACTTCCACTTTCTTAAAAAAATCTTGGGTCAAAATAGCATTATTAGACTGAGATAAGCACTTTGGTGACATTTTCCTGTAACTTGTTCCCAGTACATTCTAAGTGGCTGCTGACTTTGTGAGGTCTCTAAAAGTGGGTTTTAGGAGCCCAACACAAAATACATGAGCCCCAATGCCTTCCTTCATACAAAACTGACACCCACTTTCCTTAAAAAATCGTGGCTCAAAATGGCATTTTTGGGCTGAGATAAGCACTTTGGTGACATTTTCCTGTAACTTGTTCCCAGTACATTCTAAGTGGCTGCTGACTTTGTGAGGTCTCTAAAAGTGGGTTTTAGGAGCCCAACACAAAATACATGAGCCCTAATGCCTTCTTTCAGACAAAACTGACTTCCACTTTCTTAAAAAAATCTTGGGTCAAAATAGCATTATTAGACTGAGATAAGCACTTTGGTGACATTTTCCTGTAACTTGTTCCCAGTACATTCTAAGTGGCTGCTGACTTTGTGAGGTCTCTAAAAGTGGGTTTTAGGAGCCCAACACAAAATACATGAGCCCCAATGCCTTCCTTCATACAAAACTGACACCCACTTTCCTTAAAAAATCGTGGCTCAAAATGGCATTTTTGGGCTGAGATAAGCACTTTGGTGACATTTTCCTGTAACTTGTTCCCAGTACATTCTAAGTGGCTGCTGACTTTGTGAGGTCTCTAAAAGTGGGTTTTAGGAGCCCAACACAAAATACATGAGCCCTAATGCCTTCTTTCAGACAAAACTGACTTCCACTTTCTTAAAAAAATCTTGGGTCAAAATAGCATTATTAGACTGAGATAAGCACTTTGGTGACATTTTCCTGTAACTTGTTCCCAGTACATTCTAAGTGGCTGCTGACTTTGTGAGGTCTCTAAAAGTGGGTTTTAGGAGCCCAACACAAAATACATGAGCCCCAATGCCTTCCTTCATACAAAACTGACACCCACTTTCCTTAAAAAATCGTGGCTCAAAATGGCATTTTTGGGCTGAGATAAGCACTTTGGTGACATTTTCCTGTAACTTGTTCCCAGTACATTCTAAGTGGCTGCTGACTTTGTGAGGTCTCTAAAAGTGGGTTTTAGGAGCCCAACACAAAATACATGAGCCCTAATGCCTTCTTTCAGACAAAACTGACTTCCACTTTCTTAAAAAAATCTTGGGTCAAAATAGCATTATTAGACTGAGATAAGCACTTTGGTGACATTTTCCTGTAACTTGTTCCCAGTACATTCTAAGTGGCTGCTGACTTTGTGAGGTCTCTAAAAGTGGGTTTTAGGAGCCCAACACAAAATACATGAGCCCCAATGCCTTCCTTCATACAAAACTGACACCCACTTTCCTTAAAAAATCGTGGCTCAAAATGGCATTTTTGGGCTGAGATAAGCACTTTGGTGACATTTTCCTGTAACTTGTTCCCAGTACATTCTAAGTGGCTGCTGACTTTGTGAGGTCTCTAAAAGTGGGTTTTAGGAGCCCAACACAAAATACATGAGCCCTAATGCCTTCTTTCAGACAAAACTGACTTCCACTTTCTTAAAAAAATCTTGGGTCAAAATAGCATTATTAGACTGAGATAAGCACTTTGGTGACATTTTCCTGTAACTTGTTCCCAGTACATTCTAAGTGGCTGCTGACTTTGTGAGGTCTCTAAAAGTGGGTTTTAGGAGCCCAACACAAAATACATGAGCCCTAATGCCTTCTTTCAGACAAAACTGACTTCCACTTTCTTAAAAAAATCTTGGGTCAAAATAGCATTATTAGACTGAGATAAGCACTTTGGTGACATTTTCCTGTAACTTGTTCCCAGTACATTCTAAGTGGCTGCTGACTTTGTGAGGTCTCTAAAAGTGGGTTTTAGGAGCCCAACACAAAATACATGAGCCCCAATGCCTTCCTTCATACAAAACTGACACCCACTTTCCTTAAAAAATCGTGGCTCAAAATGGCATTTTTGGGCTGAGATAAGCACTTTGGTGACATTTTCCTGTAACTTGTTCCCAGTACATTCTAAGTGGCTGCTGACTTTGTGAGGTCTCTAAAAGTGGGTTTTAGGAGCCCAACACAAAATACATGAGCCCTAATGCCTTCTTTCAGACAAAACTGACTTCCACTTTCTTAAAAAAATCTTGGGTCAAAATAGCATTATTAGACTGAGATAAGCACTTTGGTGACATTTTCCTGTAACTTGTTCCCAGTACATTCTAAGTGGCTGCTGACTTTGTGAGGTCTCTAAAAGTGGGTTTTAGGAGCCCAACACAAAATACATGAGCCCCAATGCCTTCCTTCATACAAAACTGACACCCACTTTCCTTAAAAAATCGTGGCTCAAAATGGCATTTTTGGGCTGAGATAAGCACTTTGGTGACATTTTCCTGTAACTTGTTCCCAGTACATTCTAAGTGGCTGCTGACTTTGTGAGGTCTCTAAAAGTGGGTTTTAGGAGCCCAACACAAAATACATGAGCCCTAATGCCTTCTTTCAGACAAAACTGACTTCCACTTTCTTAAAAAATCGTGGCTCAAAATGGCATTTTTGGGCTGAGATAAGCACTTTGGTGACATTTTCCTGTAACTTGTTCCCAGTACATTCTAAGTGGCTGCTGACTTTGTGAGGTCTCTAAAAGTGGGTTTTAGGAGCCCAACACAAAATACATGAGCCCTAATGCCTTCTTTCAGACAAAACTGACTTCCACTTTCTTAAAAAAATCTTGGGTCAAAATAGCATTATTAGACTGAGATAAGCACTTTGGTGACATTTTCCTGTAACTTGTTCCCAGTACATTCTAAGTGGCTGCTGACTTTGTGAGGTCTCTAAAAGTGGGTTTTAGGAGCCCAACACAAAATACATGAGCCCCAATGCCTTCCTTCATACAAAACTGACACCCACTTTCCTTAAAAAATCGTGGCTCAAAATGGCATTTTTGGGCTGAGATAAGCACTTTGGTGACATTTTCCTGTATTTTGTTCCCAGTACATTCTAAGTGGCTGCTGACTTTGTGAGGTCTCTAAAAGTGGGTTTTAGGAGCCCAACACAAAATACATGAGCCCTAATGCCTTCTTTCAGACAAAACTGACTTCCACTTTCTTAAAAAAATCTTGGGTCAAAATAGCATTATTAGACTGAGATAAGCACTTTGGTGACATTTTCCTGTAACTTGTTCCCAGTACATTCTAAGTGGCTGCTGACTTTGTGAGGTCTCTAAAAGTGGGTTTTAGGAGCCCAACACAAAATACATGAGCCCCAATGCCTTCCTTCATACAAAACTGACACCCACTTTCCTTAAAAAATCGTGGCTCAAAATGGCATTTTTGGGCTGAGATAAGCACTTTGGTGACATTTTCCTGTAACTTGTTCCCAGTACATTCTAAGTGGCTGCTGACTTTGTGAGGTCTCTAAAAGTGGGTTTTAGGAGCCCAACACAAAATACATGAGCCCTAATGCCTTCTTTCAGACAAAACTGACTTCCACTTTCTTAAAAAAATCTTGGGTCAAAATAGCATTATTAGACTGAGATAAGCACTTTGGTGACATTTTCCTGTAACTTGTTCCCAGTACATTCTAAGTGGCTGCTGACTTTGTGAGGTCTCTAAAAGTGGGTTTTAGGAGCCCAACACAAAATACATGAGCCCCAATGCCTTCCTTCATACAAAACTGACACCCACTTTCCTTAAAAAATCGTGGCTCAAAATGGCATTTTTGGGCTGAGATAAGCACTTTGGTGACATTTTCCTGTAACTTGTTCCCAGTACATTCTAAGTGGCTGCTGACTTTGTGAGGTCTCTAAAAGTGGGTTTTAGGAGCCCAACACAAAATACATGAGCCCTAATGCCTTCTTTCAGACAAAACTGACTTCCACTTTCTTAAAAAAATCTTGGGTCAAAATAGCATTATTAGACTGAGATAAGCACTTTGGTGACATTTTCCTGTAACTTGTTCCCAGTACATTCTAAGTGGCTGCTGACTTTGTGAGGTCTCTAAAAGTGGGTTTTAGGAGCCCAACACAAAATACATGAGCCCCAATGCCTTCCTTCATACAAAACTGACACCCACTTTCCTTAAAAAATCGTGGCTCAAAATGGCATTTTTGGGCTGAGATAAGCACTTTGGTGACATTTTCCTGTAACTTGTTCCCAGTACATTCTAAGTGGCTGCTGACTTTGTGAGGTCTCTAAAAGTGGGTTTTAGGAGCCCAACACAAAATACATGAGCCCTAATGCCTTCTTTCAGACAAAACTGACTTCCACTTTCTTAAAAAAATCTTGGGTCAAAATAGCATTATTAGACTGAGATAAGCACTTTGGTGACATTTTCCTGTAACTTGTTCCCAGTACATTCTAAGTGGCTGCTGACTTTGTGAGGTCTCTAAAAGTGGGTTTTAGGAGCCCAACACAAAATACATGAGCCCCAATGCCTTCCTTCATACAAAACTGACACCCACTTTCCTTAAAAAATCGTGGCTCAAAATGGCATTTTTGGGCTGAGATAAGCACTTTGGTGACATTTTCCTGTAACTTGTTCCCAGTACATTCTAAGTGGCTGCTGACTTTGTGAGGTCTCTAAAAGTGGGTTTTAGGAGCCCAACACAAAATACATGAGCCCTAATGCCTTCTTTCAGACAAAACTGACTTCCACTTTCTTAAAAAAATCTTGGGTCAAAATAGCATTATTAGACTGAGATAAGCACTTTGGTGACATTTTCCTGTAACTTGTTCCCAGTACATTCTAAGTGGCTGCTGACTTTGTGAGGTCTCTAAAAGTGGGTTTTAGGAGCCCAACACAAAATACATGAGCCCTAATGCCTTCTTTCAGACAAAACTGACTTCCACTTTCTTAAAAAAATCTTGGGTCAAAATAGCATTATTAGACTGAGATAAGCACTTTGGTGACATTTTCCTGTAACTTGTTCCCAGTACATTCTAAGTGGCTGCTGACTTTGTGAGGTCTCTAAAAGTGGGTTTTAGGAGCCCAACACAAAATACATGAGCCCCAATGCCTTCCTTCATACAAAACTGACACCCACTTTCCTTAAAAAATCGTGGCTCAAAATGGCATTTTTGGGCTGAGATAAGCACTTTGGTGACATTTTCCTGTAACTTGTTCCCAGTACATTCTAAGTGGCTGCTGACTTTGTGAGGTCTCTAAAAGTGGGTTTTAGGAGCCCAACACAAAATACATGAGCCCTAATGCCTTCTTTCAGACAAAACTGACTTCCACTTTCTTAAAAAAATCTTGGGTCAAAATAGCATTATTAGACTGAGATAAGCACTTTGGTGACATTTTCCTGTAACTTGTTCCCAGTACATTCTAAGTGGCTGCTGACTTTGTGAGGTCTCTAAAAGTGGGTTTTAGGAGCCCAACACAAAATACATGAGCCCCAATGCCTTCCTTCATACAAAACTGACACCCACTTTCCTTAAAAAATCGTGGCTCAAAATGGCATTTTTGGGCTGAGATAAGCACTTTGGTGACATTTTCCTGTAACTTGTTCCCAGTACATTCTAAGTGGCTGCTGACTTTGTGAGGTCTCTAAAAGTGGGTTTTAGGAGCCCAACACAAAATACATGAGCCCTAATGCCTTCTTTCAGACAAAACTGACTTCCACTTTCTTAAAAAATCGTGGCTCAAAATGGCATTTTTGGGCTGAGATAAGCACTTTGGTGACATTTTCCTGTAACTTGTTCCCAGTACATTCTAAGTGGCTGCTGACTTTGTGAGGTCTCTAAAAGTGGGTTTTAGGAGCCCAACACAAAATACATGAGCCCTAATGCCTTCTTTCAGACAAAACTGACTTCCACTTTCTTAAAAAAATCTTGGGTCAAAATAGCATTATTAGACTGAGATAAGCACTTTGGTGACATTTTCCTGTAACTTGTTCCCAGTACATTCTAAGTGGCTGCTGACTTTGTGAGGTCTCTAAAAGTGGGTTTTAGGAGCCCAACACAAAATACATGAGCCCCAATGCCTTCCTTCATACAAAACTGACACCCACTTTCCTTAAAAAATCGTGGCTCAAAATGGCATTTTTGGGCTGAGATAAGCACTTTGGTGACATTTTCCTGTAACTTGTTCCCAGTACATTCTAAGTGGCTGCTGACTTTGTGAGGTCTCTAAAAATGGGTTTTAGGAGCCCAACACAAAATACATGAGCCCTAATGCCTTCTTTCAGACAAAACTGACTTCCACTTTCTTAAAAAAATCTTGGGTCAAAATAGCATTATTAGACTGAGATAAGCACTTTGGTGACATTTTCCTGTAACTTGTTCCCAGTACATTCTAAGTGGCTGCTGACTTTGTGAGGTCTCTAAAAGTGGGTTTTAGGAGCCCAACACAAAATACATGAGCCCCAATGCCTTCCTTCATACAAAACTGACACCCACTTTCCTTAAAAAATCGTGGCTCAAAATGGCATTTTTGGGCTGAGATAAGCACTTTGGTGACATTTTCCTGTAACTTGTTCCCAGTACATTCTAAGTGGCTGCTGACTTTGTGAGGTCTCTAAAAGTGGGTTTTAGGAGCCCAACACAAAATACATGAGCCCTAATGCCTTCTTTCAGACAAAACTGACTTCCACTTTCTTAAAAAAATCTTGGGTCAAAATAGCATTATTAGACTGAGATAAGCACTTTGGTGACATTTTCCTGTAACTTGTTCCCAGTACATTCTAAGTGGCTGCTGACTTTGTGAGGTCTCTAAAAGTGGGTTTTAGGAGCCCAACACAAAATACATGAGCCCCAATGCCTTCCTTCATACAAAACTGACACCCACTTTCCTTAAAAAATCGTGGCTCAAAATGGCATTTTTGGGCTGAGATAAGCACTTTGGTGACATTTTCCTGTAACTTGTTCCCAGTACATTCTAAGTGGCTGCTGACTTTGTGAGGTCTCTAAAAGTGGGTTTTAGGAGCCCAACACAAAATACATGAGCCCTAATGCCTTCTTTCAGACAAAACTGACTTCCACTTTCTTAAAAAAATCTTGGGTCAAAATAGCATTATTAGACTGAGATAAGCACTTTGGTGACATTTTCCTGTAACTTGTTCCCAGTACATTCTAAGTGGCTGCTGACTTTGTGAGGTCTCTAAAAGTGGGTTTTAGGAGCCCAACACAAAATACATGAGCCCCAATGCCTTCCTTCATACAAAACTGACACCCACTTTCCTTAAAAAATCGTGGCTCAAAATGGCATTTTTGGGCTGAGATAAGCACTTTGGTGACATTTTCCTGTAACTTGTTCCCAGTACATTCTAAGTGGCTGCTGACTTTGTGAGGTCTCTAAAAGTGGGTTTTAGGAGCCCAACACAAAATACATGAGCCCTAATGCCTTCTTTCAGACAAAACTGACTTCCACTTTCTTAAAAAAATCTTGGGTCAAAATAGCATTATTAGACTGAGATAAGCACTTTGGTGACATTTTCCTGTAACTTGTTCCCAGTACATTCTAAGTGGCTGCTGACTTTGTGAGGTCTCTAAAAGTGGGTTTTAGGAGCCCAACACAAAATACATGAGCCCCAATGCCTTCCTTCATACAAAACTGACACCCACTTTCCTTAAAAAATCGTGGCTCAAAATGGCATTTTTGGGCTGAGATAAGCACTTTGGTGACATTTTCCTGTAACTTGTTCCCAGTACATTCTAAGTGGCTGCTGACTTTGTGAGGTCTCTAAAAGTGGGTTTTAGGAGCCCAACACAAAATACATGAGCCCTAATGCCTTCTTTCAGACAAAACTGACTTCCACTTTCTTAAAAAAATCTTGGGTCAAAATAGCATTATTAGACTGAGATAAGCACTTTGGTGACATTTTCCTGTAACTTGTTCCCAGTACATTCTAAGTGGCTGCTGACTTTGTGAGGTCTCTAAAAGTGGGTTTTAGGAGCCCAACACAAAATACATGAGCCCTAATGCCTTCTTTCAGACAAAACTGACTTCCACTTTCTTAAAAAAATCTTGGGTCAAAATAGCATTATTAGACTGAGATAAGCACTTTGGTGACATTTTCCTGTAACTTGTTCCCAGTACATTCTAAGTGGCTGCTGACTTTGTGAGGTCTCTAAAAGTGGGTTTTAGGAGCCCAACACAAAATACATGAGCCCCAATGCCTTCCTTCATACAAAACTGACACCCACTTTCCTTAAAAAATCGTGGCTCAAAATGGCATTTTTGGGCTGAGATAAGCACTTTGGTGACATTTTCCTGTAACTTGTTCCCAGTACATTCTAAGTGGCTGCTGACTTTGTGAGGTCTCTAAAAGTGGGTTTTAGGAGCCCAACACAAAATACATGAGCCCTAATGCCTTCTTTCAGACAAAACTGACTTCCACTTTCTTAAAAAAATCTTGGGTCAAAATAGCATTATTAGACTGAGATAAGCACTTTGGTGACATTTTCCTGTAACTTGTTCCCAGTACATTCTAAGTGGCTGCTGACTTTGTGAGGTCTCTAAAAGTGGGTTTTAGGAGCCCAACACAAAATACATGAGCCCCAATGCCTTCCTTCATACAAAACTGACACCCACTTTCCTTAAAAAATCGTGGCTCAAAATGGCATTTTTGGGCTGAGATAAGCACTTTGGTGACATTTTCCTGTAACTTGTTCCCAGTACATTCTAAGTGGCTGCTGACTTTGTGAGGTCTCTAAAAGTGGGTTTTAGGAGCCCAACACAAAATACATGAGCCCTAATGCCTTCTTTCAGACAAAACTGACTTCCACTTTCTTAAAAAAATCTTGGGTCAAAATAGCATTATTAGACTGAGATAAGCACTTTGGTGACATTTTCCTGTAACTTGTTCCCAGTACATTCTAAGTGGCTGCTGACTTTGTGAGGTCTCTAAAAGTGGGTTTTAGGAGCCCAACACAAAATACATGAGCCCCAATGCCTTCCTTCATACAAAACTGACACCCACTTTCCTTAAAAAATCGTGGCTCAAAATGGCATTTTTGGGCTGAGATAAGCACTTTGGTGACATTTTCCTGTAACTTGTTCCCAGTACATTCTAAGTGGCTGCTGACTTTGTGAGGTCTCTAAAAGTGGGTTTTAGGAGCCCAACACAAAATACATGAGCCCTAATGCCTTCCTTCAGACAGAACTGACACCCACTTTCTTTAAAAAATCGTGGTTCAAAATAGCATTTTTGGGCTGAGATAAGCACTTTGGTGACATTTTCCTGTAACTTGTTCCCAGTACATTTTAAGTGGCTGCTGACTTTGTGAGGTCTGTAAAATTGGGTTTTAGGAGCCCAACACAAAATACATGAGCCCTAATGCCTTCTTTCAGACAAAACTGACTTCCACTTTCTTAAAAAAATCTTGGGTCAAAATAGCATTATTAGACTGAGATAAGCACTTTGGTGACATTTTCCTGTAACTTGTTCCCAGTACATTCTAAGTGGCTGCTGACTTTGTGAGGTCTCTAAAAGTGGGTTTTAGGAGCCCAACACAAAATACATGAGCCCCAATGCCTTCCTTCATACAAAACTGACACCCACTTTCCTTAAAAAATCGTGGCTCAAAATGGCATTTTTGGGCTGAGATAAGCACTTTGGTGACATTTTCCTGTAACTTGTTCCCAGTACATTCTAAGTGGCTGCTGACTTTGTGAGGTCTCTAAAAGTGGGTTTTAGGAGCCCAACACAAAATACATGAGCCCTAATGCCTTCTTTCAGACAAAACTGACTTCCACTTTCTTAAAAAAATCTTGGGTCAAAATAGCATTATTAGACTGAGATAAGCACTTTGGTGACATTTTCCTGTAACTTGTTCCCAGTACATTCTAAGTGGCTGCTGACTTTGTGAGGTCTCTAAAAGTGGGTTTTAGGAGCCCAACACAAAATACATGAGCCCCAATGCCTTCCTTCATACAAAACTGACACCCACTTTCCTTAAAAAATCGTGGCTCAAAATGGCATTTTTGGGCTGAGATAAGCACTTTGGTGACATTTTCCTGTAACTTGTTCCCAGTACATTCTAAGTGGCTGCTGACTTTGTGAGGTCTCTAAAAGTGGGTTTTAGGAGCCCAACACAAAATACATGAGCCCTAATGCCTTCTTTCAGACAAAACTGACTTCCACTTTCTTAAAAAAATCTTGGGTCAAAATAGCATTATTAGACTGAGATAAGCACTTTGGTGACATTTTCCTGTAACTTGTTCCCAGTACATTCTAAGTGGCTGCTGACTTTGTGAGGTCTCTAAAAGTGGGTTTTAGGAGCCCAACACAAAATACATGAGCCCCAATGCCTTCCTTCATACAAAACTGACACCCACTTTCCTTAAAAAATCGTGGCTCAAAATGGCATTTTTGGGCTGAGATAAGCACTTTGGTGACATTTTCCTGTAACTTGTTCCCAGTACATTCTAAGTGGCTGCTGACTTTGTGAGGTCTCTAAAAGTGGGTTTTAGGAGCCCAACACAAAATACATGAGCCCTAATGCCTTCTTTCAGACAAAACTGACTTCCACTTTCTTAAAAAAATCTTGGGTCAAAATAGCATTATTAGACTGAGATAAGCACTTTGGTGACATTTTCCTGTAACTTGTGACATTTTCCTGTAACTTGTTCCCAGTACATTCTAAGTGGCTGCTGACTTTGTGAGGTCTCTAAAAGTGGGTTTTAGGAGCCCAACACAAAATACATGAGCCCCAATGCCTTCCTTCATACAAAACTGACACCCACTTTCCTTAAAAAATCGTGGCTCAAAATGGCATTTTTGGGCTGAGATAAGCACTTTGGTGACATTTTCCTGTAACTTGTTCCCAGTACATTCTAAGTGGCTGCTGACTTTGTGAGGTCTCTAAAAGTGGGTTTTAGGAGCCCAACACAAAATACATGAGCCCTAATGCCTTCTTTCAGACAAAACTGACTTCCACTTTCTTAAAAAAATCTTGGGTCAAAATAGCATTATTAGACTGAGATAAGCACTTTGGTGACATTTTCCTGTAACTTGTTCCCAGTACATTCTAAGTGGCTGCTGACTTTGTGAGGTCTCTAAAAGTGGGTTTTAGGAGCCCAACACAAAATACATGAGCCCCAATGCCTTCCTTCATACAAAACTGACACCCACTTTCCTTAAAAAATCGTGGCTCAAAATGGCATTTTTGGGCTGAGATAAGCACTTTGGTGACATTTTCCTGTAACTTGTTCCCAGTACATTCTAAGTGGCTGCTGACTTTGTGAGGTCTCTAAAAGTGGGTTTTAGGAGCCCAACACAAAATACATGAGCCCTAATGCCTTCTTTCAGACAAAACTGACTTCCACTTTCTTAAAAAAATCTTGGGTCAAAATAGCATTATTAGACTGAGATAAGCACTTTGGTGACATTTTCCTGTAACTTGTTCCCAGTACATTCTAAGTGGCTGCTGACTTTGTGAGGTCTCTAAAAGTGGGTTTTAGGAGCCCAACACAAAATACATGAGCCCCAATGCCTTCCTTCATACAAAACTGACACCCACTTTCCTTAAAAAATCGTGGCTCAAAATGGCATTTTTGGGCTGAGATAAGCACTTTGGTGACATTTTCCTGTAACTTGTTCCCAGTACATTCTAAGTGGCTGCTGACTTTGTGAGGTCTCTAAAAGTGGGTTTTAGGAGCCCAACACAAAATACATGAGCCCTAATGCCTTCTTTCAGACAAAACTGACTTCCACTTTCTTAAAAAAATCTTGGGTCAAAATAGCATTATTAGACTGAGATAAGCACTTTGGTGACATTTTCCTGTAACTTGTTCCCAGTACATTCTAAGTGGCTGCTGACTTTGTGAGGTCTCTAAAAGTGGGTTTTAGGAGCCCAACACAAAATACATGAGCCCCAATGCCTTCCTTCATACAAAACTGACACCCACTTTCCTTAAAAAATCGTGGCTCAAAATGGCATTTTTGGGCTGAGATAAGCACTTTGGTGACATTTTCCTGTAACTTGTTCCCAGTACATTCTAAGTGGCTGCTGACTTTGTGAGGTCTCTAAAAGTGGGTTTTAGGAGCCCAACACAAAATACATGAGCCCTAATGCCTTCCTTCAGACAGAACTGACACCCACTTTCTTTAAAAAATCGTGGTTCAAAATAGCATTTTTGGGCTGAGATAAGCACTTTGGTGACATTTTCCTGTAACTTGTTCCCAGTACATTTTAAGTGGCTGCTGACTTTGTGAGGTCTGTAAAATTGGGTTTTAGGAGCCCAACACAAAATACATGAGCCCTAATGCCTTCTTTCAGACAAAACTGACTTCCACTTTCTTAAAAAAATCTTGGGTCAAAATAGCATTATTAGACTGAGATAAGCACTTTGGTGACATTTTCCTGTAACTTGTTCCCAGTACATTCTAAGTGGCTGCTGACTTTGTGAGGTCTCTAAAAGTGGGTTTTAGGAGCCCAACACAAAATACATGAGCCCTAATGCCTTCTTTCAGACAAAACTGACTTCCACTTTCTTAAAAAAATCTTGGGTCAAAATAGCATTATTAGACTGAGATAAGCACTTTGGTGACATTTTCCTGTAACTTGTTCCCAGTACATTCTAAGTGGCTGCTGACTTTGTGAGGTCTCTAAAAGTGGGTTTTAGGAGCCCAACACAAAATACATGAGCCCCAATGCCTTCCTTCATACAAAACTGACACCCACTTTCCTTAAAAAATCGTGGCTCAAAATGGCATTTTTGGGCTGAGATAAGCACTTTGGTGACATTTTCCTGTAACTTGTTCCCAGTACATTCTAAGTGGCTGCTGACTTTGTGAGGTCTCTAAAAGTGGGTTTTAGGAGCCCAACACAAAATACATGAGCCCCAATGCCTTCCTTCATACAAAACTGACACCCACTTTCCTTAAAAAATCGTGGCTCAAAATGGCATTTTTGGGCTGAGATAAGCACTTTGGTGACATTTTCCTGTAACTTGTTCCCAGTACATTCTAAGTGGCTGCTGACTTTGTGAGGTCTCTAAAAGTGGGTTTTAGGAGCCCAACACAAAATACATGAGCCCTAATGCCTTCTTTCAGACAAAACTGACTTCCACTTTCTTAAAAAAATCTTGGGTCAAAATAGCATTATTAGACTGAGATAAGCACTTTGGTGACATTTTCCTGTAACTTGTTCCCAGTACATTCTAAGTGGCTGCTGACTTTGTGAGGTCTCTAAAAGTGGGTTTTAGGAGCCCAACACAAAATACATGAGCCCCAATGCCTTCCTTCATACAAAACTGACACCCACTTTCCTTAAAAAATCGTGGCTCAAAATGGCATTTTTGGGCTGAGATAAGCATTTTGGTGACATTTTCCTGTAACTTGTTCCCAGTACATTCTAAGTGGCTGCTGACTTTGTGAGGTCTCTAAAAGTGGGTTTTAGGAGCCCAACACAAAATACATGAGCCCTAATGCCTTCTTTCAGACAAAACTGACTTCCACTTTCTTAAAAAAATCTTGGGTCAAAATAGCATTATTAGACTGAGATAAGCACTTTGGTGACATTTTCCTGTAACTTGTTCCCTGTACATTCTAAGTGGCTGCTGACTTTGTGAGGTCTCTAAAAGTGGGTTTTAGGAGCCCAACACAAAATACATGAGCCCCAATGCCTTCCTTCATACAAAACTGACACCCACTTTCCTTAAAAAATCGTGGCTCAAAATGGCATTTTTGGGCTGAGATAAGCACTTTGGTGACATTTTCCTGTAACTTGTTCCCAGTACATTCTAAGTGGCTGCTGACTTTGTGAGGTCTCTAAAAGTGGGTTTTAGGAGCCCAACACAAAATACATGAGCCCTAATGCCTTCCTTCAGACAGAACTGACACCCACTTTCTTTAAAAAATCGTGGTTCAAAATAGCATTTTTGGGCTGAGATAAGCACTTTGGTGACATTTTCCTGTAACTTGTTCCCAGTACATTTTAAGTGGCTGCTGACTTTGTGAGGTCTGTAAAATTGGGTTTTAGGAGCCCAACACAAAATACATGAGCCCTAATGCCTTCTTTCAGACAAAACTGACTTCCACTTTCTTAAAAAAATCTTGGGTCAAAATAGCATTATTAGACTGAGATAAGCACTTTGGTGACATTTTCCTGTAACTTGTTCCCAGTACATTCTAAGTGGCTGCTGACTTTGTGAGGTCTCTAAAAGTGGGTTTTAGGAGCCCAACACAAAATACATGAGCCCCAATGCCTTCCTTCATACAAAACTGACACCCACTTTCCTTAAAAAATCGTGGCTCAAAATGGCATTTTTGGGCTGAGATAAGCACTTTGGTGACATTTTCCTGTAACTTGTTCCCAGTACATTCTAAGTGGCTGCTGACTTTGTGAGGTCTCTAAAAGTGGGTTTTAGGAGCCCAACACAAAATACATGAGCCCCAATGCCTTCCTTCATACAAAACTGACACCCACTTTCCTTAAAAAATCGTGGCTCAAAATGGCATTTTTGGGCTGAGATAAGCACTTTGGTGACATTTTCCTGTAACTTGTTCCCAGTACATTCTAAGTGGCTGCTGACTTTGTGAGGTCTCTAAAAGTGGGTTTTAGGAGCCCAACACAAAATACATGAGCCCTAATGCCTTCTTTCAGACAAAACTGACTTCCACTTTCTTAAAAAAATCTTGGGTCAAAATAGCATTATTAGACTGAGATAAGCACTTTGGTGACATTTTCCTGTAACTTGTTCCCAGTACATTCTAAGTGGCTGCTGACTTTGTGAGGTCTCTAAAAGTGGGTTTTAGGAGCCCAACACAAAATACATGAGCCCTAATGCCTTCTTTCAGACAAAACTGACTTCCACTTTCTTAAAAAAATCTTGGGTCAAAATAGCATTATTAGACTGAGATAAGCACTTTGGTGACATTTTCCTGTAACTTGTTCCCAGTACATTCTAAGTGGCTGCTGACTTTGTGAGGTCTCTAAAAGTGGGTTTTAGGAGCCCAACACAAAATACATGAGCCCCAATGCCTTCCTTCATACAAAACTGACACCCACTTTCCTTAAAAAATCGTGGCTCAAAATGGCATTTTTGGGCTGAGATAAGCACTTTGGTGACATTTTCCTGTAACTTGTTCCCAGTACATTCTAAGTGGCTGCTGACTTTGTGAGGTCTCTAAAAGTGGGTTTTAGGAGCCCAACACAAAATACATGAGCCCTAATGCCTTCCTTCAGACAGAACTGACACCCACTTTCTTTAAAAAATCGTGGTTCAAAATAGCATTTTTGGGCTGAGATAAGCACTTTGGTGACATTTTCCTGTAACTTGTTCCCAGTACATTCTAAGTGGCTGCTGACTTTGTGAGGTCTCTAAAAGTGGGTTTTAGGAGCCCAACACAAAATACATGAGCCCTAATGCCTTCTTTCAGACAAAACTGACTTCCACTTTCTTAAAAAAATCTTGGGTCAAAATAGCATTATTAGACTGAGATAAGCACTTTGGTGACATTTTCCTGTAACTTGTTCCCAGTACATTCTAAGTGGCTGCTGACTTTGTGAGGTCTCTAAAAGTGGGTTTTAGGAGCCCAACACAAAATACATGAGCCCCAATGCCTTCCTTCATACAAAACTGACACCCACTTTCCTTAAAAAATCGTGGCTCAAAATGGCATTTTTGGGCTGAGATAAGCACTTTGGTGACATTTTCCTGTAACTTGTTCCCAGTACATTCTAAGTGGCTGCTGACTTTGTGAGGTCTCTAAAAGTGGGTTTTAGGAGCCCAACACAAAATACATGAGCCCCAATGCCTTCCTTCATACAAAACTGACACCCACTTTCCTTAAAAAATCGTGGCTCAAAATGGCATTTTTGGGCTGAGATAAGCACTTTGGTGACATTTTCCTGTAACTTGTTCCCAGTACATTCTAAGTGGCTGCTGACTTTGTGAGGTCTCTAAAAGTGGGTTTTAGGAGCCCAACACAAAATACATGAGCCCTAATGCCTTCTTTCAGACAAAACTGACTTCCACTTTCTTAAAAAAATCTTGGGTCAAAATAGCATTATTAGACTGAGATAAGCACTTTGGTGACATTTTCCTGTAACTTGTTCCCAGTACATTCTAAGTGGCTGCTGACTTTGTGAGGTCTCTAAAAGTGGGTTTTAGGAGCCCAACACAAAATACATGAGCCCCAATGCCTTCCTTCATACAAAACTGACACCCACTTTCCTTAAAAAATCGTGGCTCAAAATGGCATTTTTGGGCTGAGATAAGCATTTTGGTGACATTTTCCTGTAACTTGTTCCCAGTACATTCTAAGTGGCTGCTGACTTTGTGAGGTCTCTAAAAGTGGGTTTTAGGAGCCCAACACAAAATACATGAGCCCTAATGCCTTCTTTCAGACAAAACTGACTTCCACTTTCTTAAAAAAATCTTGGGTCAAAATAGCATTATTAGACTGAGATAAGCACTTTGGTGACATTTTCCTGTAACTTGTTCCCTGTACATTCTAAGTGGCTGCTGACTTTGTGAGGTCTCTAAAAGTGGGTTTTAGGAGCCCAACACAAAATACATGAGCCCCAATGCCTTCCTTCATACAAAACTGACACCCACTTTCCTTAAAAAATCGTGGCTCAAAATGGCATTTTTGGGCTGAGATAAGCACTTTGGTGACATTTTCCTGTAACTTGTTCCCAGTACATTCTAAGTGGCTGCTGACTTTGTGAGGTCTCTAAAAGTGGGTTTTAGGAGCCCAACACAAAATACATGAGCCCTAATGCCTTCCTTCAGACAGAACTGACACCCACTTTCTTTAAAAAATCGTGGTTCAAAATAGCATTTTTGGGCTGAGATAAGCACTTTGGTGACATTTTCCTGTAACTTGTTCCCAGTACATTTTAAGTGGCTGCTGACTTTGTGAGGTCTGTAAAATTGGGTTTTAGGAGCCCAACACAAAATACATGAGCCCTAATGCCTTCTTTCAGACAAAACTGACTTCCACTTTCTTAAAAAAATCTTGGGTCAAAATAGCATTATTAGACTGAGATAAGCACTTTGGTGACATTTTCCTGTAACTTGTTCCCAGTACATTCTAAGTGGCTGCTGACTTTGTGAGGTCTCTAAAAGTGGGTTTTAGGAGCCCAACACAAAATACATGAGCCCCAATGCCTTCCTTCATACAAAACTGACACCCACTTTCCTTAAAAAATCGTGGCTCAAAATGGCATTTTTGGGCTGAGATAAGCACTTTGGTGACATTTTCCTGTAACTTGTTCCCAGTACATTCTAAGTGGCTGCTGACTTTGTGAGGTCTCTAAAAGTGGGTTTTAGGAGCCCAACACAAAATACATGAGCCCCAATGCCTTCCTTCATACAAAACTGACACCCACTTTCCTTAAAAAATCGTGGCTCAAAATGGCATTTTTGGGCTGAGATAAGCACTTTGGTGACATTTTCCTGTAACTTGTTCCCAGTACATTCTAAGTGGCTGCTGACTTTGTGAGGTCTCTAAAAGTGGGTTTTAGGAGCCCAACACAAAATACATGAGCCCTAATGCCTTCTTTCAGACAAAACTGACTTCCACTTTCTTAAAAAAATCTTGGGTCAAAATAGCATTATTAGACTGAGATAAGCACTTTGGTGACATTTTCCTGTAACTTGTTCCCAGTACATTCTAAGTGGCTGCTGACTTTGTGAGGTCTCTAAAAGTGGGTTTTAGGAGCCCAACACAAAATACATGAGCCCTAATGCCTTCTTTCAGACAAAACTGACTTCCACTTTCTTAAAAAATCGTGGCTCAAAATGGCATTTTTGGGCTGAGATAAGCACTTTGGTGACATTTTCCTGTAACTTGTTCCCAGTACATTCTAAGTGGCTGCTGACTTTGTGAGGTCTCTAAAAGTGGGTTTTAGGAGCCCAACACAAAATACATGAGCCCTAATGCCTTCTTTCAGACAAAACTGACTTCCACTTTCTTAAAAAAATCTTGGGTCAAAATAGCATTATTAGACTGAGATAAGCACTTTGGTGACATTTTCCTGTAACTTGTTCCCAGTACATTCTAAGTGGCTGCTGACTTTGTGAGGTCTCTAAAAGTGGGTTTTAGGAGCCCAACACAAAATACATGAGCCCCAATGCCTTCCTTCATACAAAACTGACACCCACTTTCCTTAAAAAATCGTGGCTCAAAATGGCATTTTTGGGCTGAGATAAGCACTTTGGTGACATTTTCCTGTATTTTGTTCCCAGTACATTCTAAGTGGCTGCTGACTTTGTGAGGTCTCTAAAAGTGGGTTTTAGGAGCCCAACACAAAATACATGAGCCCTAATGCCTTCTTTCAGACAAAACTGACTTCCACTTTCTTAAAAAAATCTTGGGTCAAAATAGCATTATTAGACTGAGATAAGCACTTTGGTGACATTTTCCTGTAACTTGTTCCCAGTACATTCTAAGTGGCTGCTGACTTTGTGAGGTCTCTAAAAGTGGGTTTTAGGAGCCCAACACAAAATACATGAGCCCCAATGCCTTCCTTCATACAAAACTGACACCCACTTTCCTTAAAAAATCGTGGCTCAAAATGGCATTTTTGGGCTGAGATAAGCACTTTGGTGACATTTTCCTGTAACTTGTTCCCAGTACATTCTAAGTGGCTGCTGACTTTGTGAGGTCTCTAAAAGTGGGTTTTAGGAGCCCAACACAAAATACATGAGCCCTAATGCCTTCTTTCAGACAAAACTGACTTCCACTTTCTTAAAAAAATCTTGGGTCAAAATAGCATTATTAGACTGAGATAAGCACTTTGGTGACATTTTCCTGTAACTTGTTCCCAGTACATTCTAAGTGGCTGCTGACTTTGTGAGGTCTCTAAAAGTGGGTTTTAGGAGCCCAACACAAAATACATGAGCCCCAATGCCTTCCTTCATACAAAACTGACACCCACTTTCCTTAAAAAATCGTGGCTCAAAATGGCATTTTTGGGCTGAGATAAGCACTTTGGTGACATTTTCCTGTAACTTGTTCCCAGTACATTCTAAGTGGCTGCTGACTTTGTGAGGTCTCTAAAAGTGGGTTTTAGGAGCCCAACACAAAATACATGAGCCCTAATGCCTTCTTTCAGACAAAACTGACTTCCACTTTCTTAAAAAAATCTTGGGTCAAAATAGCATTATTAGACTGAGATAAGCACTTTGGTGACATTTTCCTGTAACTTGTTCCCAGTACATTCTAAGTGGCTGCTGACTTTGTGAGGTCTCTAAAAGTGGGTTTTAGGAGCCCAACACAAAATACATGAGCCCCAATGCCTTCCTTCATACAAAACTGACACCCACTTTCCTTAAAAAATCGTGGCTCAAAATGGCATTTTTGGGCTGAGATAAGCACTTTGGTGACATTTTCCTGTAACTTGTTCCCAGTACATTCTAAGTGGCTGCTGACTTTGTGAGGTCTCTAAAAGTGGGTTTTAGGAGCCCAACACAAAATACATGAGCCCTAATGCCTTCTTTCAGACAAAACTGACTTCCACTTTCTTAAAAAAATCTTGGGTCAAAATAGCATTATTAGACTGAGATAAGCACTTTGGTGACATTTTCCTGTAACTTGTTCCCAGTACATTCTAAGTGGCTGCTGACTTTGTGAGGTCTCTAAAAGTGGGTTTTAGGAGCCCAACACAAAATACATGAGCCCCAATGCCTTCCTTCATACAAAACTGACACCCACTTTCCTTAAAAAATCGTGGCTCAAAATGGCATTTTTGGGCTGAGATAAGCACTTTGGTGACATTTTCCTGTAACTTGTTCCCAGTACATTCTAAGTGGCTGCTGACTTTGTGAGGTCTCTAAAAGTGGGTTTTAGGAGCCCAACACAAAATACATGAGCCCTAATGCCTTCTTTCAGACAAAACTGACTTCCACTTTCTTAAAAAAATCTTGGGTCAAAATAGCATTATTAGACTGAGATAAGCACTTTGGTGACATTTTCCTGTAACTTGTTCCCAGTACATTCTAAGTGGCTGCTGACTTTGTGAGGTCTCTAAAAGTGGGTTTTAGGAGCCCAACACAAAATACATGAGCCCTAATGCCTTCTTTCAGACAAAACTGACTTCCACTTTCTTAAAAAAATCTTGGGTCAAAATAGCATTATTAGACTGAGATAAGCACTTTGGTGACATTTTCCTGTAACTTGTTCCCAGTACATTCTAAGTGGCTGCTGACTTTGTGAGGTCTCTAAAAGTGGGTTTTAGGAGCCCAACACAAAATACATGAGCCCCAATGCCTTCCTTCATACAAAACTGACACCCACTTTCCTTAAAAAATCGTGGCTCAAAATGGCATTTTTGGGCTGAGATAAGCACTTTGGTGACATTTTCCTGTAACTTGTTCCCAGTACATTCTAAGTGGCTGCTGACTTTGTGAGGTCTCTAAAAGTGGGTTTTAGGAGCCCAACACAAAATACATGAGCCCTAATGCCTTCTTTCAGACAAAACTGACTTCCACTTTCTTAAAAAAATCTTGGGTCAAAATAGCATTATTAGACTGAGATAAGCACTTTGGTGACATTTTCCTGTAACTTGTTCCCAGTACATTCTAAGTGGCTGCTGACTTTGTGAGGTCTCTAAAAGTGGGTTTTAGGAGCCCAACACAAAATACATGAGCCCCAATGCCTTCCTTCATACAAAACTGACACCCACTTTCCTTAAAAAATCGTGGCTCAAAATGGCATTTTTGGGCTGAGATAAGCACTTTGGTGACATTTTCCTGTAACTTGTTCCCAGTACATTCTAAGTGGCTGCTGACTTTGTGAGGTCTCTAAAAGTGGGTTTTAGGAGCCCAACACAAAATACATGAGCCCTAATGCCTTCTTTCAGACAAAACTGACTTCCACTTTCTTAAAAAATCGTGGCTCAAAATGGCATTTTTGGGCTGAGATAAGCACTTTGGTGACATTTTCCTGTAACTTGTTCCCAGTACATTCTAAGTGGCTGCTGACTTTGTGAGGTCTCTAAAAATGGGTTTTAGGAGCCCAACACAAAATACATGAGCCCTAATGCCTTCTTTCAGACAAAACTGACTTCCACTTTCTTAAAAAAATCTTGGGTCAAAATAGCATTATTAGACTGAGATAAGCACTTTGGTGACATTTTCCTGTAACTTGTTCCCAGTACATTCTAAGTGGCTGCTGACTTTGTGAGGTCTCTAAAAGTGGGTTTTAGGAGCCCAACACAAAATACATGAGCCCCAATGCCTTCCTTCATACAAAACTGACACCCACTTTCCTTAAAAAATCGTGGCTCAAAATGGCATTTTTGGGCTGAGATAAGCACTTTGGTGACATTTTCCTGTAACTTGTTCCCAGTACATTCTAAGTGGCTGCTGACTTTGTGAGGTCTCTAAAAGTGGGTTTTAGGAGCCCAACACAAAATACATGAGCCCTAATGCCTTCTTTCAGACAAAACTGACTTCCACTTTCTTAAAAAAATCTTGGGTCAAAATAGCATTATTAGACTGAGATAAGCACTTTGGTGACATTTTCCTGTAACTTGTTCCCAGTACATTCTAAGTGGCTGCTGACTTTGTGAGGTCTCTAAAAGTGGGTTTTAGGAGCCCAACACAAAATACATGAGCCCCAATGCCTTCCTTCATACAAAACTGACACCCACTTTCCTTAAAAAATCGTGGCTCAAAATGGCATTTTTGGGCTGAGATAAGCACTTTGGTGACATTTTCCTGTAACTTGTTCCCAGTACATTCTAAGTGGCTGCTGACTTTGTGAGGTCTCTAAAAGTGGGTTTTAGGAGCCCAACACAAAATACATGAGCCCTAATGCCTTCTTTCAGACAAAACTGACTTCCACTTTCTTAAAAAAATCTTGGGTCAAAATAGCATTATTAGACTGAGATAAGCACTTTGGTGACATTTTCCTGTAACTTGTTCCCAGTACATTCTAAGTGGCTGCTGACTTTGTGAGGTCTCTAAAAGTGGGTTTTAGGAGCCCAACACAAAATACATGAGCCCCAATGCCTTCCTTCATACAAAACTGACACCCACTTTCCTTAAAAAATCGTGGCTCAAAATGGCATTTTTGGGCTGAGATAAGCACTTTGGTGACATTTTCCTGTAACTTGTTCCCAGTACATTCTAAGTGGCTGCTGACTTTGTGAGGTCTCTAAAAGTGGGTTTTAGGAGCCCAACACAAAATACATGAGCCCTAATGCCTTCTTTCAGACAAAACTGACTTCCACTTTCTTAAAAAAATCTTGGGTCAAAATAGCATTATTAGACTGAGATAAGCACTTTGGTGACATTTTCCTGTAACTTGTTCCCAGTACATTCTAAGTGGCTGCTGACTTTGTGAGGTCTCTAAAAGTGGGTTTTAGGAGCCCAACACAAAATACATGAGCCCCAATGCCTTCCTTCATACAAAACTGACACCCACTTTCCTTAAAAAATCGTGGCTCAAAATGGCATTTTTGGGCTGAGATAAGCACTTTGGTGACATTTTCCTGTAACTTGTTCCCAGTACATTCTAAGTGGCTGCTGACTTTGTGAGGTCTCTAAAAGTGGGTTTTAGGAGCCCAACACAAAATACATGAGCCCTAATGCCTTCTTTCAGACAAAACTGACTTCCACTTTCTTAAAAAAATCTTGGGTCAAAATAGCATTATTAGACTGAGATAAGCACTTTGGTGACATTTTCCTGTAACTTGTTCCCAGTACATTCTAAGTGGCTGCTGACTTTGTGAGGTCTCTAAAAGTGGGTTTTAGGAGCCCAACACAAAATACATGAGCCCTAATGCCTTCTTTCAGACAAAACTGACTTCCACTTTCTTAAAAAAATCTTGGGTCAAAATAGCATTATTAGACTGAGATAAGCACTTTGGTGACATTTTCCTGTAACTTGTTCCCAGTACATTCTAAGTGGCTGCTGACTTTGTGAGGTCTCTAAAAGTGGGTTTTAGGAGCCCAACACAAAATACATGAGCCCCAATGCCTTCCTTCATACAAAACTGACACCCACTTTCCTTAAAAAATCGTGGCTCAAAATGGCATTTTTGGGCTGAGATAAGCACTTTGGTGACATTTTCCTGTAACTTGTTCCCAGTACATTCTAAGTGGCTGCTGACTTTGTGAGGTCTCTAAAAGTGGGTTTTAGGAGCCCAACACAAAATACATGAGCCCTAATGCCTTCTTTCAGACAAAACTGACTTCCACTTTCTTAAAAAAATCTTGGGTCAAAATAGCATTATTAGACTGAGATAAGCACTTTGGTGACATTTTCCTGTAACTTGTTCCCAGTACATTCTAAGTGGCTGCTGACTTTGTGAGGTCTCTAAAAGTGGGTTTTAGGAGCCCAACACAAAATACATGAGCCCCAATGCCTTCCTTCATACAAAACTGACACCCACTTTCCTTAAAAAATCGTGGCTCAAAATGGCATTTTTGGGCTGAGATAAGCACTTTGGTGACATTTTCCTGTAACTTGTTCCCAGTACATTCTAAGTGGCTGCTGACTTTGTGAGGTCTCTAAAAGTGGGTTTTAGGAGCCCAACACAAAATACATGAGCCCTAATGCCTTCTTTCAGACAAAACTGACTTCCACTTTCTTAAAAAAATCTTGGGTCAAAATAGCATTATTAGACTGAGATAAGCACTTTGGTGACATTTTCCTGTAACTTGTTCCCAGTACATTCTAAGTGGCTGCTGACTTTGTGAGGTCTCTAAAAGTGGGTTTTAGGAGCCCAACACAAAATACATGAGCCCCAATGCCTTCCTTCATACAAAACTGACACCCACTTTCCTTAAAAAATCGTGGCTCAAAATGGCATTTTTGGGCTGAGATAAGCACTTTGGTGACATTTTCCTGTAACTTGTTCCCAGTACATTCTAAGTGGCTGCTGACTTTGTGAGGTCTCTAAAAGTGGGTTTTAGGAGCCCAACACAAAATACATGAGCCCTAATGCCTTCCTTCAGACAGAACTGACACCCACTTTCTTTAAAAAATCGTGGTTCAAAATAGCATTTTTGGGCTGAGATAAGCACTTTGGTGACATTTTCCTGTAACTTGTTCCCAGTACATTTTAAGTGGCTGCTGACTTTGTGAGGTCTGTAAAATTGGGTTTTAGGAGCCCAACACAAAATACATGAGCCCTAATGCCTTCTTTCAGACAAAACTGACTTCCACTTTCTTAAAAAAATCTTGGGTCAAAATAGCATTATTAGACTGAGATAAGCACTTTGGTGACATTTTCCTGTAACTTGTTCCCAGTACATTCTAAGTGGCTGCTGACTTTGTGAGGTCTCTAAAAGTGGGTTTTAGGAGCCCAACACAAAATACATGAGCCCCAATGCCTTCCTTCATACAAAACTGACACCCACTTTCCTTAAAAAATCGTGGCTCAAAATGGCATTTTTGGGCTGAGATAAGCACTTTGGTGACATTTTCCTGTAACTTGTTCCCAGTACATTCTAAGTGGCTGCTGACTTTGTGAGGTCTCTAAAAGTGGGTTTTAGGAGCCCAACACAAAATACATGAGCCCTAATGCCTTCTTTCAGACAAAACTGACTTCCACTTTCTTAAAAAAATCTTGGGTCAAAATAGCATTATTAGACTGAGATAAGCACTTTGGTGACATTTTCCTGTAACTTGTTCCCAGTACATTCTAAGTGGCTGCTGACTTTGTGAGGTCTCTAAAAGTGGGTTTTAGGAGCCCAACACAAAATACATGAGCCCCAATGCCTTCCTTCATACAAAACTGACACCCACTTTCCTTAAAAAATCGTGGCTCAAAATGGCATTTTTGGGCTGAGATAAGCACTTTGGTGACATTTTCCTGTAACTTGTTCCCAGTACATTCTAAGTGGCTGCTGACTTTGTGAGGTCTCTAAAAGTGGGTTTTAGGAGCCCAACACAAAATACATGAGCCCTAATGCCTTCTTTCAGACAAAACTGACTTCCACTTTCTTAAAAAAATCTTGGGTCAAAATAGCATTATTAGACTGAGATAAGCACTTTGGTGACATTTTCCTGTAACTTGTTCCCAGTACATTCTAAGTGGCTGCTGACTTTGTGAGGTCTCTAAAAGTGGGTTTTAGGAGCCCAACACAAAATACATGAGCCCCAATGCCTTCCTTCATACAAAACTGACACCCACTTTCCTTAAAAAATCGTGGCTCAAAATGGCATTTTTGGGCTGAGATAAGCACTTTGGTGACATTTTCCTGTAACTTGTTCCCAGTACATTCTAAGTGGCTGCTGACTTTGTGAGGTCTCTAAAAGTGGGTTTTAGGAGCCCAACACAAAATACATGAGCCCTAATGCCTTCTTTCAGACAAAACTGACTTCCACTTTCTTAAAAAAATCTTGGGTCAAAATAGCATTATTAGACTGAGATAAGCACTTTGGTGACATTTTCCTGTAACTTGTGACATTTTCCTGTAACTTGTTCCCAGTACATTCTAAGTGGCTGCTGACTTTGTGAGGTCTCTAAAAGTGGGTTTTAGGAGCCCAACACAAAATACATGAGCCCCAATGCCTTCCTTCATACAAAACTGACACCCACTTTCCTTAAAAAATCGTGGCTCAAAATGGCATTTTTGGGCTGAGATAAGCACTTTGGTGACATTTTCCTGTAACTTGTTCCCAGTACATTCTAAGTGGCTGCTGACTTTGTGAGGTCTCTAAAAGTGGGTTTTAGGAGCCCAACACAAAATACATGAGCCCTAATGCCTTCTTTCAGACAAAACTGACTTCCACTTTCTTAAAAAAATCTTGGGTCAAAATAGCATTATTAGACTGAGATAAGCACTTTGGTGACATTTTCCTGTAACTTGTTCCCAGTACATTCTAAGTGGCTGCTGACTTTGTGAGGTCTCTAAAAGTGGGTTTTAGGAGCCCAACACAAAATACATGAGCCCCAATGCCTTCCTTCATACAAAACTGACACCCACTTTCCTTAAAAAATCGTGGCTCAAAATGGCATTTTTGGGCTGAGATAAGCACTTTGGTGACATTTTCCTGTAACTTGTTCCCAGTACATTCTAAGTGGCTGCTGACTTTGTGAGGTCTCTAAAAGTGGGTTTTAGGAGCCCAACACAAAATACATGAGCCCTAATGCCTTCTTTCAGACAAAACTGACTTCCACTTTCTTAAAAAAATCTTGGGTCAAAATAGCATTATTAGACTGAGATAAGCACTTTGGTGACATTTTCCTGTAACTTGTTCCCAGTACATTCTAAGTGGCTGCTGACTTTGTGAGGTCTCTAAAAGTGGGTTTTAGGAGCCCAACACAAAATACATGAGCCCCAATGCCTTCCTTCATACAAAACTGACACCCACTTTCCTTAAAAAATCGTGGCTCAAAATGGCATTTTTGGGCTGAGATAAGCACTTTGGTGACATTTTCCTGTAACTTGTTCCCAGTACATTCTAAGTGGCTGCTGACTTTGTGAGGTCTCTAAAAGTGGGTTTTAGGAGCCCAACACAAAATACATGAGCCCTAATGCCTTCTTTCAGACAAAACTGACTTCCACTTTCTTAAAAAAATCTTGGGTCAAAATAGCATTATTAGACTGAGATAAGCACTTTGGTGACATTTTCCTGTAACTTGTTCCCAGTACATTCTAAGTGGCTGCTGACTTTGTGAGGTCTCTAAAAGTGGGTTTTAGGAGCCCAACACAAAATACATGAGCCCCAATGCCTTCCTTCATACAAAACTGACACCCACTTTCCTTAAAAAATCGTGGCTCAAAATGGCATTTTTGGGCTGAGATAAGCACTTTGGTGACATTTTCCTGTAACTTGTTCCCAGTACATTCTAAGTGGCTGCTGACTTTGTGAGGTCTCTAAAAGTGGGTTTTAGGAGCCCAACACAAAATACATGAGCCCTAATGCCTTCCTTCAGACAGAACTGACACCCACTTTCTTTAAAAAATCGTGGTTCAAAATAGCATTTTTGGGCTGAGATAAGCACTTTGGTGACATTTTCCTGTAACTTGTTCCCAGTACATTTTAAGTGGCTGCTGACTTTGTGAGGTCTGTAAAATTGGGTTTTAGGAGCCCAACACAAAATACATGAGCCCTAATGCCTTCTTTCAGACAAAACTGACTTCCACTTTCTTAAAAAAATCTTGGGTCAAAATAGCATTATTAGACTGAGATAAGCACTTTGGTGACATTTTCCTGTAACTTGTTCCCAGTACATTCTAAGTGGCTGCTGACTTTGTGAGGTCTCTAAAAGTGGGTTTTAGGAGCCCAACACAAAATACATGAGCCCTAATGCCTTCTTTCAGACAAAACTGACTTCCACTTTCTTAAAAAAATCTTGGGTCAAAATAGCATTATTAGACTGAGATAAGCACTTTGGTGACATTTTCCTGTAACTTGTTCCCAGTACATTCTAAGTGGCTGCTGACTTTGTGAGGTCTCTAAAAGTGGGTTTTAGGAGCCCAACACAAAATACATGAGCCCCAATGCCTTCCTTCATACAAAACTGACACCCACTTTCCTTAAAAAATCGTGGCTCAAAATGGCATTTTTGGGCTGAGATAAGCACTTTGGTGACATTTTCCTGTAACTTGTTCCCAGTACATTCTAAGTGGCTGCTGACTTTGTGAGGTCTCTAAAAGTGGGTTTTAGGAGCCCAACACAAAATACATGAGCCCCAATGCCTTCCTTCATACAAAACTGACACCCACTTTCCTTAAAAAATCGTGGCTCAAAATGGCATTTTTGGGCTGAGATAAGCACTTTGGTGACATTTTCCTGTAACTTGTTCCCAGTACATTCTAAGTGGCTGCTGACTTTGTGAGGTCTCTAAAAGTGGGTTTTAGGAGCCCAACACAAAATACATGAGCCCTAATGCCTTCTTTCAGACAAAACTGACTTCCACTTTCTTAAAAAAATCTTGGGTCAAAATAGCATTATTAGACTGAGATAAGCACTTTGGTGACATTTTCCTGTAACTTGTTCCCAGTACATTCTAAGTGGCTGCTGACTTTGTGAGGTCTCTAAAAGTGGGTTTTAGGAGCCCAACACAAAATACATGAGCCCCAATGCCTTCCTTCATACAAAACTGACACCCACTTTCCTTAAAAAATCGTGGCTCAAAATGGCATTTTTGGGCTGAGATAAGCATTTTGGTGACATTTTCCTGTAACTTGTTCCCAGTACATTCTAAGTGGCTGCTGACTTTGTGAGGTCTCTAAAAGTGGGTTTTAGGAGCCCAACACAAAATACATGAGCCCTAATGCCTTCTTTCAGACAAAACTGACTTCCACTTTCTTAAAAAAATCTTGGGTCAAAATAGCATTATTAGACTGAGATAAGCACTTTGGTGACATTTTCCTGTAACTTGTTCCCTGTACATTCTAAGTGGCTGCTGACTTTGTGAGGTCTCTAAAAGTGGGTTTTAGGAGCCCAACACAAAATACATGAGCCCCAATGCCTTCCTTCATACAAAACTGACACCCACTTTCCTTAAAAAATCGTGGCTCAAAATGGCATTTTTGGGCTGAGATAAGCACTTTGGTGACATTTTCCTGTAACTTGTTCCCAGTACATTCTAAGTGGCTGCTGACTTTGTGAGGTCTCTAAAAGTGGGTTTTAGGAGCCCAACACAAAATACATGAGCCCTAATGCCTTCCTTCAGACAGAACTGACACCCACTTTCTTTAAAAAATCGTGGTTCAAAATAGCATTTTTGGGCTGAGATAAGCACTTTGGTGACATTTTCCTGTAACTTGTTCCCAGTACATTTTAAGTGGCTGCTGACTTTGTGAGGTCTGTAAAATTGGGTTTTAGGAGCCCAACACAAAATACATGAGCCCTAATGCCTTCTTTCAGACAAAACTGACTTCCACTTTCTTAAAAAAATCTTGGGTCAAAATAGCATTATTAGACTGAGATAAGCACTTTGGTGACATTTTCCTGTAACTTGTTCCCAGTACATTCTAAGTGGCTGCTGACTTTGTGAGGTCTCTAAAAGTGGGTTTTAGGAGCCCAACACAAAATACATGAGCCCCAATGCCTTCCTTCATACAAAACTGACACCCACTTTCCTTAAAAAATCGTGGCTCAAAATGGCATTTTTGGGCTGAGATAAGCACTTTGGTGACATTTTCCTGTAACTTGTTCCCAGTACATTCTAAGTGGCTGCTGACTTTGTGAGGTCTCTAAAAGTGGGTTTTAGGAGCCCAACACAAAATACATGAGCCCCAATGCCTTCCTTCATACAAAACTGACACCCACTTTCCTTAAAAAATCGTGGCTCAAAATGGCATTTTTGGGCTGAGATAAGCACTTTGGTGACATTTTCCTGTAACTTGTTCCCAGTACATTCTAAGTGGCTGCTGACTTTGTGAGGTCTCTAAAAGTGGGTTTTAGGAGCCCAACACAAAATACATGAGCCCTAATGCCTTCTTTCAGACAAAACTGACTTCCACTTTCTTAAAAAAATCTTGGGTCAAAATAGCATTATTAGACTGAGATAAGCACTTTGGTGACATTTTCCTGTAACTTGTTCCCAGTACATTCTAAGTGGCTGCTGACTTTGTGAGGTCTCTAAAAGTGGGTTTTAGGAGCCCAACACAAAATACATGAGCCCTAATGCCTTCTTTCAGACAAAACTGACTTCCACTTTCTTAAAAAAATCTTGGGTCAAAATAGCATTATTAGACTGAGATAAGCACTTTGGTGACATTTTCCTGTAACTTGTTCCCAGTACATTCTAAGTGGCTGCTGACTTTGTGAGGTCTCTAAAAGTGGGTTTTAGGAGCCCAACACAAAATACATGAGCCCCAATGCCTTCCTTCATACAAAACTGACACCCACTTTCCTTAAAAAATCGTGGCTCAAAATGGCATTTTTGGGCTGAGATAAGCACTTTGGTGACATTTTCCTGTAACTTGTTCCCAGTACATTCTAAGTGGCTGCTGACTTTGTGAGGTCTCTAAAAGTGGGTTTTAGGAGCCCAACACAAAATACATGAGCCCTAATGCCTTCCTTCAGACAGAACTGACACCCACTTTCTTTAAAAAATCGTGGTTCAAAATAGCATTTTTGGGCTGAGATAAGCACTTTGGTGACATTTTCCTGTAACTTGTTCCCAGTACATTCTAAGTGGCTGCTGACTTTGTGAGGTCTCTAAAAGTGGGTTTTAGGAGCCCAACACAAAATACATGAGCCCTAATGCCTTCCTTCAGACAGAACTGACACCCACTTTCTTTAAAAAATCGTGGTTCAAAATAGCATTTTTGGGCTGAGATAAGCACTTTGGTGACATTTTCCTGTAACTTGTTCCCAGTACATTTTAAGTGGCTGCTGACTTTGTGAGGTCTGTAAAATTGGGTTTTAGGAGCCCAACACAAAATACATGAGCCCTAATGCCTTCTTTCAGACAAAACTGACTTCCACTTTCTTAAAAAAATCTTGGGTCAAAATAGCATTATTAGACTGAGATAAGCACTTTGGTGACATTTTCCTGTAACTTGTTCCCAGTACATTCTAAGTGGCTGCTGACTTTGTGAGGTCTCTAAAAGTGGGTTTTAGGAGCCCAACACAAAATACATGAGCCCCAATGCCTTCCTTCATACAAAACTGACACCCACTTTCCTTAAAAAATCGTGGCTCAAAATGGCATTTTTGGGCTGAGATAAGCATTTTGGTGACATTTTCCTGTAACTTGTTCCCAGTACATTCTAAGTGGCTGCTGACTTTGTGAGGTCTCTAAAAGTGGGTTTTAGGAGCCCAACACAAAATACATGAGCCCTAATGCCTTCTTTCAGACAAAACTGACTTCCACTTTCTTAAAAAAATCTTGGGTCAAAATAGCATTATTAGACTGAGATAAGCACTTTGGTGACATTTTCCTGTAACTTGTTCCCTGTACATTCTAAGTGGCTGCTGACTTTGTGAGGTCTCTAAAAGTGGGTTTTAGGAGCCCAACACAAAATACATGAGCCCCAATGCCTTCCTTCATACAAAACTGACACCCACTTTCCTTAAAAAATCGTGGCTCAAAATGGCATTTTTGGGCTGAGATAAGCACTTTGGTGACATTTTCCTGTAACTTGTTCCCAGTACATTCTAAGTGGCTGCTGACTTTGTGAGGTCTCTAAAAGTGGGTTTTAGGAGCCCAACACAAAATTCATGAGCCCTAATGCCTTCCTTCAGACAGAACTGACACCCACTTTCTTTAAAAAATCGTGGTTCAAAATAGCATTTTTGGGCTGAGATAAGCACTTTGGTGACATTTTCCTGTAACTTGTTCCCAGTACATTTTAAGTGGCTGCTGACTTTGTGAGGTCTGTAAAATTGGGTTTTAGGAGCCCAACACAAAATACATGAGCCCTAATGCCTTCTTTCAGACAAAACTGACTTCCACTTTCTTAAAAAAATCTTGGGTCAAAATAGCATTATTAGACTGAGATAAGCACTTTGGTGACATTTTCCTGTAACTTGTTCCCAGTACATTCTAAGTGGCTGCTGACTTTGTGAGGTCTCTAAAAGTGGGTTTTAGGAGCCCAACACAAAATACATGAGCCCCAATGCCTTCCTTCATACAAAACTGACACCCACTTTCCTTAAAAAATCGTGGCTCAAAATGGCATTTTTGGGCTGAGATAAGCACTTTGGTGACATTTTCCTGTAACTTGTTCCCAGTACATTCTAAGTGGCTGCTGACTTTGTGAGGTCTCTAAAAGTGGGTTTTAGGAGCCCAACACAAAATACATGAGCCCCAATGCCTTCCTTCATACAAAACTGACACCCACTTTCCTTAAAAAATCGTGGCTCAAAATGGCATTTTTGGGCTGAGATAAGCACTTTGGTGACATTTTCCTGTAACTTGTTCCCAGTACATTCTAAGTGGCTGCTGACTTTGTGAGGTCTCTAAAAGTGGGTTTTAGGAGCCCAACACAAAATACATGAGCCCTAATGCCTTCCTTCAGACAGAACTGACACCCACTTTCTTTAAAAAATCGTGGTTCAAAATAGCATTTTTGGGCTGAGATAAGCACTTTGGTGACATTTTCCTGTAACTTGTTCCCAGTACATTCTAAGTGGCTGCTGACTTTGTGAGGTCTCTAAAAGTGGGTTTTAGGAGCCCAACACAAAATACATGAGCCCTAATGCCTTCCTTCAGACAGAACTGACACCCACTTTCTTTAAAAAATCGTGGTTCAAAATAGCATTTTTGGGCTGAGATAAGCACTTTGGTGACATTTTCCTGTAACTTGTTCCCAGTACATTTTAAGTGGCTGCTGACTTTGTGAGGTCTGTAAAATTGGGTTTTAGGAGCCCAACACAAAATACATGAGCCCTAATGCCTTCTTTCAGACAAAACTGACTTCCACTTTCTTAAAAAAATCTTGGGTCAAAATAGCATTATTAGACTGAGATAAGCACTTTGGTGACATTTTCCTGTAACTTGTTCCCAGTACATTCTAAGTGGCTGCTGACTTTGTGAGGTCTCTAAAAGTGGGTTTTAGGAGCCCAACACAAAATACATGAGCCCCAATGCCTTCTTTCAGACAAAACTGACTTCCACTTTCTTAAAAAAATCTTGGGTCAAAATAGCATTATTAGACTGAGATAAGCACTTTGGTGACATTTTCCTGTAACTTGTTCCCAGTACATTCTAAGTGGCTGCTGACTTTGTGAGGTCTCTAAAAGTGGGTTTTAGGAGCCCAACACAAAATACATGAGCCCTAATGCCTTCTTTCAGACAAAACTGACACCCACTTTCTTTAAAAAATCTTGGGTCAAAATAGCATTTTTAGACTGAGATAAGCACTTTGGTGACATTTTCCTGTAACTTGTTCCCAGTACATTCTAAGTGGCTGCTGACTTTGTGAGGTCTCTAAAAGTGGGTTTTAGGAGCCCAACACAAAATACATGAGCCCCAATGCCTTCCTTCATACAAAACTGACACCCACTTTCCTTAAAAAATCGTGGCTCAAAATGGCATTTTTGGGCTGAGATAAGCACTTTGGTGACATTTTCCTGTAACTTGTTCCCAGTACATTCTAAGTGGCTGCTGACTTTGTGAGGTCTCTAAAAGTGGGTTTTAGGAGCCCAACACAAAATACATGAGCCCTAATGCCTTCTTTCAGACAAAACTGACTTCCACTTTCTTAAAAAAATCTTGGGTCAAAATAGCATTATTAGACTGAGATAAGCACTTTGGTGACATTTTCCTGTAACTTGTTCCCAGTACATTCTAAGTGGCTGCTGACTTTGTGAGGTCTCTAAAAGTGGGTTTTAGGAGCCCAACACAAAATACATGAGCCCCAATGCCTTCCTTCATACAAAACTGACACCCACTTTCCTTAAAAAATCGTGGCTCAAAATGGCATTTTTGGGCTGAGATAAGCACTTTGGTGACATTTTCCTGTAACTTGTTCCCAGTACATTCTAAGTGGCTGCTGACTTTGTGAGGTCTCTAAAAGTGGGTTTTAGGAGCCCAACACAAAATACATGAGCCCCAATGCCTTCCTTCATACAAAACTGACACCCACTTTCCTTAAAAAATCGTGGCTCAAAATGGCATTTTTGGGCTGAGATAAGCACTTTGGTGACATTTTCCTGTAACTTGTTCCCAGTACATTCTAAGTGGCTGCTGACTTTGTGAGGTCTCTAAAAGTGGGTTTTAGGAGCCCAACACAAAATACATGAGCCCTAATGCCTTCTTTCAGACAAAACTGACTTCCACTTTCTTAAAAAAATCTTGGGTCAAAATAGCATTATTAGACTGAGATAAGCACTTTGGTGACATTTTCCTGTAACTTGTTCCCAGTACATTCTAAGTGGCTGCTGACTTTGTGAGGTCTCTAAAAGTGGGTTTTAGGAGCCCAACACAAAATACATGAGCCCCAATGCCTTCCTTCATACAAAACTGACACCCACTTTCCTTAAAAAATCGTGGCTCAAAATGGCATTTTTGGGCTGAGATAAGCACTTTGGTGACATTTTCCTGTACCTTGTTCCCAGTACATTCTAAGTGGCTGCTGACTTTGTGAGGTCTCTAAAAGTGGGTTTTAGGAGCCCAACACAAAATACATGAGCCCTAATGCCTTCTTTCAGACAAAACTGACTTCCACTTTCTTAAAAAAATCTTGGGTCAAAATAGCATTATTAGACTGAGATAAGCACTTTGGTGACATTTTCCTGTAACTTGTTCCCTGTACATTCTAAGTGGCTGCTGACTTTGTGAGGTCTCTAAAAGTGGGTTTTAGGAGCCCAACACAAAATACATGAGCCCCAATGCCTTCCTTCATACAAAACTGACACCCACTTTCCTTAAAAAATCGTGGCTCAAAATGGCATTTTTGGGCTGAGATAAGCACTTTGGTGACATTTTCCTGTAACTTGTTCCCAGTACCTTCTAAGTGGCTGCTGACTTTGTGAGGTCTCTAAAAGTGGGTTTTAGGAGCCCAACACAAAATACATGAGCCCTAATGCCTTCCTTCAGACAGAACTGACACCCACTTTCTTTAAAAAATCGTGGTTCAAAATAGCATTTTTGGGCTGAGATAAGCACTTTGGTGACATTTTCCTGTAACTTGTTCCCAGTACATTTTAAGTGGCTGCTGACTTTGTGAGGTCTGTAAAATTGGGTTTTAGGAGCCCAACACAAAATACATGAGCCCTAATGCCTTCTTTCAGACAAAACTGACTTCCACTTTCTTAAAAAAATCTTGGGTCAAAATAGCATTATTAGACTGAGATAAGCACTTTGGTGACATTTTCCTGTAACTTGTTCCCAGTACATTCTAAGTGGCTGCTGACTTTGTGAGGTCTCTAAAAGTGGGTTTTAGGAGCCCAACACAAAATACATGAGCCCCAATGCCTTCCTTCATACAAAACTGACACCCACTTTCCTTAAAAAATCGTGGCTCAAAATGGCATTTTTGGGCTGAGATAAGCACTTTGGTGACATTTTCCTGTAACTTGTTCCCAGTACATTCTAAGTGGCTGCTGACTTTGTGAGGTCTCTAAAAGTGGGTTTTAGGAGCCCAACACAAAATACATGAGCCCCAATGCCTTCCTTCATACAAAACTGACACCCACTTTCCTTAAAAAATCGTGGCTCAAAATGGCATTTTTGGGCTGAGATAAGCACTTTGGTGACATTTTCCTGTAACTTGTTCCCAGTACATTCTAAGTGGCTGCTGACTTTGTGAGGTCTCTAAAAGTGGGTTTTAGGAGCCCAACACAAAATACATGAGCCCTAATGCCTTCTTTCAGACAAAACTGACTTCCACTTTCTTAAAAAAATCTTGGGTCAAAATAGCATTATTAGACTGAGATAAGCACTTTGGTGACATTTTCCTGTAACTTGTTCCCTGTACATTCTAAGTGGCTGCTGACTTTGTGAGGTCTCTAAAAGTGGGTTTTAGGAGCCCAACACAAAATACATGAGCCCCAATGCCTTCCTTCATACAAAACTGACACCCACTTTCCTTAAAAAATCGTGGCTCAAAATGGCATTTTTGGGCTGAGATAAGCACTTTGGTGACATTTTCCTGTAACTTGTTCCCAGTACATTCTAAGTGGCTGCTGACTTTGTGAGGTCTCTAAAAGTGGGTTTTAGGAGCCCAACACAAAATACATGAGCCCTAATGCCTTCCTTCAGACAGAACTGACACCCACTTTCTTTAAAAAATCGTGGTTCAAAATAGCATTTTTGGGCTGAGATAAGCACTTTGGTGACATTTTCCTGTAACTTGTTCCCAGTACATTTTAAGTGGCTGCTGACTTTGTGAGGTCTGTAAAATTGGGTTTTAGGAGCCCAACACAAAATACATGAGCCCTAATGCCTTCTTTCAGACAAAACTGACTTCCACTTTCTTAAAAAAATCTTGGGTCAAAATAGCATTATTAGACTGAGATAAGCACTTTGGTGACATTTTCCTGTAACTTGTTCCCAGTACATTCTAAGTGGCTGCTGACTTTGTGAGGTCTCTAAAAGTGGGTTTTAGGAGCCCAACACAAAATACATGAGCCCCAATGCCTTCCTTCATACAAAACTGACACCCACTTTCCTTAAAAAATCGTGGCTCAAAATGGCATTTTTGGGCTGAGATAAGCACTTTGGTGACATTTTCCTGTAACTTGTTCCCAGTACATTCTAAGTGGCTGCTGACTTTGTGAGGTCTCTAAAAGTGGGTTTTAGGAGCCCAACACAAAATACATGAGCCCCAATGCCTTCCTTCATACAAAACTGACACCCACTTTCCTTAAAAAATCGTGGCTCAAAATGGCATTTTTGGGCTGAGATAAGCACTTTGGTGACATTTTCCTGTAACTTGTTCCCAGTACATTCTAAGTGGCTGCTGACTTTGTGAGGTCTCTAAAAGTGGGTTTTAGGAGCCCAACACAAAATACATGAGCCCTAATGCCTTCTTTCAGACAAAACTGACTTCCACTTTCTTAAAAAAATCTTGGGTCAAAATAGCATTATTAGACTGAGATAAGCACTTTGGTGACATTTTCCTGTAACTTGTTCCCAGTACATTCTAAGTGGCTGCTGACTTTGTGAGGTCTCTAAAAGTGGGTTTTAGGAGCCCAACACAAAATACATGAGCCCCAATGCCTTCCTTCATACAAAACTGACACCCACTTTCCTTAAAAAATCGTGGCTCAAAATGGCATTTTTGGGCTGAGATAAGCACTTTGGTGACATTTTCCTGTAACTTGTTCCCAGTACATTCTAAGTGGCTGCTGACTTTGTGAGGTCTCTAAAAGTGGGTTTTAGGAGCCCAACACAAAATACATGAGCCCTAATGCCTTCCTTCAGACAGAACTGACACCCACTTTCTTTAAAAAATCGTGGTTCAAAATAGCATTTTTGGGCTGAGATAAGCACTTTGGTGACATTTTCCTGTAACTTGTTCCCAGTACATTCTAAGTGGCTGCTGACTTTGTGAGGTCTCTAAAAGTGGGTTTTAGGAGCCCAACACAAAATACATGAGCCCTAATGCCTTCCTTCAGACAGAACTGACACCCACTTTCTTTAAAAAATCGTGGTTCAAAATAGCATTTTTGGGCTGAGATAAGCACTTTGGTGACATTTTCCTGTAACTTGTTCCCAGTACATTTTAAGTGGCTGCTGACTTTGTGAGGTCTGTAAAATTGGGTTTTAGGAGCCCAACACAAAATACATGAGCCCTAATGCCTTCTTTCAGACAAAACTGACTTCCACTTTCTTAAAAAAATCTTGGGTCAAAATAGCATTATTAGACTGAGATAAGCACTTTGGTGACATTTTCCTGTAACTTGTTCCCAGTACATTCTAAGTGGCTGCTGACTTTGTGAGGTCTCTAAAAGTGGGTTTTAGGAGCCCAACACAAAATACATGAGCCCCAATGCCTTCCTTCATACAAAACTGACACCCACTTTCCTTAAAAAATCGTGGCTCAAAATGGCATTTTTGGGCTGAGATAAGCACTTTGGTGACATTTTCCTGTAACTTGTTCCCAGTACATTCTAAGTGGCTGCTGACTTTGTGAGGTCTCTAAAAGTGGGTTTTAGGAGCCCAACACAAAATACATGAGCCCTAATGCCTTCCTTCAGACAGAACTGACACCCACTTTCTTTAAAAAATCGTGGTTCAAAATAGCATTTTTGGGCTGAGATAAGCACTTTGGTGACATTTTCCTGTAACTTGTTCCCAGTACATTTTAAGTGGCTGCTGACTTTGTGAGGTCTGTAAAATTGGGTTTTAGGAGCCCAACACAAAATACATGAGCCCTAATGCCTTCTTTCAGACAAAACTGACTTCCACTTTCTTAAAAAAAATCTTGGGTCAAAATAGCATTATTAGACTGAGATAAGCACTTTGGTGACATTTTCCTGTAACTTGTTCCCAGTACATTCTAAGTGGCTGCTGACTTTGTGAGGTCTCTAAAAGTGGGTTTTAGGAGCCCAACACAAAATACATGAGCCCCAATGCCTTCCTTCATACAAAACTGACACCCACTTTCCTTAAAAAATCGTGGCTCAAAATGGCATTTTTGGGCTGAGATAAGCACTTTGGTGACATTTTCCTGTAACTTGTTCCCAGTACATTCTAAGTGGCTGCTGACTTTGTGAGGTCTCTAAAAGTGGGTTTTAGGAGCCCAACACAAAATACATGAGCCCCAATGCCTTCCTTCAGACAAAACTGACACCCACTTTCTTTAAAAAATCGTGGCTCAAAATAGCATTTTTGGGCTGAGATAAGCACTTTGGTGACATTTTCCCCTACAGGCTGGTATTATAATATGTGACTCTCTACCTCCCCCTACAGGCTGGTATTATAATAGGTTACTCTCTACCTCCCCTACAGGCTGGTATTATAATATGTGACTCTCTACCTCCCCCTACAGGCTGGTACTATAATATGTTACTCTCTACCTCCCCCTACAGGCTGGTATTATAATATGTTACTCTCTACCTCCCCCTACAGGCTGGTATTATAATATGTTACTCTCTACCTCCCCCTACAGGCTGGTATTTTAATATGTTACTCTCTACCTCCCTCTACAGGCTGGTATTATAATATGTTACTCTCTACCTCCCCCTACAGGCTGGTATTATAATATGTTACTCTCTACCTCCCCCTACAGGCTGGTATTATAATATGTTACTCTCTACCTCCCCTACAGGCTGGTATTATAATATGTGACTCTCTACCTCCCCCTACAGGCTGGTATTATAATATGTTACTCTCTACCTCCCCCTACAGGCTGGTATTATAATATGTGACTCTCTACCTCCCCCTATAGGCTGGTACTATAATATGTTACTCTCTACCTCCCCCTACAGGCTGGTATTATAATATGTTACTCTCTACCTCCCCCTACAGGCTGGTATTATAATATGTTACTCTCTACCTCCCCCTACAGGCTGGTATTATAATATGTTACTCTCTACCTCCCCCTACAGGCTGGTATTATAATATGTTACTCTCTACCTCCCCCTACAGGCTGGTATTATAATATGTTACTCTCTACCTCCTCCTACAGGCTGGTATTATAATATGTTACTCTCTACCTCCCCTACAGGCTGGTATTATAATATGTGACTCTCTACCTCCCCCTACAGGCTGGTATTATAATATGTTACTCTCTACCTCCCCCTACAGGCTGGTATTATAATATGTGACTCTCTACCTCCCCCTACAGGCTGGTATTATAATATGTGACTCTCTACCTCCCCCTACAGGCTGGTATTATAATATGTGACTCTCTACCTCCCCCTACAGGTTGGTATTATAATATGTGACTCTCTACCTCCCCCTACAGGCTGGTATTATAATATGTTACTCTCTACCTCCCCCTACAGGCTGGTATTATAATATGTTACTCTCTACCTCCCTCTACAGGCTGGTATTATAATATCTTACTCTCTACCTCCCCCTACAGACTGGTATTATACTATGTTACTCTTTACCTCCCCCTACAGGCTGGTATAATAATATGTTACTCTCTACCTCCCCCTAGAGGCTGGTATTATAATATGTTACTCTCTACCTCCCCCTAGAGACTGGTATTATACTATGTTACTCTCTACCTCCCCCTACAGGCTGGTATTATAATATGTTACTCTCTACCTCCCCCTACAGGTTGGTATTATAATATGTGACTCTCTACCTCCCCCTACAGGCTGGTATTATAATATGTTACTCTCTACCTCCCCCTACAGGCTGGTATAATAATATGTTACTCTCTACCAATCGATTGATCAATCGGTCGAACAATTAACCCCGGCCCCTCCCCCAGCCACTATGTGGGCGTGGCCTATCACCTTGGGGGTGTGGTTTCGAGCCGGGGGTGTGGCCTATTGGTGAGGGGGAAGTGGTTTGGGGCTGTGGGCTTGGCCTATCACCAAGGGGGTGTGGTTTGGAGCTATGGGCGTGGCCTATCGCCAAGGGGGTGTGGTTTAAGGCTAGGGGCGTAGCCTATCGACATGGGGGCGTGGTTTGGAGCTTGGGGCGTGGCCTGTCGGCTTGGGGCGAGGGGCTGTGGTTTGAAGCTGGGGGCGTGGCCTATCGCCATCGGGGCGTGGTTTGGAGCGGGGGGCGTGGCCTGTCGGCTTGGGGGCGTGGTTTACAGCAGTGGGACTCTACGAGCTTGTAGATCTGATATCGGCTGGGGGTGGGCGTGGCCTATCACCCCGGGGGATGGGGTCTGAAGCTCTGGGCGGGGCCTATTGGCTTGGGGGCGTGGTTTCAAGCTGGGGGCGTGGCCTTTCCCGTTGGATTGGGGTCTTAAGCCGTGTGCTTGTCCTCTATCGGCGAGGGGTGTGTGGTTTGAAGCTGGGGGCGTGGCCTATCGCCATGGGGGCATGGTTTGGAGCGGGGGGCGTGGCCTGTCGGCTTGAGGGCGTGGTTTACAGCAGTGGGACTCAAAAATAGCGGATCTACAAGCTCGTAGATCATAGCTCTACGAGCTTGTAGATCTGATATCGGCTGGGGGTGGGCGTGGCCTATCACCCCGGGGGGTGGGGTCTGAAGCTGTGGGCGGGGCCTATTGGCTTGGGGGCGTGGTTTCCAGCCGGGGGCGTGGCCTTTCCCCTTGGATTGGGGTCTTAAGCCGTGTGCTTGTCCTCTATCGGCGAGGGGTGTGTGGTTTGAAGCTGGGGGCGTGGCCTATCGCCATGGGGGCGTGGTTTGGAGCTGGGGGCGTGGCTTGTTGGCTTGGGGGCGTGGTATACAGCAGTGGGACTCAAAAATAGCAGATCTACAAGCTCGTAGAGCATAGTTCTACGAGCTTGTAGATCTGATATCGGCTGGGGTTGGGCGTGGCCTATCACCCCGGGGGGTGGGGTATGAAGCTGTGGGCGGGGGCCTGTCGGCTTGGAGGCGTGGTTTGAAGCTGGGGGCGTGGCTTATCGGCTTGGGGGCGTGGTTTACAGCAGTGGGACTCAGTAATAGCAGATCTACAAGCTCGTAGATCATAGCTCTACGAGCTTGTAGATCTGATATCGGCTGGGGGTGGGCGTGGCCTATCACCCCGGGGGGTGGGGTCTGAAGCTGTGGGCGGGGCCTATTGGCTTGGGGGCGTGGTTTCAAGCCGGGGGCGTGGCCTTTCCCCTTGGATTGGGGTTTTAAGCTGTGTGCTTGTCCTCTATCGGCGAGGGGGCTGTGGTTTGAAGCTGGGGGCGTGGCCTATCGCCATGGGGGCGTGGTTTGGAGCGGGGGGCGGGGCCTGTCGGCTTGGGGGCGTGGCCTTTCCCCTTGGATTGGGGTCTTAAGCCGTGTGCTTGTCCTCTATCGGCGAGGGGTGTGTGGTTTGAAGCTGGGGGCGTGGCCTATCGCCATGGGGATGTGGTTTGGAGCTGGGGGCGTGGCTTGTTGGCTTGGGGTCGTGGTATACAGCAGTGGGACTCAAAAATAGCAGATCTACAAGCTCGTAGAGCTATGCTCTACGAGCTTGTAGATCTGCTATTTTTTCGCCCCCAAGCCAATAGGCCCCGCCCACAGCTTCAGACCCCACCCCCCGGGGTGATAGGCCACGCCCACCCCCAGCCGATATCAGATCTACAAGCTCGTAGAGCTATGATCTACGAGCTTGTAGATCTGCTATTTTTGAGTCCCACTGCTGTAAAACACGCCCCCACGCCGATAAGCCACGCCCCCAGCTTCAAACCACGCCCCCAAGCCAATAGGCCCCGCCCACAGCTTCAGACCCCACCCCCCGGGGTGATAGGCCACGCCCACCCCCAGCCGATATCAGATCTACAAGTTCGTAGAGCTATGATCTACGAGCTTGTAGATCTGCTATTTTTGAGTCCCACTGCTGTAAACCACGCCCCCAAGCCGACAGGCCACGCCCCCCGCTCCAAACCACGCCCCGATGGCGATAGGCCACGCCCCCAGCTTCAAACCACAGCCCCTCGCCCCAAGCCGACAGGCCACGTCCCCAGCACCAAACCACGCCCCCATGGCGATAGGCCACACCCCTAGCCTTAAACCACACCCCCCCTTGGCGATAGGCCACGCCCATAGCTCCAAACCACACCCCCTTGGTGATAGGCCAAGCCCACAGCTCCAAACCACTCCCCCCTCACCAATAGGCCACACCCCCGGCTCGAAACCACACCCCCAAGGTGATATGCCACGCCCAAATAGTGGCTGGGGGAGGGGCCGGGGTTAATTGTTCGACCGATTGATCAATCGATTGGTAGAGATTAACATATTATTATACCATCCTGTAGGGGGAGGTAGAGAGTAACATATTATAATACCAGCCTTTAGGGGGAGGTAGAGAGTAACATAGTATAATACCAGCCTGTAGGGGGAGGTAGAGAGTAACATATTATAATACCAGCCTCTAGGGGGAGGTAGAGAGTAACATATTATTATACCAGCCTGTAGGGGGAGGTAGAGAGTAACATAGTATAATACCAGTCTGTAGGGGGAGGTAGAGAGTAAGATATTATAATACCAGCCTGTAGAGGGAGGTAGAGAGTAACATATTATAATACCAGCCTTAAGGGGGAGGTAGAGAGTAACATAGTATAATACCAGTCTGTAGGGGGAGGTAGAGAGTAACATATTATAATACCAGCCTGTAGAGGGAGGTAGAGAGTAACATATTATAATACCAGCCTGTAGGGGGAGGTAGAGAGTAACATATTATAATACCAGCCTGTAGGGGGAGGTAGAGAGTCACATATTATAATACCAACCTGTAGGGGGAGGTAGAGAGTAACATATTATAATACCAGCCTGTAGGGGGAGGTAGAGAGTAACATAGTATAATACCAGTCTCTAGGGGGAGGTAGAGAGTAACATATTATAATACCAGCCTCTAGGGGGAGGTAGAAAGTAACATATTATTATACCAGCCTGTAGGGGGAGGTAGAGAGTAACATAGTATAATACCAGTCTGTAGGGGGAGGTAGAGAGTAAGATATTATAATACCAGCCTGTAGAGGGAGGTAGAGAGTAACATATTATAATACCAGCCTGTAGGGGGAGGTAGAGAGTAACATAGTATAATACCAGTCTGTAGGGGGAGGTAGAGAGTAACATATTATAATACCAGCCTGTAGAGGGAGGTAGAGAGTAACATATTATAATACCAGCCTGTAGGGGGAGGTAGAGAGTAATATAGTATAATACCAGTCTGTAGGGGGAGGTAGAGAGTAACATATTATAATACCAGCCTGTAGAGGGAGGTAGAGAGTAACATATTATAATACCAGCCTGTAGGGGGAGGTAGAGAGTAATTATTATAATACCAGCCTGTAGGGGGAGGTAGAGAGTCAAATAATATAATACCAGCCTGTAGGGGGAGGTAGAGAGTAACATATTATAATACCAGCCTGTAGGGGGAGGTAGAGAGTCACATATTATAATACCAGCCTGTAGGGGGAGGTAGAGAGTAACATATTATAATACCAGCCTGTAGGGGGAGGTAGAGAGTCACATATTATAATACCAGCCTGTAGGGGTAGGTAGAGAGTAACATATTATAATACCAGCCTGTAGGGGGAGGTAGAGAGTAACATATTATAATACCAGCCTGTAGGGGGAGGTAGAGAGTAACATATTATAATACCAGCCTGTAGGGGGAGGTAGAGAGTCAAATATTATAATACCAGCCTGTAGGGGGAGGTAGAGAGTAACATATTATAATACCAGCCTGTAGGGGGAGGTAGAGAGTAACATATTATAATACCAGCCTGTAGGGGGAGGTAGAGAGTCACATATTATAATACGTATTTTTAAGAAAGTGGGTGTCAGTTTTGTCTGAAGGAAGGCATTAGGGCTCATGTATTTTGTGTTGGGCTCCTAAAACCCACTTTTAGAGACCTCACAAAGTCAGCAGCCACTTAGAATGTACTGGGAACAAGTTACAGGAAAGTGTCACAAAAGTGCTTATCTCAGCCTAAAAATGCTATTTTGACATTTTCCTGTAACTTGTTCCCAGTACATTCTAAGTGGCTGCTGACTTTGTGAGGTCTCTAAAAGTGGGTTTTAGGAGCCCAACACAAAATACATGAGCCCTAATGCCTTCCTTCAGACAGAACTGACACCCACTTTCTTTAAAAAATCGTGGTTCAAAATAGCATTTTTGGGCTGAGATAAGCACTTTGGTGACATTTTCCTGTAACTTGTTCCCAGTACATTTTAAGTGGCTGCTGACTTTGTGAGGTCTGTAAAATTGGGTTTTAGGAGCCCAACACAAAATACATGAGCCCTAATGCCTTCTTTCAGACAAAACTGACTTCCACTTTCTTAAAAAAATCTTGGGTCAAAATAGCATTATTAGACTGAGATAAGCACTTTGGTGACATTTTCCTGTAACTTGTTCCCAGTACATTCTAAGTGGCTGCTGACTTTGTGAGGTCTCTAAAAGTGGGTTTTAGGAGCCCAACACAAAATACATGAGCCCCAATGCCTTCCTTCATACAAAACTGACACCCACTTTCCTTAAAAAATCGTGGCTCAAAATGGCATTTTTGGGCTGAGATAAGCACTTTGGTGACATTTTCCTGTAACTTGTTCCCAGTACATTCTAAGTGGCTGCTGACTTTGTGAGGTCTCTAAAAGTGGGTTTTAGGAGCCCAACACAAAATACATGAGCCCTAATGTCTTCCTTCAGACAGAACTGACACCCACTTTCTTTAAAAAATCGTGGTTCAAAATAGCATTTTTGGGCTGAGATAAGCACTTTGGTGACATTTTCCTGTAACTTGTTCCCAGTACATTTTAAGTGGCTGCTGACTTTGTGAGGTCTGTAAAATTGGGTTTTAGGAGCCCAACACAAAATACATGAGCCCTAATGCCTTCTTTCAGACAAAACTGACTTCCACTTTCTTAAAAAAATCTTGGGTCAAAATAGCATTATTAGACTGAGATAAGCACTTTGGTGACATTTTCCTGTAACTTGTTTCCAGTACATTCTAAGTGGCTGCTGACTTTGTGAGGTCTCTAAAAGTGGGTTTTAGGAGCCCAACACAAAATACATGAGCCCCAATGCCTTCCTTCATACAAAACTGACACCCACTTTCCTTAAAAAATCGTGGCTCAAAATGGCATTTTTGGGCTGAGATAAGCACTTTGGTGACATTTTCCTGTAACTTGTTCCCAGTACATTCTAAGTGGCTGCTGACTTTGTGAGGTCTCTAAAAGTGGGTTTTAGGAGCCCAACACAAAATACATGAGCCCTAATGCCTTCCTTCAGACAGAACTGACACCCACTTTCTTTAAAAAATCGTGGTTCAAAATAGCCTTTTTGGGCTGAGATAAGCACTTTGGTGACATTTTCCTGTAACTTGTTCCCAGTACATTTTAAGTGGCTGCTGACTTTGTGAGGTCTGTAAAATTGGGTTTTAGGAGCCCAACACAAAATACATGAGCCCTAATGCCTTCTTTCAGACAAAACTGACTTCCACTTTCTTAAAAAAATCTTGGGTCAAAATAGCATTATTAGACTGAGATAAGCACTTTGGTGACATTTTCCTGTAACTTGTTCCCAGTACATTCTAAGTGGCTGCTGACTTTGTGAGGTCTCTAAAAGTGGGTTTTAGGAGCCCAACACAAAATACATGAGCCCTAATGCCTTCTTTCAGACAAAACTGACACCCACTTTCTATAAAAAATCTTGGGTCAAAATAGCATTTTTAGACTGAGATAAGCACTTTGGTGACATTTTCCTGTAACTTGTTCCCAGTACATTCTAAGTGGCTGCTGACTTTGTGAGGTCTCTAAAAGTGGGTTTTAGGAGCCCAACACAAAATACATGAGCCCCAATGCCTTCCTTCAGACAAAACTGACACCCACTTTCTTTAAAAAATCGTGGCTCAAAATAGCATTTTTGGGCTGAGATAAGCACTTTGGTGACATTTTCCCCTACAGGCTGGTATTATAATATGTGACTCTCTACCTCCCCCTACAGGCTGGTATTATAATAGGTTACTCTCTACCTCCCCTACAGGCTGGTATTATAATATGTGACTCTCTACCTCCCCCTACAGGCTGGTACTATAATATGTTACTCTCTACCTCCCCCTACAGGCTGGTATTATAATATGTTACTCTCTACCTCCCCCTACAGGCTGGTATTATAATATGTTACTCTCTACCTCCCCCTACAGGCTGGTATTATAATATGTTACTCTCTACCTCCCTCTACAGGCTGGTATTATAATATGTTACTCTCTACCTCCCCCTACAGGCTGGTATTATAATATGTTACTCTCTACCTCCCCCTACAGGCTGGTATTATAATATGTTACTCTCTACCTCCCCCTACAGGCTGGTATTATAATATGTTACTCTCTACCTCCCCCTACAGGCTGGTATTATAATATGTTACTCTCTACCTCCTCCTACAGGCTGGTATTATAATATGTTACTCTCTACCTCCCCTACAGGCTGGTATTATAATATGTGACTCTCTACCTCCCCCTACAGGCTGGTATTATAATATGTTACTCTCTACCTCCCCCTACAGGCTGGTATTATAATATGTGACTCTCTACCTCCCCCTACAGGCTGGTATTATAATATGTGACTCTCTACCTCCCCCTACAGGCTGGTATTATAATATGTGACTCTCTACCTCCCCCTACAGGCTGGTATTATAATATGTTACTCTCTACCTCCCCCTACAGGTTGGTATTATAATATGTGACTCTCTACCTCCCCCTACAGGCTGGTATTATAATATGTTACTCTCTACCTCCCCCTACAGGCTGGTATTATAATATGTTACTCTCTACCTCCCTCTACAGGCTGGTATTATAATATCTTACTCTCTACCTCCCCCTACAGACTGGTATTATACTATGTTACTCTTTACCTCCCCCTACAGGCTGGTATAATAATATGTTACTCTCTACCTCCCCCTAGAGGCTGGTATTATAATATGTTACTCTCTACCTCCCCCTAGAGACTGGTATTATACTATGTTACTCTCTACCTCCCCCTACAGGCTGGTATTATAATATGTTACTCTCTACCTCCCCCTACAGGTTGGTATTATAATATGTGACTCTCTACCTCCCCCTACAGGCTGGTATTATAATATGTTACTCTCTACCTCCCCCTACAGGCTGGTATAATAATATGTTACTCTCTACCAATCGATTGATCAATCGGTCGAACAATTAACCCCGGCCCCTCCCCCAGCCACTATGTGGGCGTGGCCTATCACCTTGGGGGTGTGGTTTCGAGCCGGGGGTGTGGCCTATTGGTGAGGGGGAAGTGGTTTGGGGCTGTGGGCTTGGCCTATCACCAAGGGGGTGTGGTTTGGAGCTATGGGCGTGGCCTATCGCCAAGGGGGTGTGGTTTAAGGCTAGGGGCGTAGCCTATCGACATGGGGGCGTGGTTTGGAGCTTGGGGCGTGGCCTGTCGGCTTGGGGCGAGGGGCTGTGGTTTGAAGCTGGGGGCGTGGCCTATCGCCATCGGGGCGTGGTTTGGAGCGGGGGGCGTGGCCTGTCGGCTTGGGGGCGTGGTTTACAGCAGTGGGACTCTACGAGCTTGTAGATCTGATATCGGCTGGGGGTGGGCGTGGCCTATCACCCCGGGGGATGGGGTCTGAAGCTCTGGGCGGGGCCTATTGGCTTGGGGGCGTGGTTTCAAGCTGGGGGCGTGGCCTTTCCCGTTGGATTGGGGTCTTAAGCCGTGTGCTTGTCCTCTATCGGCGAGGGGTGTGTGGTTTGAAGCTGGGGGCGTGGCCTATCGCCATGGGGGCATGGTTTGGAGCGGGGGGCGTGGCCTGTCGGCTTGGGGGCGTGGTTTACAGCAGTGGGACTCAAAAATAGCGGATCTACAAGCTCGTAGATCATAGCTCTACGAGCTTGTAGATCTGATATCGGCTGGGGGTGGGCGTGGCCTATCACCCCGGGGGGTGGGGTCTGAAGCTGTGGGCGGGGCCTATTGGCTTGGGGGCGTGGTTTCCAGCCGGGGGCGTGGCCTTTCCCCTTGGATTGGGGTCTTAAGCCGTGTGCTTGTCCTCTATTGGCGAGGGGTGTGTGGTTTGAAGCTGGGGGCGTGGCCTATCGCCATGGGGGCGTGGTTTGGAGCTGGGGGCGTGGCTTGTTGGCTTGGGGGCGTGGTATACAGCAGTGGGACTCAAAAATAGCAGATCTACAAGCTCGTAGAGCATAGTTCTACGAGCTTGTAGATCTGATATCGGCTGGGGTTGGGCGTGGCCTATCACCCCGGGGGGTGGGGTATGAAGCTGTGGGCGGGGGCCTGTCGGCTTGGAGGCGTGGTTTGAAGCTGGGGGCGTGGCTTATCGGCTTGGGGGCGTGGTTTACAGCAGTGGGACTCAGTAATAGCAGATCTACAAGCTCGTAGATCATAGCTCTACGAGCTTGTAGATCTGATATCGGCTGGGGGTGGGCGTGGCCTATCACCCCGGGGGGTGGGGTCTGAAGCTGTGGGCGGGGCCTATTGGCTTGGGGGCGTGGTTTCAAGCCGGGGGCGTGGCCTTTCCCCTTGGATTGGGGTTTTAAGCTGTGTGCTTGTCCTCTATCGGCGAGGGGGCTGTGGTTTGAAGCTGGGGGCGTGGCCTATCGCCATGGGGGCGTGGTTTGGAGCGGGGGGCGGGGCCTGTCGGCTTGGGGGCGTGGCCTTTCCCCTTGGATTGGGGTCTTAAGCCGTGTGCTTGTCCTCTATCGGCGAGGGGTGTGTGGTTTGAAGCTGGGGGCGTGGCCTATCGCCATGGGGATGTGGTTTGGAGCTGGGGGCGTGGCTTGTTGGCTTGGGGTCGTGGTATACAGCAGTGGGACTCAAAAATAGCAGATCTACAAGCTCGTAGAGCTATGCTCTACGAGCTTGTAGATCTGCTATTTTTTCGCCCCCAAGCCAATAGGCCCCGCCCACAGCTTCAGACCCCACCCCCCGGGGTGATAGGCCACGCCCACCCCCAGCCGATATCAGATCTACAAGCTCGTAGAGCTATGATCTACGAGCTTGTAGATCTGCTATTTTTGAGTCCCACTGCTGTAAAACACGCCCCCACGCCGATAAGCCACGCCCCCAGCTTCAAACCACGCCCCCAAGCCAATAGGCCCCGCCCACAGCTTCAGACCCCACCCCCCGGGGTGATAGGCCACGCCCACCCCCAGCCGATATCAGATCTACAAGTTCGTAGAGCTATGATCTACGAGCTTGTAGATCTGCTATTTTTGAGTCCCACTGCTGTAAACCACGCCCCCAAGCCGACAGGCCACGCCCCCCGCTCCAAACCACGCCCCGATGGCGATAGGCCACGCCCCCAGCTTCAAACCACAGCCCCTCGCCCCAAGCCGACAGGCCACGTCCCCAGCACCAAACCACGCCCCCATGGCGATAGGCCACACCCCTAGCCTTAAACCACACCCCCCCTTGGCGATAGGCCACGCCCATAGCTCCAAACCACACCCCCTTGGTGATAGGCCAAGCCCACAGCTCCAAACCACTCCCCCCTCACCAATAGGCCACACCCCCGGCTCGAAACCACACCCCCAAGGTGATATGCCACGCCCACATAGTGGCTGGGGGAGGGGCCGGGGTTAATTGTTCGACCTATTGATCAATCGATTGGTAGAGATTAACATATTATTATACCATCCTGTAGGGGGAGGTAGAGAGTAACATATTATAATACCAGCCTTTAGGGGGAGGTAGAGAGTAACATATTATAATACCAGCATGTAGGGGGAGGTATAGAGTAACATATTATAATACCAGCCTGTAGGGGGAGGTAGAGAGTAACATATTATAATACCAGCCTGTAGGGGGAGGTAGAGAGTCACATATTATAATACCAGCCTGTAGGGGGAGGTAGAGAGTAACATATTATAATACCAGCCTGTAGAGGGAGGTAGAGAGTCACATATTATAATACCAGCCTGTAGGGGGAGGTAGAGAGTAACATATTATAATACCAGCCTGTAGGGGGAGGTAGAGAGTAACATAGTATAATACCAGTCTCTAGGGGGAGGTAAAGAGTAACATATTATAATACCAGCCTCTAGGGGGAGGTAGAGAGTAACATATATAATTATACCAGCCTGTAGGGGGAGTTAGAGAGTAACATAGTATAATACCAGTCTGTAGGGGGAGGTAGAGAGTAAGATATTATAATACCAGCCTGTAGAGGGAGGTAGAGAGTAACATATTATAATACCAGCCTGTAGGGGGAGGTAGAGAGTAACATAGTATAATACCAGTCTGTAGGGGGAGGTAGAGAGTAACATATTATAATACCAGCCTGTAGAGGGAGGTAGAGAGTAACATATTATAATACCAGCCTGTAGGGGGAGGTAGAGAGTAACATATTATAATACCAGCCTGTAGGGGGAGGTAGAGAGTCACATATTATAATACCAACCTGTAGGGGGAGGTAGAGAGTAACATATTATAATACCAGCCTGTAGGGGGAGGTAGAGAGTAACATAGTATAATACGAGTCTCTAGGGGGAGGTAGAGAGTAACATATTATAATACCAGCCTCTAGGGGGAGGTAGAGAGTAACATATTATACCAGCCTGTAGGGGGAGGTAGAGAGTAACATAGTATAATACCAGTCTGTAGGGGGAGGTAGAGAGTAAGATATTATAATACCAGCCTGTAGAGGGAGGTAGAGAGTAACATATTATAATACCAGCCTGTAGGGGGAGGTAGAGAGTAATATAGTATAATACCAGTCTGTAGGGGGAGGTAGAGAGTAACATATTATAATACCAGCCTGTAGAGGGAGGTAGAGAGTAACATATTATAATACCAGCCTGTAGGGGGAGGTAGAGAGTAATTATTATAATACCAGCCTGTAGGGGGAGGTAGAGAGTCACATATTATAATACCAGCCTGTAGGGGGAGGTAGAGAGTCACATATTATAATACCAGCCTGTAGGGGGAGGTAGAGAGTCACATATTATAATACCAGCCTGTAGGGGGAGGTAGAGAGTAACATATTATAATACCAGCCTGTAGGGGGAGGTAGAGAGTCACATATTATAATACCAGCCTGTAGGGGTAGGTAGAGAGTAACATATTATAATACCAGCCTGTAGGGGGAGGTAGAGAGTAACATATTATAATACCAGCCTGTAGGGGGAGGTAGAGAGTAACATATTATAATACCAGCCTGTAGGGGGAGGTAGAGAGTCAAATATTATAATACCAGCCTGTAGGGGGAGGTAGAGAGTAACATATTATAATACCAGCCTGTAGGGGGAGGTAGAGAGTAACATATTATAATACCAGCCTGTAGGGGGAGGTAGAGAGTCACATATTATAATACGTATTTTTAAGAAAGTGGGTGTCAGTTTTGTCTGAAGGAAGGCATTAGGGCTCATGTATTTTGTGTTGGGCTCCTAAAACCCACTTTTAGAGACCTCACAAAGTCAGCAGCCACTTAGAATGTACTGGGAACAAGTTACAGGAAAGTGTCACAAAAGTGCTTATCTCAGCCTAAAAATGCTATTTTGACATTTTCCTGTAACTTGTTCCCAGTACATTCTAAGTGGCTGCTGACTTTGTGAGGTCTCTAAAAGTGGGTTTTAGGAGCCCAACACAAAATACATGAGCCCCAATGCCTTCCTTCATACAAAACTGACACCCACTTTCCTTAAAAAATCGTGGCTCAAAATGGCATTTTTGGGCTGAGATAAGCACTTTGGTGACATTTTCCTGTAACTTGTTCCCAGTACATTCTAAGTGGCTGCTGACTTTTTGAGGTCTCTAAAAGTGGGTTTTAGGAGCCCAACACAAAATACATGAGCCCTAATGCCTTCCTTCAGACAGAACTGACACCCACTTTCTTTAAAAAATCGTGGTTCAAAATAGCATTTTTGGGCTGAGATAAGCACTTTGGTGACATTTTCCTGTAACTTGTTCCCAGTACATTTTAAGTGGCTGCTGACTTTGTGAGGTCTGTAAAATTGGGTTTTAGGAGCCCAACACAAAATACATGAGCCCTAATGCCTTCCTTCAGACAGAACTGACACCCACTTTCTTTAAAAAATCGTGGTTCAAAATAGCATTTTTGGGCTGAGATAAGCACTTTGGTGACATTTTCCTGTAACTTGTTCCCAGTACATTTTAAGTGGCTGCTGACTTTGTGAGGTCTGTAAAATTGGGTTTTAGGAGCCCAACACAAAATACATGAGCCCCAATGCCTTCCTTCATACAAAACTGACACCCACTTTCCTTAAAAAATCGTGGCTCAAAATGGCATTTTTGGGCTGAGATAAGCACTTTGGTGACATTTTCCTGTAACTTGTTCCCAGTACATTCTAAGTGGCTGCTGACTTTGTGAGGTCTCTAAAAGTGGGTTTTAGGAGCCCAACACAAAATACATGAGCCCTAATGCCTTCCTTCAGACAGAACTGACACCCACTTTCTTTAAAAAATCGTGGTTCAAAATAGCATTTTTGGGCTGAGATAAGCACTTTGGTGACATTTTCCTGTAACTTGTTCCCAGTACATTTTAAGTGGCTGCTGACTTTGTGAGGTCTGTAAAATTGGGTTTTAGGAGCCCAACACAAAATACATGAGCCCTAATGCCTTCTTTCAGACAAAACTGACTTCCACTTTCTTAAAAAAATCTTGGGTCAAAATAGCATTATTAGACTGAGATAAGCACTTTGGTGACATTTTCCTGTAACTTGTTCCCAGTACATTCTAAGTGGCTGCTGACTTTGTGAGGTCTCTAAAAGTGGGTTTTAGGAGCCCAACACAAAATACATGAGCCCTAATGCCTTCTTTCAGACAAAACTGTACACCCACTTTCTTTAAAAAATCTTGGGTCAAAATAGCATTTTTAGACTAGAGATAAGCACTTTGTGACATTTTTCTGTAACTTGTTCCCAGTACATTCTAAGTGGCTGCTGACTTTGTGAGGTCTCTAAAAGTGGGTTTTAGAGCCCAACACAAAATACATGAGCCCCAATGCCTTCCTTCAGACAAAACTGACACCCACTTTCTTTAAAAAATCGTGGCTCAAAATAGCATTTTTGGGCTGAGATAAGCACTTTGGTGACATTTTCCCCTACAGGCTGGTATTATAATATGTGACTCTCTACCTCCCCCTACAGGCTGGGTATTATAATAGGTTACTCTCTACCTCCCCTACAGGCTGGTATTATAATATGTGACTCTCTATACCTCCCCCTACAGGCTGGTACTATAATATGTTACTCTCTACCTCCCCCTACAGGCTGGTATTATAATATGTTACTCTCTACCTCCCCCTACAGGCTGGTATTATAATATGTTACTCTCTACCTCCCCCTACAGGCTGGTATTATAATATGTTACTCTCTACCTCCCTCTACAGGCTGGTATTATAATATGTTACTCTCTACCTCCCCCTACAGGCTGGTATTATAATATGTTACTCTCTACCTCCCCCTACAGGCTGGTATTATAATATGTTACTCTCTACCTCCCCTACAGGCTGTTATTATAATATGTGACTCTCTACCTCCCCCTACAGGCTGGTATTATAATATGTTACTCTCTACCTCCCCCTACAGGCTGGTATTATAATATGTGACTCTCTACCTCCCCCTACAGGCTGGTACTATAATATGTTACTCTCTACCTCCCCCTACAGCTGGTATTATAATATGTTACTCTCTACCTCCCCCTACAGGCTGGTATTATAATATGTTACTCTCTACCTCCCCCTACAGGCTGGTATTATAATATGTTACTCTCTACCTCCCCTACAGGCTGGTATTATAATATGTTACTCTCTACCTCCTCCTACAGGCTGGTAATTATAATATGTTACTCTCTACCTCCCCTACAGGCTGGTATTATAATATGTGACTCTCTACCTCCCCCTACAGGCTGGTATTATAATATGTTACTCTCTACCTCCCCCTACAGGCTGGTATTATAATATGTGACTCTCTACCTCCCCCTACAGGCTGGTATTATAATATGTGACTCTCTACCTCCCCCTACAGGCTGGTATTATAATATGTGACTCTCTACCTCCCCCTACAGGCTGGTATTATAATATGTTACTCTCTACCTCCCCCTACAGGTTGGTATTATAATATGTGACTCTCTAACCTCCCCCTACAGGCTGGTATTATAATATGTTACTCTCTACCTCCCCCTACAGGCTGGTATTATAATATGTTACTCTCTACCTCCCTCTACAGGCTGGTATTATAATATCTTACTCTCTACCTCCCCCTACAGACTGGTATTATACTATGTTACTCTTTACCTCCCCCTACAGGCTGGTATAATAATATGTTACTCTCTACCTCCCCCTAGAGGCTGGTATTATAATATGTTACTCTCTACCTCCCCCTAGAGACTGGTATTATACTATGTTACTCTCTACCTCCCCCTACAGGCTGGTATTATAATATGTTACTCTCTACCTCCCCCTACAGGTTGGTATTATAATATGTGACTCTCTACCTCCCCCTACAGGCTGGTATTATAATATGTTACTCTCTACCTCCCCCTACAGGCTGGTATAATAATATGTTACTCTCTACCAATCGATTGATCAATCGGTCGAACAATTAACCCCGGCCCCTCCCCCAGCCACTATGTGGGCGTGGCCTATCACCTTGGGGGTGTGGTTTCGAGCCGGGGGTGTGGCCTATTGGTGAGGGGGGAAGTGGTTTGGGGCTGTGGGCTTGGCCTATCACCAAGGGGGTGTGGTTTGGAGCTATGGGCGTGGCCTATCGCCAAGGGGGTGTGGTTTAAGGCTAGGGGCGTAGCCTATCGACATGGTGGCGTGTTTTGGAGCTTGGGGCGTGGCCTGTCGGCTTGGGGCGAGGGGCTGTGGTTTGAAGCTGGGGGCGTGGCCTATCGCCATCGGGGCGTGGTTTGGAGCGGGGGGCGTGGCCTGTCGGCTTGGGGGCGTGGTTTACAGCAGTGGGACTCAAAAATAGCAGATCTACAAGCTCGTAGATCATAGCTCTACGAGCTTGTAGATCTGATATCGGCTGGGGTTGGGCGTGGCCTATCACCCCGGGGGGTGGGGTCTGAAGCTGGGGGCGTGGCTTATCGGCTTGGGGGCGTGGTTTACAGCAGTGGGACTCAAAAATAGCGGATCTACAAGCTCGTAGATCATAGCTCTACGAGCTTGTAGATCTGATATCGGCTGGGGGTGGGCGTGGCCTATCACCCCGGGGGATGGGGTCTGAAGCTCTGGGCGGGGCCTATTGGCTTGGGGGCGTGGTTTCAAGCTCGGGGCGTGGCCTTTCCCGTTGGATTGGGGTCTTAAGCTGTGTGCTTGTCCTCTATCGGCGAGGGGTGTGTGGTTTGAAGCTGGGGGCGTGGCCTATCGCCATGGGGGCATGGTTTGGAGCGGGGGGCGTGGCCTGTCGGCTTGGGGGCGTGGTTTACAGCAGTGGGACTCAAAAATAGCGGATCTACAAGCTCGTAGATCATAGCTCTACGAGCTTGTAGATCTGATATCGGCTGGGGGTGGGCGTGGCCTATCACCCCGGGGGGTGGGGTCTGAAGCTGTGGGCGGGGCCTATTGGCTTGGGGGCGTGGTTTCCAGCCGGGGGCGTGGCCTTTCCCCTTGGATTGGGGTCTTAAGCCGTGTGCTTGTCCTCTATCGGCGAGGGGTGTGTGGTTTGAAGCTGGGGGCGTGGCCTATCGCCATGGGGGCGTGGTTTGGAGCTGGGGGCGTGGCTTGTTGGCTTGGGGGCGTGGTATACAGCAGTGGGACTCAAAAATAGCAGATCTACAAGCTCGTAGAGCATAGTTCTACGAGCTTGTAGATCTGATATCGGCTGGGGTTGGGCGTGGCCTATCACCCCGGGGGGTGGGGTATGAAGCTGTGGGCGGGGGCCTGTCGGCTTGGAGGCGTGGTTTGAAGCTGGGGGCGTGGCTTATCGGCTTGGGGGCGTGGTTTACAGCAGTGGGACTCAGTAATAGCAGATCTACAAGCTCGTAGATCATAGCTCTACGAGCTTGTAGATCTGATATCGGCTGGGGGTGGGCGTGGCCTATCACCCCGGGGGGTGGGGTCTGAAGCTGTGGGCGGGGCCTATTGGCTTGGGGGCGTGGTTTCAAGCCGGGGGCGTGGCCTTTCCCCTTGGATTGGGGTTTTAAGCTGTGTGCTTGTCCTCTATCGGCGAGGGGGCTGTGGTTTGAAGCTGGGGGCGTGGCCTATCGCCATGGGGGCGTGGTTTGGAGCGGGGGGCGGGGCCTGTCGGCTTGGGGGCGTGGCCTTTCCCCTTGGATTGGGGTCTTAAGCCGTGTGCTTGTCCTCTATCGGCGAGGGGTGTGTGGTTTGAAGCTGGGGGCGTGGCCTATCGCCATGGGGATGTGGTTTGGAGCTGGGGGCGTGGCTTGTTGGCTTGGGGTCGTGGTATACAGCAGTGGGACTCAAAAATAGCAGATCTACAAGCTCGTAGAGCTATGCTCTACGAGCTTGTAGATCTGCTATTTTTTCGCCCCCAAGCCAATAGGCCCCGCCCACAGCTTCAGACCCCACCCCCCGGGGTGATAGGCCACGCCCACCCCCAGCCGATATCAGATCTACAAGCTCGTAGAGCTATGATCCACGAGCTTGTAGATCTGCTATTTTTGAGTCCCACTGCTGTAAAAACACGCCCCCACGCCGATAAGCCACGCCCCCAGCTTCAAACCACGCCCCCAAGCCAATAGGCCCCGCCCACAGCTTCAGACCCCACCCCCCGGGGTGATAGGCCACGCCCACCCCCAGCCGATATCAGATCTACAAGTTCGTAGAGCTATGATCTACGAGCTTGTAGATCTGCTATTTTTGAGTCCCACTGCTGTAAACCACGCCCCCAAGCCGACAGGCCACGCCCCCCGCTCCAAACCACGCCCCGATGGCGATAGGCCACGCCCCCAGCTTCAAACCACAGCCCCTCGCCCCTAACCGACAGGCCACGTCCCCAGCACCAAACCACGCCCCCATGGCGATAGGCCACACCCCTAGCCTTAAACCACACCCCCCCTTGGCGATAGGCCACGCCCATAGCTCCAAACCACACCCCCTTGGTGATAGGCCAAGCCCACAGCTCCAAACCACTCCCCCCTCACCAATAGGCCACACCCCCGGCTCGAAACCACACCCCCAAGGTGATATGCCACGCCCACATAGTGGCTGGGGGAGGGGCCGGGGTTAATTGTTCGACCGATTGATCAATCGATTGGTAGAGATTAACATATTATTATACCATCCTGTAGGGGGAGGTAGAGAGTAAAATATTATAATACCAGCCTTTAGGGGGAGGTAGAGAGTAACATAGTATAATACCAGCCTGTAGGGGGAGGTAGAGAGTAACATATTATAATACCAGCATGTAGGGGGAGGTATAGAGTAACATATTATAATACCTGCCTGTAGGGGGAGGTAGAGAGTAACATATTATAATACCAGCCTGTAGGGGGAGGTAGAGAGTCACATATTATAATACCAGCCTGTAGGGGGAGGTAGAGAGTAACATATTATAATACCAGCCTGTAGAGGGAGGTAGAGAGTCACATATTATAATACCAGCCTGTAGGGGGAGGTAGAGAGTAACATATTATAATACCAGCCTGTAGGGGGAGGTAGAGAGTAACATAGTATAATACCAGTCTCTAGGGGGAGGTAAAGAGTAACATATTATAATACCAGCCTCTAGGGGGAGGTAGAGAGTAACATATATAATTATACCAGCCTGTAGGGGGAGTTAGAGAGTAACATAGTATAATACCAGTCTGTAGGGGGAGGTAGAGAGTAAGATATTATAATACCAGCCTGTAGAGGGAGGTAGAGAGTAACATATTATAATACCAGCCTGTAGGGGGAGGTAGAGAGTAACATAGTATAATACCAGTCTGTAGGGGGAGGTAGAGAGTAACATATTATAATACCAGCCTGTAGAGGGAGGTAGAGAGTAACATATTATAATACCAGCCTGTAGGGGGAGGTAGAGAGTAACATATTATAATACCAGCCTGTAGGGGGAGGTAGAGAGTCACATATTATAATACCAACCTGTAGGGGGAGGTAGAGAGTAACATATTATAATACCAGCCTGTAGGGGGAGGTAGAGAGTAACATAGTATAATACGAGTCTCTAGGGGGAGGTAGAGAGTAACATATTATAATACCAGCCTCTAGGGGGAGGTAGAGAGTAACATATTATACCAGCCTGTAGGGGGAGGTAGAGAGTAACATAGTATAATACCAGTCTGTAGGGGGGGGTAGAGAGTAAGATATTATAATACCAGCCTGTAGAGGGAGGTAGAGAGTAACATATTATAATACCAGCCTGTAGGGGGAGGTAGAGAGTAATATAGTATAATACCAGTCTGTAGGGGGAGGTAGAGAGTAACATATTATAATACCAGCCTGTAGAGGGAGGTAGAGAGTAACATATTATAATACCAGCCTGTAGGGGGAGGTAGAGAGTAATTATTATAATACCAGCCTGTAGGGGGAGGTAGAGAGTCACATATTATAATACCAGCCTGTAGGGGGAGGTAGAGAGTCACATATTATAATACCAGCCTGTAGGGGGAGGTAGAGAGTCACATATTATAATACCAGCCTGTAGGGGGAGGTAGAGAGTAACATATTATAATACCAGCCTGTAGGGGGAGGTAGAGAGTCACATATTATAATACCAGCCTGTAGGGGTAGGTAGAGAGTAACATATTATAATACCAGCCTGTAGGGGGAGGTAGAGAGTAACATATTATAATACCAGCCTGTAGGGGGAGGTAGAGAGTAACATATTATAATACCAGCCTGTAGGGGGAGGTAGAGAGTCAAATATTATAATACCAGCCTGTAGGGGGAGGTAGAGAGTAACATATTATAATACCAGCCTGTAGGGGGAGGTAGAGAGTAACATATTATAATACCAGCCTGTAGGGGGAGGTAGAGAGTCACATATTATAATACGTATTTTTAAGAAAGTGGGTGTCAGTTTTGTCTGAAGGAAGGCATTAGGGCTCATGTATTTTGTGTTGGGCTCCTAAAACCCACTTTTAGAGACCTCACAAAGTCAGCAGCCACTTAGAATGTACTGGGAACAAGTTACAGGAAAGTGTCACAAAAGTGCTTATCTCAGCCTAAAAATGCTATTTTGACATTTTCCTGTAACTTGTTCCCAGTACATTCTAAGTGGCTGCTGACTTTGTGAGGTCTCTAAAAGTGGGTTTTAGGAGCCCAACACAAAATACATGAGCCCCAATGCCTTCCTTCATACAAAACTGACACCCACTTTCCTTAAAAAATCGTGGCTCAAAATGGCATTTTTGGGCTGAGATAAGCACTTTGGTGACATTTTCCTGCAACTTGTTCCCAGTACATTCTAAGTGGCTGCTGACTTTGTGAGGTCTCTAAAAGTGGGTTTTAGGAGCCCAACACAAAATACATGAGCCCTAATGCCTTCCTTCAGACAGAACTGACACCCACTTTCTTTAAAAAATCGTGGTTCAAAATAGCATTTTTGGGCTGAGATAAGCACTTTGGTGACATTTTCCCCTGGTATTATAATATGTGACTCTCTACCTCCCCCTACAGGCTGGTATTATAATAGGTTACTCTCTACCTCCCCTACAGGCTGGTATTATAATATGTGACTCTCTACCTCCCCCTACAGGCTGGTACTATAATATGTTACTCTCTACCTCCCCCTACAGGCTGGTATTATAATATGTTACTCTCTACCTCCCCCTACAGGCTGGTATTATAATATGTTACTCTCTACCTCCCCCCTACAGGCTGGTATTATAATATGTTACTCTCTACCTCCCTCTACAGGCTGGTATTATAATATGTTACTCTCTACCTCCCCCTACAGGCTGGTATTATAATATGTTACTCTCTACCTCCCCCTACAGGCTGGTATTATAATATGTTACTCTCTACCTCCCCTACAGGCTGGTATTATAATATGTGACTCTCTACCTCCCCCTACAGGCTGGTATTATAATATGTTACTCTCTACCTCCCCCTACAGGCTGGTATTATAATATGTGACTCTCTACCTCCCCCTACAGGCTGGTACTATAATATGTTACTCTCTACCTCCCCCTACAGGCTGGTATTATAATATGTTACTCTCTACCTCCCCCTACAGGCTGGTATTATAATATGTTACTCTCTACCTCCCCCTACAGGCTGGTATTATAATATGTTACTCTCTACCTCCCCCTACAGGCTGGTATTATAATATGTTACTCTCTACCTCCCCCTACAGGCTGGTATTATAATATGTTACTCTCTACCTCCTCCTACAGGCTGGTATTATAATATGTTACTCTCTACCTCCCCTACAGGCTGGTATTATAATATGTGACTCTCTACCTCCCCCTACAGGCTGGTATTATAATATGTTACTCTCTACCTCCCCCTACAGGCTGGTATTATAATATGTGACTCTCTACCTCCCCCTACAGGCTGGTATTATAATATGTGACTCTCTACCTCCCCCTACAGGCTGGTATTATAATATGTGACTCTCTACCTCCCCCTACAGGCTGGTATTATAATATGTTACTCTCTACCTCCCCCTACAGGTTGGTATTATAATATGTGACTCTCTACCTCCCCCTACAGGCTGGTATTATAATATGTTACTCTCTACCTCCCCCTACAGGCTGGTATTATAATATGTTACTCTCTACCTCCCTCTACAGGCTGGTATTATAATATCTTACTCTCTACCTCCCCCTACAGACTGGTATTATACTATGTTACTCTTTACCTCCCCCTACAGGCTGGTATAATAATATGTTACTCTCTACCTCCCCCTAGAGGCTGGTATTATAATATGTTACTCTCTACCTCCCCCTAGAGACTGGTATTATACTATGTTACTCTCTACCTCCCCCTACAGGCTGGTATTATAATATGTTACTCTCTACCTCCCCCTACAGGTTGGTATTATAATATGTGACTCTCTACCTCCCCCTACAGGCTGGTATTATAATATGTTACTCTCTACCTCCCCCTACAGGCTGGTATAATAATATGTTACTCTCTACCAATCGATTGATCAATCGGTCGAACAATTAACCCCGGCCCCTCCCCCAGCCACTATGTGGGCGTGGCCTATCACCTTGGGGGTGTGGTTTCGAGCCGGGGGTGTGGCCTATTGGTGAGGGGGAAGTGGTTTGGGGCTGTGGGCTTGGCCTATCACCAAGGGGGTGTGGTTTGGAGCTATGGGCGTGGCCTATCGCCAAGGGGGTGTGGTTTAAGGCTAGGGGCGTAGCCTATCGACATGGGGGCGTGGTTTGGAGCTTGGGGCGTGGCCTGTCGGCTTGGGGCGAGGGGCTGTGGTTTGAAGCTGGGGGCGTGGCCTATCGCCATCGGGGCGTGGTTTGGAGCGGGGGGCGTGGCCTGTCGGCTTGGGGGCGTGGTTTACAGCAGTGGGACTCTACGAGCTTGTAGATCTGATATCGGCTGGGGGTGGGCGTGGCCTATCACCCCGGGGGATGGGGTCTGAAGCTCTGGGCGGGGCCTATTGGCTTGGGGGCGTGGTTTCAAGCTGGGGGCGTGGCCTTTCCCGTTGGATTGGGGTCTTAAGCCGTGTGCTTGTCCTCTATCGGCGAGGGGTGTGTGGTTTGAAGCTGGGGGCGTGGCCTATCGCCATGGGGGCATGGTTTGGAGCGGGGGGCGTGGCCTGTCGGCTTGAGGGCGTGGTTTACAGCAGTGGGACTCAAAAATAGCGGATCTACAAGCTCGTAGATCATAGCTCTACGAGCTTGTAGATCTGATATCGGCTGGGGGTGGGCGTGGCCTATCACCCCGGGGGGTGGGGTCTGAAGCTGTGGGCGGGGCCTATTGGCTTGGGGGCGTGGTTTCCAGCCGGGGGCGTGGCCTTTCCCCTTGGATTGGGGTCTTAAGCCGTGTGCTTGTCCTCTATCGGCGAGGGGTGTGTGGTTTGAAGCTGGGGGCGTGGCCTATCGCCATGGGGGCGTGGTTTGGAGCTGGGGGCGTGGCTTGTTGGCTTGGGGGCGTGGTATACAGCAGTGGGACTCAAAAATAGCAGATCTACAAGCTCGTAGAGCATAGTTCTACGAGCTTGTAGATCTGATATCGGCTGGGGTTGGGCGTGGCCTATCACCCCGGGGGGTGGGGTATGAAGCTGTGGGCGGGGGCCTGTCGGCTTGGAGGCGTGGTTTGAAGCTGGGGGCGTGGCTTATCGGCTTGGGGGCGTGGTTTACAGCAGTGGGACTCAGTAATAGCAGATCTACAAGCTCGTAGATCATAGCTCTACGAGCTTGTAGATCTGATATCGGCTGGGGGTGGGCGTGGCCTATCACCCCGGGGGGTGGGGTCTGAAGCTGTGGGCGGGGCCTATTGGCTTGGGGGCGTGGTTTCAAGCCGGGGGCGTGGCCTTTCCCCTTGGATTGGGGTTTTAAGCTGTGTGCTTGTCCTCTATCGGCGAGGGGGCTGTGGTTTGAAGCTGGGGGCGTGGCCTATCGCCATGGGGGCGTGGTTTGGAGCGGGGGGCGGGGCCTGTCGGCTTGGGGGCGTGGCCTTTCCCCTTGGATTGGGGTCTTAAGCCGTGTGCTTGTCCTCTATCGGCGAGGGGTGTGTGGTTTGAAGCTGGGGGCGTGGCCTATCGCCATGGGGATGTGGTTTGGAGCTGGGGGCGTGGCTTGTTGGCTTGGGGTCGTGGTATACAGCAGTGGGACTCAAAAATAGCAGATCTACAAGCTCGTAGAGCTATGCTCTACGAGCTTGTAGATCTGCTATTTTTTCGCCCCCAAGCCAATAGGCCCCGCCCACAGCTTCAGACCCCACCCCCCGGGGTGATAGGCCACGCCCACCCCCAGCCGATATCAGATCTACAAGCTCGTAGAGCTATGATCTACGAGCTTGTAGATCTGCTATTTTTGAGTCCCACTGCTGTAAAACACGCCCCCACGCCGATAAGCCACGCCCCCAGCTTCAAACCACGCCCCCAAGCCAATAGGCCCCGCCCACAGCTTCAGACCCCACCCCCCGGGGTGATAGGCCACGCCCACCCCCAGCCGATATCAGATCTACAAGTTCGTAGAGCTATGATCTACGAGCTTGTAGATCTGCTATTTTTGAGTCCCACTGCTGTAAACCACGCCCCCAAGCCGACAGGCCACGCCCCCCGCTCCAAACCACGCCCCGATGGCGATAGGCCACGCCCCCAGCTTCAAACCACAGCCCCTCGCCCCAAGCCGACAGGCCACGTCCCCAGCACCAAACCACGCCCCCATGGCGATAGGCCACACCCCTAGCCTTAAACCACACCCCCCCTTGGCGATAGGCCACGCCCATAGCTCCAAACCACACCCCCTTGGTGATAGGCCAAGCCCACAGCTCCAAACCACTCCCCCCTCACCAATAGGCCACACCCCCGGCTCGAAACCACACCCCCAAGGTGATATGCCACGCCCAAATAGTGGCTGGGGGAGGGGCCGGGGTTAATTGTTCGACCGATTGATCAATCGATTGGTAGAGATTAACATATTATTATACCATCCTGTAGGGGGAGGTAGAGAGTAACATATTATAATACCAGCCTTTAGGGGGAGGTAGAGAGTAACATAGTATAATACCAGCCTGTAGGGGGAGGTAGAGAGTAACATATTATAATACCAGCCTCTAGGGGGAGGTAGAGAGTAACATATTATTATACCAGCCTGTAGGGGGAGGTAGAGAGTAACATAGTATAATACCAGTCTGTAGGGGGAGGTAGAGAGTAAGATATTATAATACCAGCCTGTAGAGGGAGGTAGAGAGTAACATATTATAATACCAGCCTTAAGGGGGAGGTAGAGAGTAACATAGTATAATACCAGTCTGTAGGGGGAGGTAGAGAGTAAGATATTATAATACCAGCCTGTAGAGGGAGGTAGAGAGTAACATATTATAATACCAGCCTGTAGGGGGAGGTAGAGAGTAACATATTATAATACCAGCCTGTAGGGGGAGGTAGAGAGTCACATATTATAATACCAACCTGTAGGGGGAGGTAGAGAGTAACATATTATAATACCAGCCTGTAGGGGGAGGTAGAGAGTAACATAGTATAATACCAGTCTCTAGGGGGAGGTAGAGAGTAACATATTATAATACCAGCCTCTAGGGGGAGGTAGAAAGTAACATATTATTATACCAGCCTGTAGGGGGAGGTAGAGAGTAACATAGTATAATACCAGTCTGTAGGGGGAGGTAGAGAGTAAGATATTATAATACCAGCCTGTAGAGGGAGGTAGAGAGTAACATATTATAATACCAGCCTGTAGGGGGAGGTAGAGAGTAACATAGTATAATACCAGTCTGTAGGGGGAGGTAGAGAGTAAGATATTATAATACCAGCCTGTAGAGGGAGGTAGAGAGTAACATATTATAATACCAGCCTGTAGGGGGAGGTAGAGAGTAACATAGTATAATACCAGTCTGTAGGGGGAGGTAGAGAGTAACATATTATAATACCAGCCTGTAGAGGGAGGTAGAGAGTAACATATTATAATACCAGCCTGTAGGGGGAGGTAGAGAGTAATATAGTATAATACCAGTCTGTAGGGGGAGGTAGAGAGTAACATATTATAATACCAGCCTGTAGAGGGAGGTAGAGAGTAACATATTATAATACCAGCCTGTAGGGGGAGGTAGAGAGTAATTATTATAATACCAGCCTGTAGGGGGAGGTAGAGAGTCAAATAATATAATACCAGCCTGTAGGGGGAGGTAGAGAGTCACATATTATAATACCAGCCTGTAGGGGGAGGTAGAGAGTCACATATTATAATACCAGCCTGTAGGGGGAGGTAGAGAGTAACATATTATAATACCAGCCTGTAGGGGGAGGTAGAGAGTCACATATTATAATACCAGCCTGTAGGGGTAGGTAGAGAGTAACATATTATAATACCAGCCTGTAGGGGGAGGTAGAGAGTAACATATTATAATACCAGCCTGTAGGGGGAGGTAGAGAGTAACATATTATAATACCAGCCTGTAGGGGGAGGTAGAGAGTCAAATATTATAATACCAGCCTGTAGGGGGAGGTAGAGAGTAACATATTATAATACCAGCCTGTAGGGGGAGGTAGAGAGTAACATATTATAATACCAGCCTGTAGGGGGAGGTAGAGAGTCACATATTATAATACGTATTTTTAAGAAAGTGGGTGTCAGTTTTGTCTGAAGGAAGGCATTAGGGCTCATGTATTTTGTGTTGGGCTCCTAAAACCCACTTTTAGAGACCTCACAAAGTCAGCAGCCACTTAGAATGTACTGGGAACAAGTTACAGGAAAGTGTCACAAAAGTGCTTATCTCAGCCTAAAAATGCTATTTTGACATTTTCCTGTAACTTGTTCCCAGTACATTCTAAGTGGCTGCTGACTTTGTGAGGTCTCTAAAAGTGGGTTTTAGGAGCCCAACACAAAATACATGAGCCCCAATGCCTTCCTTCATACAAAACTGACACCCACTTTCCTTAAAAAATCGTGGCTCAAAATGGCATTTTTGGGCTGAGATAAGCACTTTGGTGACATTTTCCTGTAACTTGTTCCCAGTACATTCTAAGTGGCTGCTGACTTTGTGAGGTCTCTAAAAGTGGGTTTTAGGAGCCCAACACAAAATACATGAGCCCTAATGCCTTCCTTCAGACAGAACTGACACCCACTTTCTTTAAAAAATCGTGGTTCAAAATAGCATTTTTGGGCTGAGATAAGCACTTTGGTGACATTTTCCTGTAACTTGTTCCCAGTACATTTTAAGTGGCTGCTGACTTTGTGAGGTCTGTAAAATTGGGTTTTAGGAGCCCAACACAAAATACATGAGCCCTAATGCCTTCTTTCAGACAAAACTGACTTCCACTTTCTTAAAAAAATCTTGGGTCAAAATAGCATTATTAGACTGAGATAAGCACTTTGGTGACATTTTCCTGTAACTTGTTCCCAGTACATTCTAAGTGGCTGCTGACTTTGTGAGGTCTCTAAAAGTGGGTTTTAGGAGCCCAACACAAAATACATGAGCCCCAATGCCTTCCTTCATACAAAACTGACACCCACTTTCCTTAAAAAATCGTGGCTCAAAATGGCATTTTTGGGCTGAGATAAGCACTTTGGTGACATTTTCCTGTAACTTGTTCCCAGTACATTCTAAGTGGCTGCTGACTTTGTGAGGTCTCTAAAAGTGGGTTTTAGGAGCCCAACACAAAATACATGAGCCCTAATGCCTTCCTTCAGACAGAACTGACACCCACTTTCTTTAAAAAATCGTGGTTCAAAATAGCATTTTTGGGCTGAGATAAGCACTTTGGTGACATTTTCCTGTAACTTGTTCCCAGTACATTTTAAGTGGCTGCTGACTTTGTGAGGTCTGTAAAATTGGGTTTTAGGAGCCCAACACAAAATACATGAGCCCTAATGCCTTCTTTCAGACAAAACTGACTTCCACTTTCTTAAAAAAATCTTGGGTCAAAATAGCATTATTAGACTGAGATAAGCACTTTGGTGACATTTTCCTGTAACTTGTTCCCAGTACATTCTAAGTGGCTGCTGACTTTGTGAGGTCTCTAAAAGTGGGTTTTAGGAGCCCAACACAAAATACATGAGCCCCAATGCCTTCCTTCATACAAAACTGACACCCACTTTCCTTAAAAAATCGTGGCTCAAAATGGCATTTTTGGGCTGAGATAAGCACTTTGGTGACATTTTCCTGTAACTTGTTCCCAGTACATTCTAAGTGGCTGCTGACTTTGTGAGGTCTCTAAAAGTGGGTTTTAGGAGCCCAACACAAAATACATGAGCCCTAATGCCTTCCTTCAGACAGAACTGACACCCACTTTCTTTAAAAAATCGTGGTTCAAAATAGCCTTTTTGGGCTGAGATAAGCACTTTGGTGACATTTTCCTGTAACTTGTTCCCAGTACATTTTAAGTGGCTGCTGACTTTGTGAGGTCTGTAAAATTGGGTTTTAGGAGCCCAACACAAAATACATGAGCCCTAATGCCTTCTTTCAGACAAAACTGACTTCCACTTTCTTAAAAAAATCTTGGGTCAAAATAGCATTATTAGACTGAGATAAGCACTTTGGTGACATTTTCCTGTAACTTGTTCCCAGTACATTCTAAGTGGCTGCTGACTTTGTGAGGTCTCTAAAAGTGGGTTTTAGGAGCCCAACACAAAATACATGAGCCCTAATGCCTTCTTTCAGACAAAACTGACACCCACTTTCTATAAAAAATCTTGGGTCAAAATAGCATTTTTAGACTGAGATAAGCACTTTGGTGACATTTTCCTGTAACTTGTTCCCAGTACATTCTAAGTGGCTGCTGACTTTGTGAGGTCTCTAAAAGTGGGTTTTAGGAGCCCAACACAAAATACATGAGCCCCAATGCCTTCCTTCAGACAAAACTGACACCCACTTTCTTTAAAAAATCGTGGCTCAAAATAGCATTTTTGGGCTGAGATAAGCACTTTGGTGACATTTTCCCCTACAGGCTGGTATTATAATATGTGACTCTCTACCTCCCCCTACAGGCTGGTATTATAATAGGTTACTCTCTACCTCCCCTACAGGCTGGTATTATAATATGTGACTCTCTACCTCCCCCTACAGGCTGGTACTATAATATGTTACTCTCTACCTCCCCCTACAGGCTGGTATTATAATATGTTACTCTCTACCTCCCCCTACAGGCTGGTATTATAATATGTTACTCTCTACCTCCCCCTACAGGCTGGTATTATAATATGTTACTCTCTACCTCCCTCTACAGGCTGGTATTATAATATGTTACTCTCTACCTCCCCCTACAGGCTGGTATTATAATATGTTACTCTCTACCTCCCCCTACAGGCTGGTATTATAATATGTTAATCTCTACCTCCCCCTACAGGCTGGTATTATAATATGTTACTCTCTACCTCCCCCTACAGGCTGGTATTATAATATGTTACTCTCTACCTCCTCCTACAGGCTGGTATTATAATATGTTACTCTCTACCTCCCCTACAGGCTGGTATTATAATATGTGACTCTCTACCTCCCCCTACAGGCTGGTATTATAATATGTTACTCTCTACCTCCCCCTACAGGCTGGTATTATAATATGTGACTCTCTACCTCCCCCTACAGGCTGGTATTATAATATGTGACTCTCTACCTCCCCCTACAGGCTGGTATTATAATATGTGACTCTCTACCTCCCCCTACAGGCTGGTATTATAATATGTTACTCTCTACCTCCCCCTACAGGTTGGTATTATAATATGTGACTCTCTACCTCCCCCTACAGGCTGGTATTATAATATGTTACTCTCTACCTCCCCCTACAGGCTGGTATTATAATATGTTACTCTCTACCTCCCTCTACAGGCTGGTATTATAATATCTTACTCTCTACCTCCCCCTACAGACTGGTATTATACTATGTTACTCTTTACCTCCCCCTACAGGCTGGTATAATAATATGTTACTCTCTACCTCCCCCTAGAGGCTGGTATTATAATATGTTACTCTCTACCTCCCCCTAGAGACTGGTATTATACTATGTTACTCTCTACCTCCCCCTACAGGCTGGTATTATAATATGTTACTCTCTACCTCCCCCTACAGGTTGGTATTATAATATGTGACTCTCTACCTCCCCCTACAGGCTGGTATTATAATATGTTACTCTCTACCTCCCCCTACAGGCTGGTATAATAATATGTTACTCTCTACCAATCGATTGATCAATCGGTCGAACAATTAACCCCGGCCCCTCCCCCAGCCACTATGTGGGCGTGGCCTATCACCTTGGGGGTGTGGTTTCGAGCCGGGGGTGTGGCCTATTGGTGAGGGGGAAGTGGTTTGGGGCTGTGGGCTTGGCCTATCACCAAGGGGGTGTGGTTTGGAGCTATGGGCGTGGCCTATCGCCAAGGGGGTGTGGTTTAAGGCTAGGGGCGTAGCCTATCGACATGGGGGCGTGGTTTGGAGCTTGGGGCGTGGCCTGTCGGCTTGGGGCGAGGGGCTGTGGTTTGAAGCTGGGGGCGTGGCCTATCGCCATCGGGGCGTGGTTTGGAGCGGGGGGCGTGGCCTGTCGGCTTGGGGGCGTGGTTTACAGCAGTGGGACTCTACGAGCTTGTAGATCTGATATCGGCTGGGGGTGGGCGTGGCCTATCACCCCGGGGGATGGGGTCTGAAGCTCTGGGCGGGGCCTATTGGCTTGGGGGCGTGGTTTCAAGCTGGGGGCGTGGCCTTTCCCGTTGGATTGGGGTCTTAAGCCGTGTGCTTGTCCTCTATCGGCGAGGGGTGTGTGGTTTGAAGCTGGGGGCGTGGCCTATCGCCATGGGGGCATGGTTTGGAGCGGGGGGCGTGGCCTGTCGGCTTGGGGGCGTGGTTTACAGCAGTGGGACTCAAAAATAGCGGATCTACAAGCTCGTAGATCATAGCTCTACGAGCTTGTAGATCTGATATCGGCTGGGGGTGGGCGTGGCCTATCACCCCGGGGGGTGGGGTCTGAAGCTGTGGGCGGGGCCTATTGGCTTGGGGGCGTGGTTTCCAGCCGGGGGCGTGGCCTTTCCCCTTGGATTGGGGTCTTAAGCCGTGTGCTTGTCCTCTATCGGCGAGGGGTGTGTGGTTTGAAGCTGGGGGCGTGGCCTATCGCCATGGGGGCGTGGTTTGGAGCTGGGGGCGTGGCTTGTTGGCTTGGGGGCGTGGTATACAGCAGTGGGACTCAAAAATAGCAGATCTACAAGCTCGTAGAGCATAGTTCTACGAGCTTGTAGATCTGATATCGGCTGGGGTTGGGCGTGGCCTATCACCCCGGGGGGTGGGGTATGAAGCTGTGGGCGGGGGCCTGTCGGCTTGGAGGCGTGGTTTGAAGCTGGGGGCGTGGCTTATCGGCTTGGGGGCGTGGTTTACAGCAGTGGGACTCAGTAATAGCAGATCTACAAGCTCGTAGATCATAGCTCTACGAGCTTGTAGATCTGATATCGGCTGGGGGTGGGCGTGGCCTATCACCCCGGGGGGTGGGGTCTGAAGCTGTGGGCGGGGCCTATTGGCTTGGGGGCGTGGTTTCAAGCCGGGGGCGTGGCCTTTCCCCTTGGATTGGGGTTTTAAGCTGTGTGCTTGTCCTCTATCGGCGAGGGGGCTGTGGTTTGAAGCTGGGGGCGTGGCCTATCGCCATGGGGGCGTGGTTTGGAGCGGGGGGCGGGGCCTGTCGGCTTGGGGGCGTGGCCTTTCCCCTTGGATTGGGGTCTTAAGCCGTGTGCTTGTCCTCTATCGGCGAGGGGTGTGTGGTTTGAAGCTGGGGGCGTGGCCTATCGCCATGGGGATGTGGTTTGGAGCTGGGGGCGTGGCTTGTTGGCTTGGGGTCGTGGTATACAGCAGTGGGACTCAAAAATAGCAGATCTACAAGCTCGTAGAGCTATGCTCTACGAGCTTGTAGATCTGCTATTTTTTCGCCCCCAAGCCAATAGGCCCCGCCCACAGCTTCAGACCCCACCCCCCGGGGTGATAGGCCACGCCCACCCCCAGCCGATATCAGATCTACAAGCTCGTAGAGCTATGATCTACGAGCTTGTAGATCTGCTATTTTTGAGTCCCACTGCTGTAAAACACGCCCCCACGCCGATAAGCCACGCCCCCAGCTTCAAACCACGCCCCCAAGCCAATAGGCCCCGCCCACAGCTTCAGACCCCACCCCCCGGGGTGATAGGCCACGCCCACCCCCAGCCGATATCAGATCTACAAGTTCGTAGAGCTATGATCTACGAGCTTGTAGATCTGCTATTTTTGAGTCCCACTGCTGTAAACCACGCCCCCAAGCCGACAGGCCACGCCCCCCGCTCCAAACCACGCCCCGATGGCGATAGGCCACGCCCCCAGCTTCAAACCACAGCCCCTCGCCCCAAGCCGACAGGCCACGTCCCCAGCACCAAACCACGCCCCCATGGCGATAGGCCACACCCCTAGCCTTAAACCACACCCCCCCTTGGCGATAGGCCACGCCCATAGCTCCAAACCACACCCCCTTGGTGATAGGCCAAGCCCACAGCTCCAAACCACTCCCCCCTCACCAATAGGCCACACCCCCGGCTCGAAACCACACCCCCAAGGTGATATGCCACGCCCACATAGTGGCTGGGGGAGGGGCCGGGGTTAATTGTTCGACCTATTGATCAATCGATTGGTAGAGATTAACATATTATTATACCATCCTGTAGGGGGAGGTAGAGAGTAACATATTATAATACCAGCCTTTAGGGGGAGGTAGAGAGTAACATATATTAATACCAGCATGTAGGGGGAGGTATAGAGTAACATATTATAATACCAGCCTGTAGGGGGAGGTAGAGAGTAACATATTATAATACCAGCCTGTAGGGGGAGGTAGAGAGTCACATATTATAATACCAGCCTGTAGGGGGAGGTAGAGAGTAACATATTATAATACCAGCCTGTAGAGGGAGGTAGAGAGTCACATATTATAATACCAGCCTGTAGGGGGAGGTAGAGAGTAACATATTATAATACCAGCCTGTAGGGGGAGGTAGAGAGTAACATAGTATAATACCAGTCTCTAGGGGGAGGTAAAGAGTAACATATTATAATACCAGCCTCTAGGGGGAGGTAGAGAGTAACATATATAATTATACCAGCCTGTAGGGGGAGTTAGAGAGTAACATAGTATAATACCAGTCTGTAGGGGGAGGTAGAGAGTAAGATATTATAATACCAGCCTGTAGAGGGAGGTAGAGAGTAACATATTATAATACCAGCCTGTAGGGGGAGGTAGAGAGTAACATAGTATAATACCAGTCTGTAGGGGGAGGTAGAGAGTAACATATTATAATACCAGCCTGTAGAGGGAGGTAGAGAGTAACATATTATAATACCAGCCTGTAGGGGGAGGTAGAGAGTAACATATTATAATACCAGCCTGTAGGGGGAGGTAGAGAGTCACATATTATAATACCAACCTGTAGGGGGAGGTAGAGAGTAACATATTATAATACCAGCCTGTAGGGGGAGGTAGAGAGTAACATAGTATAATACGAGTCTCTAGGGGGAGGTAGAGAGTAACATATTATAATACCAGCCTCTAGGGGGAGGTAGAGAGTAACATATTATACCAGCCTGTAGGGGGAGGTAGAGAGTAACATAGTATAATACCAGTCTGTAGGGGGAGGTAGAGAGTAAGATATTATAATACCAGCCTGTAGAGGGAGGTAGAGAGTAACATATTATAATACCAGCCTGTAGGGGGAGGTAGAGAGTAATATAGTATAATACCAGTCTGTAGGGGGAGGTAGAGAGTAACATATTATAATACCAGCCTGTAGAGGGAGGTAGAGAGTAACATATTATAATACCAGCCTGTAGGGGGAGGTAGAGAGTAATTATTATAATACCAGCCTGTAGGGGGAGGTAGAGAGTCACATATTATAATACCAGCCTGTAGGGGGAGGTAGAGAGTCACATATTATAATACCAGCCTGTAGGGGGAGGTAGAGAGTCACATATTATAATACCAGCCTGTAGGGGGAGGTAGAGAGTAACATATTATAATACCAGCCTGTAGGGGGAGGTAGAGAGTCACATATTATAATACCAGCCTGTAGGGGTAGGTAGAGAGTAACATATTATAATACCAGCCTGTAGGGGGAGGTAGAGAGTAACATATTATAATACCAGCCTGTAGGGGGAGGTAGAGAGTAACATATTATAATACCAGCCTGTAGGGGGAGGTAGAGAGTCAAATATTATAATACCAGCCTGTAGGGGGAGGTAGAGAGTAACATATTATAATACCAGCCTGTAGGGGGAGGTAGAGAGTAACATATTATAATACCAGCCTGTAGGGGGAGGTAGAGAGTCACATATTATAATACGTATTTTTAAGAAAGTGGGTGTCAGTTTTGTCTGAAGGAAGGCATTAGGGCTCATGTATTTTGTGTTGGGCTCCTAAAACCCACTTTTAGAGACCTCACAAAGTCAGCAGCCACTTAGAATGTACTGGGAACAAGTTACAGGAAAGTGTCACAAAAGTGCTTATCTCAGCCTAAAAATGCTATTTTGACATTTTCCTGTAACTTGTTCCCAGTACATTCTAAGTGGCTGCTGACTTTGTGAGGTCTCTAAAAGTGGGTTTTAGGAGCCCAACACAAAATACATGAGCCCCAATGCCTTCCTTCATACAAAACTGACACCCACTTTCCTTAAAAAATCGTGGCTCAAAATGGCATTTTTGGGCTGAGATAAGCACTTTGGTGACATTTTCCTGTAACTTGTTCCCAGTACATTCTAAGTGGCTGCTGACTTTTTGAGGTCTCTAAAAGTGGGTTTTAGGAGCCCAACACAAAATACATGAGCCCTAATGCCTTCCTTCAGACAGAACTGACACCCACTTTCTTTAAAAAATCGTGGTTCAAAATAGCATTTTTGGGCTGAGATAAGCACTTTGGTGACATTTTCCTGTAACTTGTTCCCAGTACATTTTAAGTGGCTGCTGACTTTGTGAGGTCTGTAAAATTGGGTTTTAGGAGCCCAACACAAAATACATGAGCCCTAATGCCTTCCTTCAGACAGAACTGACACCCACTTTCTTTAAAAAATCGTGGTTCAAAATAGCATTTTTGGGCTGAGATAAGCACTTTGGTGACATTTTCCTGTAACTTGTTCCCAGTACATTTTAAGTGGCTGCTGACTTTGTGAGGTCTGTAAAATTGGGTTTTAGGAGCCCAACACAAAATACATGAGCCCCAATGCCTTCCTTCATACAAAACTGACACCCACTTTCCTTAAAAAATCGTGGCTCAAAATGGCATTTTTGGGCTGAGATAAGCACTTTGGTGACATTTTCCTGTAACTTGTTCCCAGTACATTCTAAGTGGCTGCTGACTTTGTGAGGTCTCTAAAAGTGGGTTTTAGGAGCCCAACACAAAATACATGAGCCCTAATGCCTTCCTTCAGACAGAACTGACACCCACTTTCTTTAAAAAATCGTGGTTCAAAATAGCATTTTTGGGCTGAGATAAGCACTTTGGTGACATTTTCCTGTAACTTGTTCCCAGTACATTTTAAGTGGCTGCTGACTTTGTGAGGTCTGTAAAATTGGGTTTTAGGAGCCCAACACAAAATACATGAGCCCTAATGCCTTCTTTCAGACAAAACTGACTTCCACTTTCTTAAAAAAATCTTGGGTCAAAATAGCATTATTAGACTGAGATAAGCACTTTGGTGACATTTTCCTGTAACTTGTTCCCAGTACATTCTAAGTGGCTGCTGACTTTGTGAGGTCTCTAAAAGTGGGTTTTAGGAGCCCAACACAAAATACATGAGCCCTAATGCCTTCTTTCAGACAAAACTGACACCCACTTTCTTTAAAAAATCTTGGGTCAAAATAGCATTTTTAGACTGAGATAAGCACTTTGGTGACATTTTTCTGTAACTTGTTCCCAGTACATTCTAAGTGGCTGCTGACTTTGTGAGGTCTCTAAAAGTGGGTTTTAGGAGCCCAACACAAAATACATGAGCCCCAATGCCTTCCTTCAGACAAAACTGACACCCACTTTCTTTAAAAAATCGTGGCTCAAAATAGCATTTTTGGGCTGAGATAAGCACTTTGGTGACATTTTCCCCTACAGGCTGGTATTATAATATGTGACTCTCTACCTCCCCCTACAGGCTGGTATTATAATAGGTTACTCTCTACCTCCCCTACAGGCTGGTATTATAATATGTGACTCTCTACCTCCCCCTACAGGCTGGTACTATAATATGTTACTCTCTACCTCCCCCTACAGGCTGGTATTATAATATGTTACTCTCTACCTCCCCCTACAGGCTGGTATTATAATATGTTACTCTCTACCTCCCCCTACAGGCTGGTATTATAATATGTTACTCTCTACCTCCCTCTACAGGCTGGTATTATAATATGTTACTCTCTACCTCCCCCTACAGGCTGGTATTATAATATGTTACTCTCTACCTCCCCCTACAGGCTGGTATTATAATATGTTACTCTCTACCTCCCCTACAGGCTGTTATTATAATATGTGACTCTCTACCTCCCCCTACAGGCTGGTATTATAATATGTTACTCTCTACCTCCCCCTACAGGCTGGTATTATAATATGTGACTCTCTACCTCCCCCTACAGGCTGGTACTATAATATGTTACTCTCTACCTCCCCCTACAGGCTGGTATTATAATATGTTACTCTCTACCTCCCCCTACAGGCTGGTATTATAATATGTTACTCTCTACCTCCCCCTACAGGCTGGTATTATAATATGTTACTCTCTACCTCCCCCTACAGGCTGGTATTATAATATGTTACTCTCTACCTCCCCCTACAGGCTGGTATTATAATATGTTACTCTCTACCTCCTCCTACAGGCTGGTATTATAATATGTTACTCTCTACCTCCCCTACAGGCTGGTATTATAATATGTGACTCTCTACCTCCCCCTACAGGCTGGTATTATAATATGTTACTCTCTACCTCCCCCTACAGGCTGGTATTATAATATGTGACTCTCTACCTCCCCCTACAGGCTGGTATTATAATATGTGACTCTCTACCTCCCCCTACAGGCTGGTATTATAATATGTGACTCTCTACCTCCCCCTACAGGCTGGTATTATAATATGTTACTCTCTACCTCCCCCTACAGGTTGGTATTATAATATGTGACTCTCTACCTCCCCCTACAGGCTGGTATTATAATATGTTACTCTCTACCTCCCCCTACAGGCTGGTATTATAATATGTTACTCTCTACCTCCCTCTACAGGCTGGTATTATAATATCTTACTCTCTACCTCCCCCTACAGACTGGTATTATACTATGTTACTCTTTACCTCCCCCTACAGGCTGGTATAATAATATGTTACTCTCTACCTCCCCCTAGAGGCTGGTATTATAATATGTTACTCTCTACCTCCCCCTAGAGACTGGTATTATACTATGTTACTCTCTACCTCCCCCTACAGGCTGGTATTATAATATGTTACTCTCTACCTCCCCCTACAGGTTGGTATTATAATATGTGACTCTCTACCTCCCCCTACAGGCTGGTATTATAATATGTTACTCTCTACCTCCCCCTACAGGCTGGTATAATAATATGTTACTCTCTACCAATCGATTGATCAATCGGTCGAACAATTAACCCCGGCCCCTCCCCCAGCCACTATGTGGGCGTGGCCTATCACCTTGGGGGTGTGGTTTCGAGCCGGGGGTGTGGCCTATTGGTGAGGGGGAAGTGGTTTGGGGCTGTGGGCTTGGCCTATCACCAAGGGGGTGTGGTTTGGAGCTATGGGCGTGGCCTATCGCCAAGGGGGTGTGGTTTAAGGCTAGGGGCGTAGCCTATCGACATGGTGGCGTGGTTTGGAGCTTGGGGCGTGGCCTGTCGGCTTGGGGCGAGGGGCTGTGGTTTGAAGCTGGGGGCGTGGCCTATCGCCATCGGGGCGTGGTTTGGAGCGGGGGGCGTGGCCTGTCGGCTTGGGGGCGTGGTTTACAGCAGTGGGACTCAAAAATAGCAGATCTACAAGCTCGTAGATCATAGCTCTACGAGCTTGTAGATCTGATATCGGCTGGGGTTGGGCGTGGCCTATCACCCCGGGGGGTGGGGTCTGAAGCTGGGGGCGTGGCTTATCGGCTTGGGGGCGTGGTTTACAGCAGTGGGACTCAAAAATAGCGGATCTACAAGCTCGTAGATCATAGCTCTACGAGCTTGTAGATCTGATATCGGCTGGGGGTGGGCGTGGCCTATCACCCCGGGGGATGGGGTCTGAAGCTCTGGGCGGGGCCTATTGGCTTGGGGGCGTGGTTTCAAGCTGGGGGCGTGGCCTTTCCCGTTGGATTGGGGTCTTAAGCCGTGTGCTTGTCCTCTATCGGCGAGGGGTGTGTGGTTTGAAGCTGGGGGCGTGGCCTATCGCCATGGGGGCATGGTTTGGAGCGGGGGGCGTGGCCTGTCGGCTTGGGGGCGTGGTTTACAGCAGTGGGACTCAAAAATAGCGGATCTACAAGCTCGTAGATCATAGCTCTACGAGCTTGTAGATCTGATATCGGCTGGGGGTGGGCGTGGCCTATCACCCCGGGGGGTGGGGTCTGAAGCTGTGGGCGGGGCCTATTGGCTTGGGGGCGTGGTTTCCAGCCGGGGGCGTGGCCTTTCCCCTTGGATTGGGGTCTTAAGCCGTGTGCTTGTCCTCTATCGGCGAGGGGTGTGTGGTTTGAAGCTGGGGGCGTGGCCTATCGCCATGGGGGCGTGGTTTGGAGCTGGGGGCGTGGCTTGTTGGCTTGGGGGCGTGGTATACAGCAGTGGGACTCAAAAATAGCAGATCTACAAGCTCGTAGAGCATAGTTCTACGAGCTTGTAGATCTGATATCGGCTGGGGTTGGGCGTGGCCTATCACCCCGGGGGGTGGGGTATGAAGCTGTGGGCGGGGGCCTGTCGGCTTGGAGGCGTGGTTTGAAGCTGGGGGCGTGGCTTATCGGCTTGGGGGCGTGGTTTACAGCAGTGGGACTCAGTAATAGCAGATCTACAAGCTCGTAGATCATAGCTCTACGAGCTTGTAGATCTGATATCGGCTGGGGGTGGGCGTGGCCTATCACCCCGGGGGGTGGGGTCTGAAGCTGTGGGCGGGGCCTATTGGCTTGGGGGCGTGGTTTCAAGCCGGGGGCGTGGCCTTTCCCCTTGGATTGGGGTTTTAAGCTGTGTGCTTGTCCTCTATCGGCGAGGGGGCTGTGGTTTGAAGCTGGGGGCGTGGCCTATCGCCATGGGGGCGTGGTTTGGAGCGGGGGGCGGGGCCTGTCGGCTTGGGGGCGTGGCCTTTCCCCTTGGATTGGGGTCTTAAGCCGTGTGCTTGTCCTCTATCGGCGAGGGGTGTGTGGTTTGAAGCTGGGGGCGTGGCCTATCGCCATGGGGATGTGGTTTGGAGCTGGGGGCGTGGCTTGTTGGCTTGGGGTCGTGGTATACAGCAGTGGGACTCAAAAATAGCAGATCTACAAGCTCGTAGAGCTATGCTCTACGAGCTTGTAGATCTGCTATTTTTTCGCCCCCAAGCCAATAGGCCCCGCCCACAGCTTCAGACCCCACCCCCCGGGGTGATAGGCCACGCCCACACTGGGCGAAAAGAGCCAGAATCCCCAAATATCAGTTTTTTGATTCTCGCTAGAATACGGACATTTCTGATGCATATCCTGAGTTTTGTTGATATGCAACATATCTGGGCAAATATTAACCTAATATACATCATGAAGATAATATATTGTACTAGGATATGAGCAACATTTTAATTTTGTCATGTATGTGTTCCGTAAATGACCTTAGATCATATCTGGATATATCTGTTCACAATATTCTTCTAGAATACTGATTAAGTCTATGGCATATCTGGATGTGTCAGATATTGAGTTCATATATCACTTAAAGTCATATCTTTACTCTGGAACCACTAAAGAATACAGACCATTTCCGATGCATATTGAAAGTTTTGTTGACATAAGCCATATTCATACAAATATGGATGAAATATTCATCTGCTTGTCATACACAATGTATGAATATGACGTAACGCAGTATATAGGAATATAATGACACCCTATTTCGAGTAGAATAATGGCAATATCTGTAGCATATATCATCATCTTTTGTCATATAAAACATATTTACTACAGATATTGCCATTGGACCTGTTTTGGGTGAGATATTTAACTGATATAGATAGGTCATGAAAATGGACAGAATCTGGTGATTTATACTGGGCAAAAAGGGCCTGAATCCGAAAATATCTCATTGGATACGTCACTGGATTTTATGTAGAATACAGAACATTTCTGATACATATCCTGAGTTTATTGATATGCCATATTTGGTCAAATATGAACCCAATATACATCATGAGGACATATATTATATAAGGATACCAGCTACATCTTATTTGTGTCATCTGTGTGTTCCAAATATCACCTTATGTCCTATCTGGACATATCTGAGCACACATTTTTTTCCTAGAATACGGATCAAATCTATGGCATATCTGAATGTGTCACAAATACAGTCTATGTTAAGCTCATATCACTTAAAGTCATATCTTGACTCTGGAGCCACTAGAGAATTAAGTATACCGGAATATATTGATACCCTATTTTGAGTAGAATAATGGCAATATCTGTAGCATATATCATCACCCTTTGTCATATATAACATAATACCAAAGATTTTGCCATTGGGCCTGTTTTGGGTGAGATATTTACCTGATATTGATAGGTCATGAAAATTGACAGAATCTGGTGATTTATACTGGGCAAATTGAGCCAGAATCCGAAAATATCTCATTGGCTACGTCACTGGATTTTATGTAGAATACAGAACATTTCTGATACATATCCTGAGTTTATTGATATGCCATATTTGGTCAAATATGAACCCAAGATACCTCATGAGGACATATATTATATAAGGATACCAGCTACATCTTATTTGTGTCATCTGTGTGTTCCAAATATCACCTTATATCCTATCTGGACATATCTGAGCACAATTTTTTTTCTAGAATACGGATCAAATCTATGGCATATCTGAATGTGTCACAAATACAGTCTATGTTAAGCTCATATCACTTAAAGTCATATCTTGACTCTGGAGCCACTAGAGAATTAAGTATACCGGAATATATTGATACCCTATTTTGAGTAGAATAATGGCAATATCTGTAGCATATATCATCACCCTTTGTCATAACATAATACCAAAGATGTTGCCATTGGGCCTGTTTTGGGTGAGAGTTTTACCTGATATTGATAGGTCATGAAAATGGACAGAATCTGGTAATTTTTACCAGGTGAAATCCCAAAATATTTATCCAGAAATATCATTAGATTTTCTGTAGAATACGGACCATTTCCGATACTTATCCTGAGTATCTGGTCAAATGTGAACCCAACATACATCATGAGGACATATATTATGTCAAAATACCAGCTACATCTTAATCTGGTGATTTCTATTTTCTTGATTATCTTGAGAATATGGATAATTTCTGGAACATATTTGAAGTTTTGTCGGTAGGCTCCACATTTGATAAAATATTGACTCAATATATGACTTTGGGAGGTATATAAAACCTTTTCATATGACACATATGTTATTCTTGTCATATTATGTTTTGATACAAAAATATTAAGATATTCGTATTAATTTGTGTAGAATACTGACAGTATCCATAGCATATCACTAAGTGAAAAGGTCCAGAATCCTTAACTTATAACAATGTATATTTCCTTGGATTCTCTACAGAATACGGACCAATGCTGATGCAAATGAGTTTTGTTGATATGTGCCATATGATATCTAGTCAAATATAGACCCAGTATACAGTGGTATCCTACAGAGGACATAGTATATTATACTAGGATTCCAGCTACATCTTATTTGTGTCATATATGCGTTCCAAATATGACCTTTGGTCTGGAAATGTCAGGTTATGGTAAAGACTACTCAATGTCAGGTAAATGACAAGTTGTTACACACAGCCATGATCAAATGAGAAACCTCCTCTCCTACTGTAGTTGATCTAAGCATACTGTGTACGCAGTGCATAACCCAAAGTCTGCAAATACTTTCAGTGCTCACATCCCCGGGTATGGACTAGTACTGTACTGATTACATCTATGGCATATCTTTGTGTGTCACAATTATCTTGGGTTCATATTATGTAAAATATTTAACTGATGTATAAGTTATCCAATGGGTCGAGCTCAAGAGCTTTAAGTGGATACAGTCTGTCTCACAGGTAGGGTTAAAATGGGATGGGGCTCACAGAGCCCAAGGATCCTTACCAGGGAAGCTAAGCATGCAGATCTGTTGTTTTTACCTTTCATAAACAACACAGAGGCAGCAAGCTTGTACATGTCCTTATTTCTGTATGCATTGCAAATGATTCTGCTTTCCTGGTAACTGGATAAAAACAGAACATCTCTGGGTAAAGACCCCCAGAAAGTATGCAGTTGAATTGGCTATGGGACAGCAAGCTTAGGGAAGTCTGAATGTTGATCAAGGCATACATTGGACTCAGCGTTTTTCTTGAATTTAATGGTAGGTATTAGGTAAGTGTAAGCATTCAGTTAATCATCTTGGACGTGAACGAGACCAGTATAATCAGTGAGTCTATGGCCCTCTCTTGGTAAGGACCATGCTAAGTGATCAAGGCCTCTAGCAAGAACATCAAAGTTCCTTGATAAGTTCCATGAGGACACTAGCTTTGTATCCTAAATAGGAGGGCTAGTGTATCTATTCTGAAATGATAGAAACTGAGAGGACAAGTAGGGATAGGCCTATATTCCTCTAGTGGGGGGAGTAATGGAACACAATCCCCAATGCAGGCCTAAACTCGGGACTGCAATGGCGAGACAGACAGACAGACAGACAGACAGACAGACAGACAGACAGACAGACAGTGTGTGTACACTAGTGATGAGCGGGTCGACCCGTAACCCGCGGGACCCGCGGGTGGGTCGAGTCAGGATTTCAGAGGCAATTATGCGGGCTGCGGGTGAGCGGGTCAGCCCTCTCACACGCAAAAAAATAAATATATATATATTTAGAACAATATGCTTGTTTATTTAGCCCATGACAATGTTGTGCTGCTGTAGACATTTAAAGCGACTTTTGGTACTTAAAAGAGCGTTATATAATATATATATATATTCCCACCGCGGGTCGCGGGGCGGGTTGAGCCATAGATTTATATATGGGTTCGCGGGTCGTGTTCCGTCGCGGGTTGAGGCGGGGCGGGTCATGAAAAAACCCGACCCGCACATCACTAGTGTACACAAAACACATACAGTGGTTGAGTACACAGTATGATGCTCTTCAAACATACAAAATAGGTGCATGCCGCTTGTACAAGGTGTTATTTTGTTGCACAAAGTATACAGCAGCATACTGCTTTGAAATAATGACCTCGGGTCTTGAACCCAGACTCCATGATTAAAGGCTTGTATACATATGGCAAACTGTTGGCTATGCAAAGGTCTTGACCTCAGCTGTCAGGTATGGTCATTGTTAAACATCTATGGGGGACTATGGAAATGGGGGCAATTATCACCCATTTAATGATAAACGCACGCACGCACACGCACACACACACACATGCGGAATATATTAATGTAATGAAAAAACTACAATTCACATTATAGATGTGACAGAACTTGTTACAGTGTATATATCAGCCCAACATTACACTTGTTTTGGGGAAAAGTGGCACAGAAAAAAAAAAAAATCCTTTTAAATAAATATGCAAATATGGGTAAAATACTTAAAAAATTGGAACAATATATGGCAACCAGATATTAAACATAATTTACTGTATTCATCAATGCCTAACACAAATAATCATGCTTGAAATAAGTTTAAAAAAACGACATCATACAACAGACATCATATATTCATTGACAGGTTATATAAGCAAATAATCAGCTGTAATGAAATCTGATTTAAACACATTTTAATGCCCAAACTAACTGAATATATTGCATATCAACAGTGAATGAATGTAGACGCCATGTTGTAGTTTCTGAAAAAACGACACATACAGCGTGTCAATGGAAAGCACTTCCAAAATTAACTACAAGTCCCACAATGCATTGCAGACGTCTGTTGCTTTGTGGGTGCATGCCCGCCAAATTTCAGTTTGAAAAAACGAAATGCGATTGGCTGTGTGCTAAAGTGCCATGACGTTGCAGGCAGCTATTGGCTCTTGACTCATTGGAGCAGCAGTGAACCTTGAATGAACTCTGAGTGCGCGCAGTCAGTAACTCTCATGCAGGATGCAGGCTCTGTGATAGCTGAAGTGATTTAGGTTAAAACGAACTGAAATAAAGGCACTAAAAGACTGTTGGACAAGAAAGTAAGTTTCTACAAGCTGCTGATATATTTGTGGAGACCTTTGGAGACTTTTGGCATGCACAGTCACAGAGGTTGGAGCAGTGAGATAATATTACAGGTAATGCACAGCTTTTATATTTTCTCATGAAAATGCAGTGGTCCTTCATGTCAAGGACCCCCAAATCCAAAATAGAGGCTATTTGGCTGCAGACCCCCTTCTGAAAATATTTGCAACCTGAGCTTGTAGATCTGCTATTTTCAAATAGCTGATGTAATAGGGTGGTTAAACTGTTTTTTTCATGCTATATTAACTAATATAGCTAGGGAACCCCCTCAGAAACCTCTGGTGGTCCCTCCCTGGACCCCACTTTGATAATCTACCGTGTATTTTTACTTAATTAAAGGCATAGGGGAAGTGATTTTCTTTGGTTAAAATAAGTGTTAAATAGCTCTATATTGTGATAGTACTCATTGCTATAGAGTGTTTGTTCAGTAACAGTGTTAAATAGCTCTATATTGTGATAGTAGCTATAGTGTTTGTTCAGTAACAGTGTTAAGTAGCTCTATATTGTGATAGTACTCATTGCTATAGAGTGTTTGTTCAGTAACAGTGTTAAATAGCTCTATATTGTGATAGTACTCATTGCTATAGAGTGTTTGTTCAGTAACAGTGTTAAATAGCTCTATATTGTGATAGTAGCTATAGTGTTTGTTCAGTAACAGTGTTAAGTAGCTCTATATTGTGTGACAGTAATCATTGCTATAGAGATTTTGTTCAGTAACTGTTAACCAAACCGAAATGCCGATCTACAAGCTTGTAGATCTGCTATTTTTGGCTAATGTTCCCCTCAGAAAAGGAATTCTAGGTTTCAACAGGTTAAAAAAAAAAGTTCCTATCACACAAACATGTGTTGGCCCCCCTGTAGTAACTCTGAGGACCCCCTGTTGAAGACCCCTGCTATACAGTACCAATGATTACTATCACAATATAGTACTTTAACCTTAAAAATTGTTTGTTTTAACCCAAAAATATCACTTACCCTACCTTTAACCAAAATGAGCTGTCATCCAATCTCTTATGCTATTTCTTGTTTGTGTCTACCTTTTGGTGCAGAGACAGGTAATTAATAGAGATAGTAATAATCTGGGCAAATGCAAACAGTGAGAAAATAAGGCAAATACCATTACAATTGACCTTTACTAATGTAATCTAAATTATTGTAGCCTACTGTACACTGTGCCAATTGTGGCTGTGTTAAACCATCAGCAGTGAATATAATGACTCAGTAGATTATTGCTACTGTCAATACTATGAGTATATTTACACTATCAAGTGTGAATATGAATGAATAGTCTTGTCAGTGCAACTTAACAGGCATCTGTTACATTTCTGTGATGTCATGTCATAATAATTTATTTGACTGTATACAAAGATTAACACGTTGATACACAATTTAACTCAGAGATACAAATGAACCATAAAGCCTGGTTTATACTTTGTTGCACAAGGTGCCTGTATTAAAAATGGCTGGTCTACAAGCTCACAATGTGTTGCATCACTTGTAGATCAGCTATTTTTGTGTGACACCAGCGCACACCTAAGATGGGGCGTAATTGAGTCCATTTATTGGTACCATTCATACACTCTTTATTGCGTAGTCTTTACATGGGCCTGGGGGCCAGACCCAGCCCCTGGACCATCTCAATCCAAAAAAGACCCCCCAAAACATGTACATTTTAAAAGGCAGCAGATGTTGAGAAAAATCATTTTACTCATTCCAAATTGGTGGGCTACTAGTATTTACAATTTTAATCCATACTTGCATTCCACTGGTGAAGGTAGCTGTACAGTATGTACTCAAATGGTCAATATAAAAATGTTTATAATCGTGAGACAGTCTGCCTTGAGTCCATATATTTAACATAATGGTGACCATTTTGAATTTAAATGACCACAGACATGTCAGTAGGCAGAGATCTCTGATCGTCTGGCTTTCCCAGACTATATTTGTTTCTAAATTATTATTGATATGTTTGACCAAGCATCCAATTATAATTAACATTATCTGCCTTCCACAGCACATAATTGCCTTGGACACCACTGTATTCATACATGCCTTGGTCTGGTCTTGGTTTTTAAATGCATCTGTTTGTGTGTGTGTGTGTGTGTGTGTGTGTGTGTGTGTGTGTGTGTGTGTGTGTGTGTGTGTGTGTGTGTGTGTGTGTGTGTGTGTGTGTGTGTGTGTGTGTGTGTGTGTGTGTGTGTGTGTGTGTGTGTGTGTGTGTCTGTCTTCAGCTTCCGAACGCTTCATAAGGAGGAGGTTACAACTGCTGTGATCCAGACAATAGAGGATTTCAGACACCAAAGTTGAGCCTCCACCAACTCCAAAGTAAGTTTTATATCAGGCTGTTAATCTGAGTAGTAATATGTCCTTAAATTGGTTGTGATTTTAACAATTTGATGACCTGGCTTACCTGTGATCCTACTTTACTGAGGCACTACACTGTCTCTCTGCATGTATGTGATAACCTTGCTTAATGTAAGTCGCTCTGGATACAAAGCGTCTGCTAAATGCCTACATTGTTCATTAGTGTTGATTTGACACGGTTAAAGATGACAGATGGCACACTGACCATCTAATATTGCAAAATGTAATATTGGTGTAAGTGATTTTTTTTCTTTTTTTCCCCTTTTTTTTAAAGGTTAGTTTGCTATTCAAATGGTAATCATTTCTATAGTGTTTGCTAAATAACAGGAGTCTCCCTGTCTCTTCTAGCTCTCAAATAAACAAAATACATTTCATCATCAGGAGAGTACTCCCATTTAGTTTGCATTTTGAGTGATCACTAATACTATCCTTTTGAGATGTCTTAATATAATACACTTAGAGTTCATAACATGGTATTTGTGTTGTAATTTTCATTCACTAGGAGGCAGTGAAAAGATGGAGCTGGACGGGACCGGAGGACATAAAAAAGACGAAGACCCTTACCAGCAGGACAGATCGGGTGAGTTATTGCCCTGCTCTATTACTGTTGCATTTGATTGATCACGTGTATTATCAATTGCCTTTTTATGTAAGGGATAATTAACAGTGAGGTGGTCATTACTGAGAAATACGCTAACAGGGTGATGCAGGACTTGAATAAACACACTTGAGTGAATCAAAGATTCTCTGTCTGGTGGACATATTTTATTTCCTTCCCAAAAAGTGGATTTTACACAAAATGTGGGGGTCTGAGAGGCTTCCCACCATAGACAATAGGCTTTCAGCATCATGAAACTGCCTTTGTTTAAGCGAATATCAAAATCATACTTATGTTTACTCAAGTGTAGTGATCATACTTGCAATGGTTCCCAAACTGGGGGTCCCCAAATGATTTGGAGGGTCCCCAGATGATTACCTTAGTGCAACATTGTTTTCTCACTCAACAGTAAAGAAACCAACATACAGTAAAATTGTATACAGGGTACCTGCACATTTATAAAGTTACAATTTAAGGACTTTTAAGACCTTTTAATACCTCGATAGCCGATCTACAAGCTCACAACGGCTCACATCGTGAGCCGTTTTGATGTATGGAGTATATCCCAAAGTAAAGCGTAAGGAGAGCTAGGTGCCTAGACCCTAGAGCAGTGGTTCTCAACCTGTGGGTCTGGACTCCCAGGGGGGTCCCCAGATGATTAGCTTAATGTGCAACATTGTTTTCTCACTCAACAGTAAACACACCAACATACAGTGTATACAGGGTATCTGCACATTTATAAAGTTACAATTTAAGGAATTTAAGACCTTTTAATACCAAATTGGCCAAATATTATGTAAAAAATAGGCAAATATTGTGAAATCAGCCGATCTACAAGCTCACGCCTAGCAGTGCTGGGCGTTGTGAGCTTGTAGTTCGGATATTTTCACAATATTTATCTGTGGAACCGAGTCAAACTAAATGTAATGCCTACAATTCCAAGTGCTTGTCAGGGTGGGGGGTCCCCAGTTCAAATATGATTATTTTGGGGGGTCAGGGCCTGAAAAGTACAGTTAGACTGACACCACTGTATTAATGTCCCTACAGACCACCGTCCGTTAAATCTATAGAAGCCTCGGAGAGAGATGGCAGGTCCAGCCGGAGGACAGGTATGTTCCCCCCCCCCCCCCCCCCCACCTCTGAAATGCCTCTGTTTGTGAAATAACATAACACTTTTGTATCATGTTATGCTGAAAATATCAGTGCCCATACCCTAGGTGGGGTTGGCGAAAGGGCCTCTCTGTGTGGAGTTTGCATGTTCTCCCCGTGTCTCCTATACCCTCATAAAAACATGCAGTAATCCTGGTCACTATACTGCCTCCCCCTGGCCAGCCGGGGCGCCTGATGGAGGGGAAAGGAACTGGTTGGAATAACGTGTTCCTTCCACGCGCTACGTCCAACCAGGGAAACTCTCCCCTGTCAGGTGATAAGAAGGTCAGTTGGCTCTCATGCATTGAAGGAGGCATGAGCTCGGCCCTGGCCTCCCTAGGTTGGCAGAGGGAAGGTAGTGCCCAGGATTACATAGACAATTGGCACTGGGTGTAAAAAATGGGGTTACAAAATCGTGGGATAAACATTTTAGGAAAAAATATTATGCTGAATGAGGGGTATCTTAAAAGTGTGATTTTCCACAGCTTCCGTACTGCTCACAATGAGGTGGTGACCCAGGCTGTGATGCAGGCTATTCACGACTCAGAGCCCCAGTGGACCACCAGCCTAGTCAGAAGTAAGTCTGATATCACGTTAATTTGGGGACTTATGTCCTTAAATTGCTTGTAATTTTAACAATTGGATGACCTGCTGCTTACCTGTGATCGTGAGGTATTTTCTATGTATGCGTTACCTTGCTTACTGCAAGTCGCTCTGGATAAAAAGCGTCTGCTAAATACCTACATTGTAGATTAGTGTTGATTTGACACTGTTAAAGATAACAGATGGCACACTAACCATCTAATATTGCAAAATGTTATATTGTTGTTTTTGTTAAAAAGGTTAGTTTTCTATTCAAATGGTAATTTCTATAGTGTTTGCTAAATAACAGGGGTCTCTTCTTGCTCTCAAATAAACAGAAAATAAATGTTCATCAGGAGAGTACCCCCATTTTGTTTGCCAGTTTACATTTTGTCTGCTCATTTCTTTGAGTGATCACTATCCTTTTGAGGTGCCTTACTATAATACATTTAGAGTTCATAACTTGGTATTTGTGTTGTAATTTTCATTCACTAGGAGCCTGCAACAGGGCTTATGAGAACATAAAAGCCGCTCAGAAGATGGAACTGGATAAAGACCCTTACCAGCAGGAAAGATCGGGTGAGTTATTGCCCTGCTCTATTACTGTTGCATTTTATTGATCACGTGAATTATCAATTACCTTTTTTATGTAAGGGACTACTCGCCAAAACAAAAACATGGGTTTCTGATCTTAAAGGTAGGGTAAGTGATATTTTTTGGTTAAAACTAAAAGTATTTTGTTAAAAGGTTAAAATACTATATTCTGATAGTAATCATTGCTATAGAGTGTTTTTTCAGTAACAGATGTCTCCCTGTCTCTCCAGCTCTTTAATAAACAGAAAATAAATGTTTCGGTAGGTGTCAAAATCTCAGCCAATCAGGAGAAAGTACATTTTTTTTAGCTTAATTTGTATAGTGTTCCAGTTCCAATTTTGTCTGCTCATTTCTTAGTGCCATCACTTCCAATTTCACTTGTTTAATCACTTGTCTATATCCTGATTGAGTTCTCTGTCCTGGTTGGATAAAATTGAACTGAAACGAAAATGCATTTTCTGTTTAATAAAGAGGTGGAGAGACAAGGAGACTCCTGTTACTGAACAAACACTCTATAGCAATGAGTACTATCACAATATAGAGCTATTTAACACTTATTTTAACCAAAGCAAATCACTTACCCTACCTTTAAGCCTATTCTACAGATCTGTCATAGCATTTTTTTATTGTCCAGTCCAGATCGGTGGCACACTTGAGTGAATCAAAGCTTTTCTGTCAGGACGTTTTATTTCCTGGCCAAAAAGTGAATTTTACACAAAAGGTGGGGTTATAAAAGGCTTCCCACCATAGACAATAGGCTTTCAGCATCATAAAACTGCCTTGTTTCAGTGAATATCAAAATCATACTTAGGTTTTCTCAAGTGTAGTGATCCTACTCTCAATGGTTCCCAAACTGGGGGTCGGGGACCCAAATGATTTTGGGGGGTACCCTGATAATTACTTTAGTGCAACATTGTTTTCTCATTCGACAGTAAACAAACCAACATACTGTTTAACGCAGGGGTCTTCAACGTTTTCAGGCCAAGCTGAGAGAGAGTTGAAGCAGGGACCCCCTCTATATTGTATAAAATTGTGTTTCAGATAAACTTTTGCTGATCTTTTTTCTGGCTAAAGTTCTCCTCAGAAAAGGGATGCTAGGGTTCAAGTGGTTAATGTAAAAAAAAAAATCATATCAAACAAAGATTTGGCGGACCCCCTGTAGTAACTCTGAGGACGTCCTCAAGTTGTGAGTTTGTAGATCAGCTATTTTCACAACATTTATCTGTGGAACCGTGTCAACTAAATGTAATGCCTCAACTCCTAAAATTCCAAGTGCTTGTCAGGGTGGGGGGTCCCCAGTTCAAATATTATGAAGGGGGGTCACAGCCTGAAAAGCTTGGGAGCCCTTGTCATAATGTACACCTGTTCATTTTACAGTCAATGGAAAATGCACTGTTCCTGGTCCAGAGGTTAGCGAGAACTTTCTAATGCTCGGGACTAGAGCTAGCCATAATATAACCCTCATACTGTATTTACTTATTTAGTTTTGTTGATCGCTTTAAAAGTCTAACCTCCTCTTCTCATCTGTTACACAGCTTTTCAAGAAACGGGTCAAGATTGGGCAGAAGGGAGGAGAGAGAGAGGACTTGGACTACCTCAGTGGTGCGGACGCGAACTTTGTCAGTGATGAAGAGAGTGATGAAGACAAGACTGCCTTTAAAATAACTTCACCAAAGTGGCGCGCCGGACGGCTGTCCAAAATAATGGCTTCATGTCAAACTGCCCTGGATGAAAACCGAAGGAAGTGTGTGGAGCCGAAGTCCAACCGTGTTCGCACAAACTACGAACTCTTCACCAGACAAACCCCCCTGCTGCAGAGGGCAAGCATCACTATCTGCAGGAGAGTGAGAAGGAAGAAGGCGACACTAGAGTGTAAAGCCTTTTAGTTATACACTAATCCACGGAGCGCTGCCCTGTAGGTAGCGCGCCATTGCTGCGGTGTCAGACTCAGTCAGCAGCTGTTGCGGTTCTGTCCGTCTGTTGACGTTACTCTTTACCTGCTTGGTTTAATTACTAAATAACTATACATCTTTGTAAAGTTAGTGTTAGTAAAAGTTAGTAAAAGTTAGTAAAAAGCAGGTAAAAGACTCAAGAGTAACGTCAGTGACTGCAGCTGACTGACACCGAGTCTGACACCGCAGCAATGGCTGCGCCACCTACAGGGCAGCGCTCTGTGGATTTGTGTATAGGCTACTGGACTCCTAAGCTTTTGGAAGGGAGTATAAATGGTTCCAGTTCAGTTTACTTTGTTTGATTGGCTTAGCGGCAGATTTGGACTGGAAACACGTGAAGGTGTCATTATGTTTCTGGTTCAAATCTGATGCTGAGCCAATCAAACAAAGCTATGGGGAACTGAACTGGAACACGAAACATTTATGCACCCTTTCAAAAGCTTCGGAGTACAGTTGTGCACAGTTAACGGTGGTGTGTGTGGATGTTTTTATTTTAATACTGTTTTTAGGAGTACAGTTGTGAACAGTTTAGGGTAGTGTGTGTGTGTGTGTGTGTTAGGGATGGGTATTGGCAACAATCTCACGATACGATACGTATCACGATACTTGGGTCACGATACGATTATATTGCGATACGCATCACGATACTTGGGTCGTATCACGATATTGCGATATATTGCGATATATTGCGATATATTGCGATATATTGCGATATATTGCGATATATACATATATCACAACTACATATTGTTTATATATACACTACATATTGAGTAGCTGCAGATCTGTGATAGGTTCTTTGAATGTTTTTCATAAAGCCTGTATCTGAAAAAGTAAAAAAAAAAAAGATACAGTATCGCGAAATAAAATATCGCGATATATTGTGATATCGATAATATTGCCCATCCCTAGTGTGTGTGTGTGTGTGTGTGTGTGTGTGTGTGTGTGTGTGTGTGTGTGTGTGTGTGTGTGTGTGTGTGTGGATGTTTATTTTAATATTTTTTTAGCATCACTCACACCCCGTTCCGTTTAAAAAGTCAGTTCAGTTCTCCAGAGACTTCTGCCCAATCTTGACCCGTCGTTCCTACCTTGTTCCTAGTTGTGTGGAGAGGGAGTTTGGAAGTGCGTGTGTGGAGAGAGGGAGAGTTTGAGGTGTGTGTGTGGAGAAGAGTTTTGAGGTGTGTGTGTGTTTTGGAGGTCTTGGCCCCAGCTCTGTTAAAAAATAAATATTGCTCATTTGAAAGTGATTTTTTGTTGTCATTTTTAGCTTAATATTTATCTTCAAAGTAGATCGGCCATGGTTACAGGCCGTATCAATACAATAACCTGACATAATATGCAAGTGGTGTTTGGACTTCAAATATGGTTACAGGTCGTATCGATACAATATCCTGACATAAAATGCAAGTGGTGTTTGGACTTCAAATATGGTTCCAGGTCGTATCAATTCAATATCCTGACATAAAATGCAAGTGGTGTTTGGACTTCAAATATGGTTACAGGTCGTACTTCAAATATGGTTACAGGTCGTATCGATACAATATCCTGACATAAAATGCAAGTGGTGTTAGGACTTCAAATATGGTTCCAGGTCGTATCAATTCAATATCCTGACATAAAATGCAAGTGGTGTTTGGACTTCAAATATGGTTACAGGTCGTACTTCAAATATGGTTACAGGTCGTATCGATACAATATCCTGACATAAAATGCAAGTGGTGTTTGGACTTCAAATATGGTTACAGGTCGTACTTCAAATATGGTTACAGGTCGTATCGATACAATATCCTGACATAAAATGAAAGTGGTGTTTGGACTTCAAATATGGTTACAGATCGTATCAATGCAATATCCTGACATAAGCTGCAACTGGTGTTTGGACTTCAAATATGGATAGTGGTCATATCTTGACATTGGATATGAGTAACGAATCATCTCCACATATGACAGCTGTCCATTTCTGATGAGATATTTTAGACACTGATTAGAATTATTTCCCGAATATGGCATGTGGTAATATACAGTATCTGGGATGATACACTCCATATTCTATCAAGAATAAAAGTGGTCCCACATCCGTAGTTGATATGCTCCGACCATGAAATATATTTCAAATACTGTTCGGAGAGTATCCCATTTGGATATCATCATATTTGCATCATATCTGGTAATATTCGGGCAACGATATCTAGGGATTCTTGGGTTTTTTGCGCAGTGCCACCCCCAGCCGATATCAGATCTACAAGCTCGTAGAGCTATGATCTACGAGCTTGTAGATCTGCTATTTTTGAGTCCCACTGCTGTAAAACACGCCCCCACGCCGATAAGCCACGCCCCCAGCTTCAAACCACGCCCCCAAGCCAATAGGCCCCGCCCACAGCTTCAGACCCCACCCCCCGGGGTGATAGGCCACGCCCACCCCCAGCCGATATCAGATCTACAAGTTCGTAGAGCTATGATCTACGAGCTTGTAGATCTGCTATTTTTGAGTCCCACTGCTGTAAACCACGCCCCCAAGCCGACAGGCCACGCCCCCCGCTCCAAACCACGCCCCGATGGCGATAGGCCACGCCCCCAGCTTCAAACCACAGCCCCTCGCCCCAAGCCGACAGGCCACGTCCCCAGCACCAAACCACGCCCCCATGGCGATAGGCCACACCCCTAGCCTTAAACCACACCCCCCCTTGGCGATAGGCCACGCCCATAGCTCCAAACCACACCCCCTTGGTGATAGGCCAAGCCCAAAGCTCCAAACCACTCCCCCCTCACCAATAGGCCACACCCCCGGCTCGAAACCACACCCCCAAGGTGATATGCCACGCCCACATAGTGGCTGGGGGAGGGGCCGGGGTTAATTGTTCGACCGATTGATCAATCGATTGGTAGAGATTAACATATTATTATACCATCCTGTAGGGGGAGGTAGAGAGTAACATATTATAATACCAGCCTTTAGGGGGAGGTAGAGAGTAACATAGTATAATACCAGCCTGTAGGGGGAGGTAGAGAGTAACATATTATAATACCAGCATGTAGGGGGAGGTATAGAGTAACATATTATAATACCAGCCTGTAGGGGGAGGTAGAGAGTAACATATTATAATACCAGCCTGTAGGGGGAGGTAGAGAGTCACATATTATAATACCAGCCTGTAGGGGGAGGTAGAGAGTAACATATTATAATACCAGCCTGTAGAGGGAGGTAGAGAGTCACATATTATAATACCAGCCTGTAGGGGGAGGTAGAGAGTAACATATTATAATACCAGCCTGTAGGGGGAGGTAGAGAGTAACATAGTATAATACCAGTCTCTAGGGGGAGGTAAAGAGTAACATATTATAATACCAGCCTCTAGGGGGAGGTAGAGAGTAACATATATAATTATACCAGCCTGTAGGGGGAGTTAGAGAGTAACATAGTATAATACCAGTCTGTAGGGGGAGGTAGAGAGTAAGATATTATAATACCAGCCTGTAGAGGGAGGTAGAGAGTAACATATTATAATACCAGCCTGTAGGGGGAGGTAGAGAGTAACATAGTATAATACCAGTCTGTAGGGGGAGGTAGAGAGTAACATATTATAATACCAGCCTGTAGAGGGAGGTAGAGAGTAACATATTATAATACCAGCCTGTAGGGGGAGGTAGAGAGTGAGTCACATATTATAATACCAACCTGTAGGGGGAGGTAGAGAGTAACATATTATAATACCAGCCTGTAGGGGGAGGTAGAGAGTAACATAGTATAATACGAGTCTCTAGGGGGAGGTAGAGAGTAACATATTATAATACCAGCCTCTAGGGGGAGGTAGAGAGTAACATATTATACCAGCCTGTAGGGGGAGGTAGAGAGTAACATAGTATAATACCAGTCTGTAGGGGGAGGTAGAGAGTAAGATATTATAATACCAGCCTGTAGAGGGAGGTAGAGAGTAACATATTATAATACCAGCCTGTAGGGGGAGGTAGAGAGTAATATAGTATAATACCAGTCTGTAGGGGGAGGTAGAGAGTAACATATTATAATACCAGCCTGTAGAGGGAGGTAGAGAGTAACATATTATAATACCAGCCTGTAGGGGGAGGTAGAGAGTAATTATTATAATACCAGCCTGTAGGGGGAGGTAGAGAGTCACATATTATAATACCAGCCTGTAGGGGGAGGTAGAGAGTCACATATTATAATACCAGCCTGTAGGGGGAGGTAGAGAGTCACATATTATAATACCAGCCTGTAGGGGGAGGTAGAGAGTAACATATTATAATACCAGCCTGTAGGGGGAGGTAGAGAGTCACATATTATAATACCAGCCTGTAGGGGTAGGTAGAGAGTAACATATTATAATACCAGCCTGTAGGGGGAGGTAGAGAGTAACATATTATAATACCAGCCTGTAGGGGGAGGTAGAGAGTAACATATTATAATACCAGCCTGTAGGGGGAGGTAGAGAGTCAAATATTATAATACCAGCCTGTAGGGGGAGGTAGAGAGTAACATATTATAATACCAGCCTGTAGGGGGAGGTAGAGAGTAACATATTATAATACCAGCCTGTAGGGGGAGGTAGAGAGTCACATATTATAATACGTATTTTTAAGAAAGTGGGTGTCAGTTTTGTCTGAAGGAAGGCATTAGGGCTCATGTATTTTGTGTTGGGCTCCTAAAACCCACTTTTAGAGACCTCACAAAGTCAGCAGCCACTTAGAATGTACTGGGAACAAGTTACAGGAAAGTGTCACAAAAGTGCTTATCTCAGCCTAAAAATGCTATTTTGACATTTTCCTGTAACTTGTTCCCAGTACATTCTAAGTGTTTGCTGACTTTGTGAGGTCTCTAAAAGTGGGTTTTAGGAGCCCAACACAAAATACATGAGCCCCAATGCCTTCCTTCATACAAAACTGACACCCACTTTCCTTAAAAAATCGTGGCTCAAAATGGCATTTTTGGGCTGAGATAAGCACTTTGGTGACATTTTCCTGTAACTTGTTCCCAGTACATTCTAAGTGGCTGCTGACTTTTTGAGGTCTCTAAAAGTGGGTTTTAGGAGCCCAACACAAAATACATGAGCCCTAATGCCTTCCTTCAGACAGAACTGACACCCACTTTCTTTAAAAAATCGTGGTTCAAAATAGCATTTTTGGGCTGAGATAAGCACTTTGGTGACATTTTCCTGTAACTTGTTCCCAGTACATTTTAAGTGGCTGCTGACTTTGTGAGGTCTGTAAAATTGGGTTTTAGGAGCCCAACACAAAATACATGAGCCCTAATGCCTTCCTTCAGACAGAACTGACACCCACTTTCTTTAAAAAATCGTGGTTCAAAATAGCATTTTTGGGCTGAGATAAGCACTTTGGTGACATTTTCCTGTAACTTGTTCCCAGTACATTTTAAGTGGCTGCTGACTTTGTGAGGTCTGTAAAATTAGGTTTTAGGAGCCCAACACAAAATACATGAGCCCCAATGCCTTCCTTCATACAAAACTGACACCCACTTTCCTTAAAAAATCGTGGCTCAAAATGGCATTTTTGGGCTGAGATAAGCACTTTGGTGACATTTTCCTGTAACTTGTTCCCAGTACATTCTAAGTGGCTGCTGACTTTGTGAGGTCTCTAAAAGTGGGTTTTAGGAGCCCAACACAAAATACATGAGCCCTAATGCCTTCCTTCAGACAGAACTGACACCCACTTTCTTTAAAAAATCGTGGTTCAAAATAGCATTTTTGGGCTGAGATAAGCACTTTGGTGACATTTTCCTGTAACTTGTTCCCAGTACATTTTAAGTGGCTGCTGACTTTGTGAGGTCTGTAAAATTGGGTTTTAGGAGCCCAACACAAAATACATGAGCCCTAATGCCTTCTTTCAGACAAAACTGACTTCCACTTTCTTAAAAAAATCTTGGGTCAAAATAGCATTATTAGACTGAGATAAGCACTTTGGTGACATTTTCCTGTAACTTGTTCCCAGTACATTCTAAGTGGCTGCTGACTTTGTGAGGTCTCTAAAAGTGGGTTTTAGGAGCCCAACACAAAATACATGAGCCCTAATGCCTTCTTTCAGACAAAACTGACACCCACTTTCTTTAAAAAATCTTGGGTCAAAATAGCATTTTTAGACTGAGATAAGCACTTTGGTGACATTTTTCTGTAACTTGTTCCCAGTACATTCTAAGTGGCTGCTGACTTTGTGAGGTCTCTAAAAGTGGGTTTTAGGAGCCCAACACAAAATACATGAGCCCCAATGCCTTCCTTCAGACAAAACTGACACCCACTTTCTTTAAAAAATCGTGGCTCAAAATAGCATTTTTGGGCTGAGATAAGCACTTTGGTGACATTTTCCCCTACAGGCTGGTATTATAATATGTGACTCTCTACCTCCCCCTACAGGCTGGTATTATAATAGGTTACTCTCTACCTCCCCTACAGGCTGGTATTATAATATGTGACTCTCTACCTCCCCCTACAGGCTGGTACTATAATATGTTACTCTCTACCTCCCCCTACAGGCTGGTATTATAATATGTTACTCTCTACCTCCCCCTACAGGCTGGTATTATAATATGTTACTCTCTACCTCCCCCTACAGGCTGGTATTATAATATGTTACTCTCTACCTCCCTCTACAGGCTGGTATTATAATATGTTACTCTCTACCTCCCCCTACAGGCTGGTATTATAATATGTTACTCTCTACCTCCCCCTAAAGGCTGGTATTATAATATGTTACTCTCTACCTCCCCTACAGGCTGTTATTATAATATGTGACTCTCTACCTCCCCCTACAGGCTGGTATTATAATATGTTACTCTCTACCTCCCCCTACAGGCTGGTATTATAATATGTGACTCTCTACCTCCCCCTACAGGCTGGTACTATAATATGTTACTCTCTACCTCCCCCTACAGGCTGGTATTATAATATGTTACTCTCTACCTCCCCCTACAGGCTGGTATTATAATATGTTACTCTCTACCTCCCCCTACAGGCTGGTATTATAATATGTTACTCTCTACCTCCCCCTACAGGCTGGTATTATAATATGTTACTCTCTACCTCCCCCTACAGGCTGGTATTATAATATGTTACTCTCTACCTCCTCCTACAGGCTGGTATTATAATATGTTACTCTCTACCTCCCCTACAGGCTGGTATTATAATATGTGACTCTCTACCTCCCCCTACAGGCTGGTATTATAATATGTTACTCTCTACCTCCCCCTACAGGCTGGTATTATAATATGTGACTCTCTACCTCCCCCTACAGGCTGGTATTATAATATGTGACTCTCTACCTCCCCCTACAGGCTGGTATTATAATATGTGACTCTCTACCTCCCCCTACAGGCTGGTATTATAATATGTTACTCTCTACCTCCCCCTACAGGTTGGTATTATAATATGTGACTCTCTACCTCCCCCTACAGGCTGGTATTATAATATGTTACTCTCTACCTCCCCCTACAGGCTGGTATTATAATATGTTACTCTCTACCTCCCTCTACAGGCTGGTATTATAATATCTTACTCTCTACCTCCCCCTACAGACTGGTATTATACTATGTTACTCTTTACCTCCCCCTACAGGCTGGTATAATAATATGTTACTCTCTACCTCCCCCTAGAGGCTGGTATTATAATATGTTACTCTCTACCTCCCCCTAGAGACTGGTATTATACTATGTTACTCTCTACCTCCCCCTACAGGCTGGTATTATAATATGTTACTCTCTACCTCCCCCTACAGGTTGGTATTATAATATGTGACTCTCTACCTCCCCCTACAGGCTGGTATTATAATATGTTACTCTCTACCTCCCCCTACAGGCTGGTATAATAATATGTTACTCTCTACCAATCGATTGATCAATCGGTCGAACAATTAACCCCGGCCCCTCCCCCAGCCACTATGTGGGCGTGGCCTATCACCTTGGGGGTGTGGTTTCGAGCCGGGGGTGTGGCCTATTGGTGAGGGGGAAGTGGTTTGGGGCTGTGGGCTTGGCCTATCACCAAGGGGGTGTGGTTTGGAGCTATGGGCGTGGCCTATCGCCAAGGGGGTGTGGTTTAAGGCTAGGGGCGTAGCCTATCGACATGGTGGCGTGGTTTGGAGCTTGGGGCGTGGCCTGTCGGCTTGGGGCGAGGGGCTGTGGTTTGAAGCTGGGGGCGTGGCCTATCGCCATCGGGGCGTGGTTTGGAGCGGGGGGCGTGGCCTGTCGGCTTGGGGGCGTGGTTTACAGCAGTGGGACTCAAAAATAGCAGATCTACAAGCTCGTAGATCATAGCTCTACGAGCTTGTAGATCTGATATCGGCTGGGGTTGGGCGTGGCCTATCACCCCGGGGGGTGGGGTCTGAAGCTGGGGGCGTGGCTTATCGGCTTGGGGGCGTGGTTTACAGCAGTGGGACTCAAAAATAGCGGATCTACAAGCTCGTAGATCATAGCTCTACGAGCTTGTAGATCTGATATCGGCTGGGGGTGGGCGTGGCCTATCACCCCGGGGGATGGGGTCTGAAGCTCTGGGCGGGGCCTATTGGCTTGGGGGCGTGGTTTCAAGCTGGGGGCGTGGCCTTTCCCGTTGGATTGGGGTCTTAAGCCGTGTGCTTGTCCTCTATCGGCGAGGGGTGTGTGGTTTGAAGCTGGGGGCGTGGCCTATCGCCATGGGGGCATGGTTTGGAGCGGGGGGCGTGGCCTGTCGGCTTGGGGGCGTGGTTTACAGCAGTGGGACTCAAAAATAGCGGATCTACAAGCTCGTAGATCATAGCTCTACGAGCTTGTAGATCTGATATCGGCTGGGGGTGGGCGTGGCCTATCACCCCGGGGGGTGGGGTCTGAAGCTGTGGGCGGGGCCTATTGGCTTGGGGGCGTGGTTTCCAGCCGGGGGCGTGGCCTTTCCCCTTGGATTGGGGTCTTAAGCCGTGTGCTTGTCCTCTATCGGCGAGGGGTGTGTGGTTTGAAGCTGGGGGCGTGGCCTATCGCCATGGGGGCGTGGTTTGGAGCTGGGGGCGTGGCTTGTTGGCTTGGGGGCGTGGTATACAGCAGTGGGACTCAAAAATAGCAGATCTACAAGCTCGTAGAGCATAGTTCTACGAGCTTGTAGATCTGATATCGGCTGGGGTTGGGCGTGGCCTATCACCCCGGGGGGTGGGGTATGAAGCTGTGGGCGGGGGCCTGTCGGCTTGGAGGCGTGGTTTGAAGCTGGGGGCGTGGCTTATCGGCTTGGGGGCGTGGTTTACAGCAGTGGGACTCAGTAATAGCAGATCTACAAGCTCGTAGATCATAGCTCTACGAGCTTGTAGATCTGATATCGGCTGGGGGTGGGCGTGGCCTATCACCCCGGGGGGTGGGGTCTGAAGCTGTGGGCGGGGCCTATTGGCTTGGGGGCGTGGTTTCAAGCCGGGGGCGTGGCCTTTCCCCTTGGATTGGGGTTTTAAGCTGTGTGCTTGTCCTCTATCGGCGAGGGGGCTGTGGTTTGAAGCTGGGGGCGTGGCCTATCGCCATGGGGGCGTGGTTTGGAGCGGGGGGCGGGGCCTGTCGGCTTGGGGGCGTGGCCTTTCCCCTTGGATTGGGGTCTTAAGCCGTGTGCTTGTCCTCTATCGGCGAGGGGTGTGTGGTTTGAAGCTGGGGGCGTGGCCTATCGCCATGGGGATGTGGTTTGGAGCTGGGGGCGTGGCTTGTTGGCTTGGGGTCGTGGTATACAGCAGTGGGACTCAAAAATAGCAGATCTACAAGCTCGTAGAGCTATGCTCTACGAGCTTGTAGATCTGCTATTTTTTCGCCCCCAAGCCAATAGGCCCCGCCCACAGCTTCAGACCCCACCCCCCGGGGTGATAGGCCACGCCCACCCCCAGCCGATATCAGATCTACAAGCTCGTAGAGCTATGATCTACGAGCTTGTAGATCTGCTATTTTTGAGTCCCACTGCTGTAAAACACGCCCCCACGCCGATAAGCCACGCCCCCAGCTTCAAACCACGCCCCCAAGCCAATAGGCCCCGCCCACAGCTTCAGACCCCACCCCCCGGGGTGATAGGCCACGCCCACCCCCAGCCGATATCAGATCTACAAGTTCGTAGAGCTATGATCTACGAGCTTGTAGATCTGCTATTTTTGGGTCCCACTGCTGTAAACCACGCCCCCAAGCCGACAGGCCACGCCCCCCGCTCCAAACCACGCCCCGATGGCGATAGGCCACGCCCCCAGCTTCAAACCACAGCCCCTCGCCCCAAGCCGACAGGCCACGTCCCCAGCACCAAACCACGCCCCCATGGCGATAGGCCACACCCCTAGCCTTAAACCACACCCCCCCTTGGCGATAGGCCACGCCCATAGCTCCAAACCACACCCCCTTGGTGATAGGCCAAGCCCACAGCTCCAAACCACTCCCCCCTCACCAATAGGCCACACCCCCGGCTCGAAACCACACCCCCAAGGTGATATGCCACGCCCACATAGTGGCTGGGGGAGGGGCCGGGGTTAATTGTTCGAACCGATTGATCAATCGATTGGTAGAGATTAACATATTATTATACCATCCTGTAGGGGGAGGTAGAGAGTAACATATTATAATACCAGCCTTTAGGGGGAGGTAGAGAGTAACATAGTATAATACCAGCCTGTAGGGGGAGGTAGAGAGTAACATATTATAATACCAGCATGTAGGGGGAGGTATAGAGTAACATATTATAATACCAGCCTGTAGGGGGAGGTAGAGAGTAACATATTATAATACCAGCCTGTAGGGGGAGGTAGAGAGTCACATATTATAATACCAGCCTGTAGGGGGAGGTAGAGAGTAACATATTATAATACCAGCCTGTAGAGGGAGGTAGAGAGTCACATATTATAATACCAGCCTGTAGGGGGAGGTAGAGAGTAACATATTATAATACCAGCCTGTAGGGGGAGGTAGAGAGTAACATAGTATAATACCAGTCTCTAGGGGGAGGTAAAGAGTAACATATTATAATACCAGCCTCTAGGGGGAGGTAGAGAGTAACATATATAATTATACCAGCCTGTAGGGGGAGTTAGAGAGTAACATAGTATAATACCAGTCTGTAGGGGGAGGTAGAGAGTAAGATATTATAATACCAGCCTGTAGAGGGAGGTAGAGAGTAACATATTATAATACCAGCCTGTAGGGGGAGGTAGAGAGTAACATAGTATAATACCAGTCTGTAGGGGGAGGTAGAGAGTAAGATATTATAATACCAGCCTTTAGAGGGAGGTAGAGAGTAACATATTATAATACCAGCCTGTAGGGGGAGGTAGAGAGTAATATAGTATAATACCAGTCTGTAGGGGGAGGTAGAGAGTAACATATTATAATACCAGCCTCTAGGGGGAGGTAGAGAGTAACATATTATACCAGCCTGTAGGGGGAGGTAGAGAGTAACATAGTATAATACCAGTCTGTAGGGGGAGGTAGAGAGTAAGATATTATAATACCAGCCTTTAGAGGGAGGTAGAGAGTAACATATTATAATACCAGCCTGTAGGGGGAGGTAGAGAGTAATATAGTATAATACCAGTCTGTAGGGGGAGGTAGAGAGTAACATATTATAATACCAGCCTGTAGAGGGAGGTAGAGAGTAACATATTATAATACCAGCCTGTAGGGGGAGGTAGAGAGTAATTATTATAATACCAGCCTGTAGGGGGAGGTAGAGAGTCACATATTATAATACCAGCCTGTAGGGGGAGGTAGAGAGTCACATATTATAATACCAGCCTGTAGGGGGAGGTAGAGAGTCACATATTATAATACCAGCCTGTAGGGGGAGGTAGAGAGTCACATATTATAATACCAGCCTGTAGGGGGAGGTAGAGAGTAACATATTATAATACCAGCCTGTAGGGGGAGGTAGAGAGTCACATATTATAATACCAGCCTGTAGGGGTAGGTAGAGAGTAACATATTATAATACCAGCCTGTAGGGGGAGGTAGAGAGTAACATATTATAATACCAGCCTGTAGGGGGAGGTAGAGAGTAACATATTATAATACCAGCCTGTAGGGGGAGGTAGAGAGTCAAATATTATAATACCAGCCTGTAGGGGGAGGTAGAGAGTAACATATTATAATACCAGCCTGTAGGGGGAGGTAGAGAGTAACATATTATAATACCAGCCTGTAGGGGGAGGTAGAGAGTCACATATTATAATACGTATTTTTAAGAAAGTGGGTGTCAGTTTTGTCTGAAGGAAGGCATTAGGGCTCATGTATTTTGTGTTGGGCTCCTAAAACCCACTTTTAGAGACCTCACAAAGTCAGCAGCCACTTAGAATGTACTGGGAACAAGTTACAGGAAAGTGTCACAAAAGTGCTTATCTCAGCCTAAAAATGCTATTTTGACATTTTCCTGTAACTTGTTCCCAGTACATTCTAAGTGGCTGCTGACTTTGTGAGGTCTCTAAAAGTGGGTTTTAGGAGCCCAACACAAAATACATGAGCCCCAATGCCTTCCTTCATACAAAACTGACACCCACTTTCCTTAAAAAATCGTGGCTCAAAATGGCATTTTTGGGCTGAGATAAGCACTTTGGTGACATTTTCCTGTAACTTGTTCCCAGTACATTCTAAGTGGCTGCTGACTTTTTGAGGTCTCTAAAAGTGGGTTTTAGGAGCCCAACACAAAATACATGAGCCCTAATGCCTTCCTTCAGACAGAACTGACACCCACTTTCTTTAAAAAATCGTGGTTCAAAATAGCATTTTTGGGCTGAGATAAGCACTTTGGTGACATTTTCCTGTAACTTGTTCCCAGTACATTTTAAGTGGCTGCTGACTTTGTGAGGTCTGTAAAATTGGGTTTTAGGAGCCCAACACAAAATACATGAGCCCTAATGCCTTCCTTCAGACAGAACTGACACCCACTTTCTTTAAAAAATCGTGGTTCAAAATAGCATTTTTGGGCTGAGATAAGCACTTTGGTGACATTTTCCTGTAACTTGTTCCCAGTACATTTTAAGTGGCTGCTGACTTTGTGAGGTCTGTAAAATTGGGTTTTAGGAGCCCAACACAAAATACATGAGCCCCAATGCCTTCCTTCATACAAAACTGACACCCACTTTCCTTAAAAAATCGTGGCTCAAAATGGCATTTTTGGGCTGAGATAAGCACTTTGGTGACATTTTCCTGTAACTTGTTCCCAGTACATTCTAAGTGGCTGCTGACTTTGTGAGGTCTCTAAAAGTGGGTTTTAGGAGCCCAACACAAAATACATGAGCCCTAATGCCTTCCTTCAGACAGAACTGACACCCACTTTCTTTAAAAAATCGTGGTTCAAAATAGCATTTTTGGGCTGAGATAAGCACTTTGGTGACATTTTCCTGTAACTTGTTCCCAGTACATTTTAAGTGGCTGCTGACTTTGTGAGGTCTGTAAAATTGGGTTTTAGGAGCCCAACACAAAATACATGAGCCCTAATGCCTTCTTTCAGACAAAACTGACTTCCACTTTCTTAAAAAAATCTTGGGTCAAAATAGCATTATTAGACTGAGATAAGCACTTTGGTGACATTTTCCTGTAACTTGTTCCCAGTACATTCTAAGTGGCTGCTGACTTTGTGAGGTCTCTAAAAGTGGGTTTTAGGAGCCCAACACAAAATACATGAGCCCTAATGCCTTCTTTCAGACAAAACTGACACCCACTTTCTTTAAAAAATCTTGGGTCAAAATAGCATTTTTAGACTGAGATAAGCACTTTGGTGACATTTTTCTGTAACTTGTTCCCAGTACATTCTAAGTGGCTGCTGACTTTGTGAGGTCTCTAAAAGTGGGTTTTAGGAGCCCAACACAAAATACATGAGCCCCAATGCCTTCCTTCAGACAAAACTGACACCCACTTTCTTTAAAAAATCGTGGCTCAAAATAGCATTTTTGGGCTGAGATAAGCACTTTGGTGACATTTTCCCCTACAGGCTGGTATTATAATATGTGACTCTCTACCTCCCCCTACAGGCTGGTATTATAATAGGTTACTCTCTACCTCCCCTACAGGCTGGTATTATAATATGTGACTCTCTACCTCCCCCTACAGGCTGGTACTATAATATGTTACTCTCTACCTCCCCCTACAGGCTGGTATTATAATATGTTACTCTCTACCTCCCCCTACAGGCTGGTATTATAATATGTTACTCTCTACCTCCCCCTACAGGCTGGTATTATAATATGTTACTCTCTACCTCCCTCTACAGGCTGGTATTATAATATGTTACTCTCTACCTCCCCCTACAGGCTGGTATTATAATATGTTACTCTCTACCTCCCCCTACAGGCTGGTATTATAATATGTTACTCTCTACCTCCCCTACAGGCTGTTATTATAATATGTGACTCTCTACCTCCCCCTACAGGCTGGTATTATAATATGTTACTCTCTACCTCCCCCTACAGGCTGGTATTATAATATGTGACTCTCTACCTCCCCCTACAGGCTGGTACTATAATATATTACTCTCTACCTCCCCCTACAGGCTGGTATTATAATATGTTACTCTCTACCTCCCCCTACAGGCTGGTATTATAATATGTTACTCTCTACCTCCCCCTACAGGCTGGTATTATAATATGTTACTCTCTACCTCCCCCTACAGGCTGGTATTATAATATGTTACTATCTACCTCCCCCTACAGGCTGGTATTATAATATGTTACTCTCTACCTCCTCCTACAGGCTGGTATTATAATATGTTACTCTCTACCTCCCCTACAGGCTGGTATTATAATATGTGACTCTCTACCTCCCCCTACAGGCTGGTATTATAATATGTTACTCTCTACCTCCCCCTACAGGCTGGTATTATAATATGTGACTCTCTACCTCCCCCTACAGGCTGGTATTATAATATGTGACTCTCTACCTCCCCCTACAGGCTGGTATTATAATATGTGACTCTCTACCTCCCCCTACAGGCTGGTATTATAATATGTTACTCTCTACCTCCCCCTACAGGTTGGTATTATAATATGTGACTCTCTACCTCCCCCTACAGGCTGGTATTATAATATGTTACTCTCTACCTCCCCCTACAGGCTGGTATTATAATATGTTACTCTCTACCTCCCTCTACAGGCTGGTATTATAATATCTTACTCTCTACCTCCCCCTACAGACTGGTATTATACTATGTTACTCTTTACCTCCCCCTACAGGCTGGTATAATAATATGTTACTCTCTACCTCCCCCTAGAGGCTGGTATTATAATATGTTACTCTCTACCTCCCCCTAGAGACTGGTATTATACTATGTTACTCTCTACCTCCCCCTACAGGCTGGTATTATAATATGTTACTCTCTACCTCCCCCTACAGGTTGGTATTATAATATGTGACTCTCTACCTCCCCCTACAGGCTGGTATTATAATATGTTACTCTCTACCTCCCCCTACAGGCTGGTATAATAATATGTTACTCTCTACCAATCGATTGATCAATCGGTCGAACAATTAACCCCGGCCCCTCCCCCAGCCACTATGTGGGCGTGGCCTATCACCTTGGGGGTGTGGTTTCGAGCCGGGGGTGTGGCCTATTGGTGAGGGGGAAGTGGTTTGGGGCTGTGGGCTTGGCCTATCACCAAGGGGGTGTGGTTTGGAGCTATGGGCGTGGCCTATCGCCAAGGGGGTGTGGTTTAAGGCTAGGGGCGTAGCCTATCGACATGGTGGCGTGGTTTGGAGCTTGGGGCGTGGCCTGTCGGCTTGGGGCGAGGGGCTGTGGTTTGAAGCTGGGGGCGTGGCCTATCGCCATCGGGGCGTGGTTTGGAGCGGGGGGCGTGGCCTGTCGGCTTGGGGGCGTGGTTTACAGCAGTGGGACTCAAAAATAGCAGATCTACAAGCTCGTAGATCATAGCTCTACGAGCTTGTAGATCTGATATCGGCTGGGGTTGGGCGTGGCCTATCACCCCGGGGGGTGGGGTCTGAAGCTGGGGGCGTGGCTTATCGGCTTGGGGGCGTGGTTTACAGCAGTGGGACTCAAAAATAGCGGATCTACAAGCTCGTAGATCATAGCTCTACGAGCTTGTAGATCTGATATCGGCTGGGGGTGGGCGTGGCCTATCACCCCGGGGGATGGGGTCTGAAGCTCTGGGCGGGGCCTATTGGCTTGGGGGCGTGGTTTCAAGCTGGGGGCGTGGCCTTTCCCGTTGGATTGGGGTCTTAAGCCGTGTGCTTGTCCTCTATCGGCGAGGGGTGTGTGGTTTGAAGCTGGGGGCGTGGCCTATCGCCATGGGGGCATGGTTTGGAGCGGGGGGCGTGGCCTGTCGGCTTGGGGGCGTGGTTTACAGCAGTGGGACTCAAAAATAGCGGATCTACAAGCTCGTAGATCATAGCTCTACGAGCTTGTAGATCTGATATCGGCTGGGGGTGGGCGTGGCCTATCACCCCGGGGGGTGGGGTCTGAAGCTGTGGGCGGGGCCTATTGGCTTGGGGGCGTGGTTTCCAGCCGGGGGCGTGGCCTTTCCCCTTGGATTGGGGTCTTAAGCCGTGTGCTTGTCCTCTATCGGCGAGGGGTGTGTGGTTTGAAGCTGGGGGCGTGGCCTATCGCCATGGGGGCATGGTTTGGAGCGGGGGGCGTGGCCTGTCGGCTTGGGGGCGTGGTTTACAGCAGTGGGACTCAAAAATAGCGGATCTACAAGCTCGTAGATCATAGCTCTACGAGCTTGTAGATCTGATATCGGCTGGGGGTGGGCGTGGCCTATCACCCCGGGGGGTGGGGTCTGAAGCTGTGGGCGGGGCCTATTGGCTTGGGGGCGTGGTTTCCAGCCGGGGGCGTGGCCTTTCCCCTTGGATTGGGGTCTTAAGCCGTGTGCTTGTCCTCTATCGGCGAGGGGTGTGTGGTTTGAAGCTGGGGGCGTGGCCTATCGCCATGGGGGCGTGGTTTGGAGCTGGGGGCGTGGCTTGTTGGCTTGGGGGCGTGGTATACAGCAGTGGGACTCAAAAATAGCAGATCTACAAGCTCGTAGAGCATAGTTCTACGAGCTTGTAGATCTGATATCGGCTGGGGTTGGGCGTGGCCTATCACCCCGGGGGGTGGGGTATGAAGCTGTGGGCGGGGGCCTGTCGGCTTGGAGGCGTGGTTTGAAGCTGGGGGCGTGGCTTATCGGCTTGGGGGCGTGGTTTACAGCAGTGGGACTCAGTAATAGCAGATCTACAAGCTCGTAGATCATAGCTCTACGAGCTTGTAGATCTGATATCGGCTGGGGGTGGGCGTGGCCTATCACCCCGGGGGGTGGGGTCTGAAGCTGTGGGCGGGGCCTATTGGCTTGGGGGCGTGGTTTCAAGCCGGGGGCGTGGCCTTTCCCCTTGGATTGGGGTTTTAAGCTGTGTGCTTGTCCTCTATCGGCGAGGGGGCTGTGGTTTGAAGCTGGGGGCGTGGCCTATCGCCATGGGGGCGTGGTTTGGAGCGGGGGGCGGGGCCTGTCGGCTTGGGGGCGTGGCCTTTCCCCTTGGATTGGGGTCTTAAGCCGTGTGCTTGTCCTCTATCGGCGAGGGGTGTGTGGTTTGAAGCTGGGGGCGTGGCCTATCGCCATGGGGATGTGGTTTGGAGCTGGGGGCGTGGCTTGTTGGCTTGGGGTCGTGGTATACAGCAGTGGGACTCAAAAATAGCAGATCTACAAGCTCGTAGAGCTATGCTCTACGAGCTTGTAGATCTGCTATTTTTTCGCCCCCAAGCCAATAGGCCCCGCCCACAGCTTCAGACCCCACCCCCCGGGGTGATAGGCCACGCCCACCCCCAGCCGATATCAGATCTACAAGCTCGTAGAGCTATGATCTACGAGCTTGTAGATCTGCTATTTTTGAGTCCCACTGCTGTAAAACACGCCCCCACGCCGATAAGCCACGCCCCCAGCTTCAAACCACGCCCCCAAGCCAATAGGCCCCGCCCACAGCTTCAGACCCCACCCCCCGGGGTGATAGGCCACGCCCACCCCCAGCCGATATCAGATCTACAAGTTCGTAGAGCTATGATCTACGAGCTTGTAGATCTGCTATTTTTGGGTCCCACTGCTGTAAACCACGCCCCCAAGCCGACAGGCCACGCCCCCCGCTCCAAACCACGCCCCGATGGCGATAGGCCACGCCCCCAGCTTCAAACCACAGCCCCTCGCCCCAAGCCGACAGGCCACGTCCCCAGCACCAAACCACGCCCCCATGGCGATAGGCCACACCCCTAGCCTTAAACCACACCCCCCCTTGGCGATAGGCCACGCCCATAGCTCCAAACCACACCCCCTTGGTGATAGGCCAAGCCCACAGCTCCAAACCACTCCCCCCTCACCAATAGGCCACACCCCCGGCTCGAAACCACACCCCCAAGGTGATATGCCACGCCCACATAGTGGCTGGGGGAGGGGCCGGGGTTAATTGTTCGACCGATTGATCAATCGATTGGTAGAGATTAACATATTATTATACCATCCTGTAGGGGGAGGTAGAGAGTAACATATTATAATACCAGCCTTTAGGGGGAGGTAGAGAGTAACATAGTATAATACCAGCCTGTAGGGGGAGGTAGAGAGTAACATATTATAATACCAGCATGTAGGGGGAGGTATAGAGTAACATATTATAATACCAGCCTGTAGGGGGAGGTAGAGAGTAACATATTATAATACCAGCCTGTAGGGGGAGGTAGAGAGTCACATATTATAATACCAGCCTGTAGGGGGAGGTAGAGAGTAACATATTATAATACCAGCCTGTAGAGGGAGGTAGAGAGTCACATATTATAATACCAGCCTGTAGGGGGAGGTAGAGAGTAACATATTATAATACCAGCCTGTAGGGGGAGGTAGAGAGTAACATAGTATAATACCAGTCTCTAGGGGGAGGTAAAGAGTAACATATTATAATACCAGCCTCTAGGGGGAGGTAGAGAGTAACATATATAATTATACCAGCCTGTAGGGGGAGTTAGAGAGTAACATAGTATAATACCAGTCTGTAGGGGGAGGTAGAGAGTAAGATATTATAATACCAGCCTGTAGAGGGAGGTAGAGAGTAACATATTATAATACCAGCCTGTAGGGGGAGGTAGAGAGTAACATAGTATAATACCAGTCTGTAGGGGGAGGTAGAGAGTAAGATATTATAATACCAGCCTTTAGAGGGAGGTAGAGAGTAACATATTATAATACCAGCCTGTAGGGGGAGGTAGAGAGTAATATAGTATAATACCAGTCTGTAGGGGGAGGTAGAGAGTAACATATTATAATACCAGCCTCTAGGGGGAGGTAGAGAGTAACATATTATACCAGCCTGTAGGGGGAGGTAGAGAGTAACATAGTATAATACCAGTCTGTAGGGGGAGGTAGAGAGTAAGATATTATAATACCAGCCTTTAGAGGGAGGTAGAGAGTAACATATTATAATACCAGCCTGTAGGGGGAGGTAGAGAGTAATATAGTATAATACCAGTCTGTAGGGGGAGGTAGAGAGTAACATATTATAATACCAGCCTGTAGAGGGAGGTAGAGAGTAACATATTATAATACCAGCCTGTAGGGGGAGGTAGAGAGTAATTATTATAATACCAGCCTGTAGGGGGAGGTAGAGAGTCACATATTATAATACCAGCCTGTAGGGGGAGGTAGAGAGTCACATATTATAATACCAGCCTGTAGGGGGAGGTAGAGAGTCACATATTATAATACCAGCCTGTAGGGGGAGGTAGAGAGTCACATATTATAATACCAGCCTGTAGGGGGAGGTAGAGAGTAACATATTATAATACCAGCCTGTAGGGGGAGGTAGAGAGTCACATATTATAATACCAGCCTGTAGGGGTAGGTAGAGAGTAACATATTATAATACCAGCCTGTAGGGGGAGGTAGAGAGTAACATATTATAATACCAGCCTGTAGGGGGAGGTAGAGAGTAACATATTATAATACCAGCCTGTAGGGGGAGGTAGAGAGTCAAATATTATAATACCAGCCTGTAGGGGGAGGTAGAGAGTAACATATTATAATACCAGCCTGTAGGGGGAGGTAGAGAGTAACATATTATAATACCAGCCTGTAGGGGGAGGTAGAGAGTCACATATTATAATACGTATTTTTAAGAAAGTGGGTGTCAGTTTTGTCTGAAGGAAGGCATTAGGGCTCATGTATTTTGTGTTGGGCTCCTAAAACCCACTTTTAGAGACCTCACAAAGTCAGCAGCCACTTAGAATGTACTGGGAACAAGTTACAGGAAAGTGTCACAAAAGTGCTTATCTCAGCCTAAAAATGCTATTTTGACATTTTCCTGTAACTTGTTCCCAGTACATTCTAAGTGGCTGCTGACTTTGTGAGGTCTCTAAAAGTGGGTTTTAGGAGCCCAACACAAAATACATGAGCCCCAATGCCTTCCTTCATACAAAACTGACACCCACTTTCCTTAAAAAATCGTGGCTCAAAATGGCATTTTTGGGCTGAGATAAGCACTTTGGTGACATTTTCCTGTAACTTGTTCCCAGTACATTCTAAGTGGCTGCTGACTTTTTGAGGTCTCTAAAAGTGGGTTTTAGGAGCCCAACACAAAATACATGAGCCCTAATGCCTTCCTTCAGACAGAACTGACACCCACTTTCTTTAAAAAATCGTGGTTCAAAATAGCATTTTTGGGCTGAGATAAGCACTTTGGTGACATTTTCCTGTAACTTGTTCCCAGTACATTTTAAGTGGCTGCTGACTTTGTGAGGTCTGTAAAATTGGGTTTTAGGAGCCCAACACAAAATACATGAGCCCTAATGCCTTCCTTCAGACAGAACTGACACCCACTTTCTTTAAAAAATCGTGGTTCAAAATAGCATTTTTGGGCTGAGATAAGCACTTTGGTGACATTTTCCTGTAACTTGTTCCCAGTACATTTTAAGTGGCTGCTGACTTTGTGAGGTCTGTAAAATTGGGTTTTAGGAGCCCAACACAAAATACATGAGCCCCAATGCCTTCCTTCATACAAAACTGACACCCACTTTCCTTAAAAAATCGTGGCTCAAAATGGCATTTTTGGGCTGAGATAAGCACTTTGGTGACATTTTCCTGTAACTTGTTCCCAGTACATTCTAAGTGGCTGCTGACTTTGTGAGGTCTCTAAAAGTGGGTTTTAGGAGCCCAACACAAAATACATGAGCCCTAATGCCTTCCTTCAGACAGAACTGACACCCACTTTCTTTAAAAAATCGTGGTTCAAAATAGCATTTTTGGGCTGAGATAAGCACTTTGGTGACATTTTCCTGTAACTTGTTCCCAGTACATTTTAAGTGGCTGCTGACTTTGTGAGGTCTGTAAAATTGGGTTTTAGGAGCCCAACACAAAATACATGAGCCCTAATGCCTTCTTTCAGACAAAACTGACTTCCACTTTCTTAAAAAAATCTTGGGTCAAAATAGCATTATTAGACTGAGATAAGCACTTTGGTGACATTTTCCTGTAACTTGTTCCCAGTACATTCTAAGTGGCTGCTGACTTTGTGAGGTCTCTAAAAGTGGGTTTTAGGAGCCCAACACAAAATACATGAGCCCTAATGCCTTCTTTCAGACAAAACTGACACCCACTTTCTTTAAAAAATCTTGGGTCAAAATAGCATTTTTAGACTGAGATAAGCACTTTGGTGACATTTTTCTGTAACTTGTTCCCAGTACATTCTAAGTGGCTGCTGACTTTGTGAGGTCTCTAAAAGTGGGTTTTAGGAGCCCAACACAAAATACATGAGCCCCAATGCCTTCCTTCAGACAAAACTGACACCCACTTTCTTTAAAAAATCGTGGCTCAAAATAGCATTTTTGGGCTGAGATAAGCACTTTGGTGACATTTTCCCCTACAGGCTGGTATTATAATATGTGACTCTCTACCTCCCCCTACAGGCTGGTATTATAATAGGTTACTCTCTACCTCCCCTACAGGCTGGTATTATAATATGTGACTCTCTACCTCCCCCTACAGGCTGGTACTATAATATGTTACTCTCTACCTCCCCCTACAGGCTGGTATTATAATATGTTACTCTCTACCTCCCCCTACAGGCTGGTATTATAATATGTTACTCTCTACCTCCCCCTACAGGCTGGTATTATAATATGTTACTCTCTACCTCCCTCTACAGGCTGGTATTATAATATGTTACTCTCTACCTCCCCCTACAGGCTGGTATTATAATATGTTACTCTCTACCTCCCCCTACAGGCTGGTATTATAATATGTTACTCTCTACCTCCCCTACAGGCTGTTATTATAATATGTGACTCTCTACCTCCCCCTACAGGCTGGTATTATAATATGTTACTCTCTACCTCCCCCTACAGGCTGGTATTATAATATGTGACTCTCTACCTCCCCCTACAGGCTGGTACTATAATATATTACTCTCTACCTCCCCCTACAGGCTGGTATTATAATATGTTACTCTCTACCTCCCCCTACAGGCTGGTATTATAATATGTTACTCTCTACCTCCCCCTACAGGCTGGTATTATAATATGTTACTCTCTACCTCCCCCTACAGGCTGGTATTATAATATGTTACTATCTACCTCCCCCTACAGGCTGGTATTATAATATGTTACTCTCTACCTCCTCCTACAGGCTGGTATTATAATATGTTACTCTCTACCTCCCCTACAGGCTGGTATTATAATATGTGACTCTCTACCTCCCCCTACAGGCTGGTATTATAATATGTTACTCTCTACCTCCCCCTACAGGCTGGTATTATAATATGTGACTCTCTACCTCCCCCTACAGGCTGGTATTATAATATGTGACTCTCTACCTCCCCCTACAGGCTGGTATTATAATATGTGACTCTCTACCTCCCCCTACAGGCTGGTATTATAATATGTTACTCTCTACCTCCCCCTACAGGTTGGTATTATAATATGTGACTCTCTACCTCCCCCTACAGGCTGGTATTATAATATGTTACTCTCTACCTCCCCCTACAGGCTGGTATTATAATATGTTACTCTCTACCTCCCTCTACAGGCTGGTATTATAATATCTTACTCTCTACCTCCCCCTACAGACTGGTATTATACTATGTTACTCTTTACCTCCCCCTACAGGCTGGTATAATAATATGTTACTCTCTACCTCCCCCTAGAGGCTGGTATTATAATATGTTACTCTCTACCTCCCCCTAGAGACTGGTATTATACTATGTTACTCTCTACCTCCCCCTACAGGCTGGTATTATAATATGTTACTCTCTACCTCCCCCTACAGGTTGGTATTATAATATGTGACTCTCTACCTCCCCCTACAGGCTGGTATTATAATATGTTACTCTCTACCTCCCCCTACAGGCTGGTATAATAATATGTTACTCTCTACCAATCGATTGATCAATCGGTCGAACAATTAACCCCGGCCCCTCCCCCAGCCACTATGTGGGCGTGGCCTATCACCTTGGGGGTGTGGTTTCGAGCCGGGGGTGTGGCCTATTGGTGAGGGGGAAGTGGTTTGGGGCTGTGGGCTTGGCCTATCACCAAGGGGGTGTGGTTTGGAGCTATGGGCGTGGCCTATCGCCAAGGGGGTGTGGTTTAAGGCTAGGGGCGTAGCCTATCGACATGGTGGCGTGGTTTGGAGCTTGGGGCGTGGCCTGTCGGCTTGGGGCGAGGGGCTGTGGTTTGAAGCTGGGGGCGTGGCCTATCGCCATCGGGGCGTGGTTTGGAGCGGGGGGCGTGGCCTGTCGGCTTGGGGGCGTGGTTTACAGCAGTGGGACTCAAAAATAGCAGATCTACAAGCTCGTAGATCATAGCTCTACGAGCTTGTAGATCTGATATCGGCTGGGGTTGGGCGTGGCCTATCACCCCGGGGGGTGGGGTCTGAAGCTGGGGGCGTGGCTTATCGGCTTGGGGGCGTGGTTTACAGCAGTGGGACTCAAAAATAGCGGATCTACAAGCTCGTAGATCATAGCTCTACGAGCTTGTAGATCTGATATCGGCTGGGGGTGGGCGTGGCCTATCACCCCGGGGGATGGGGTCTGAAGCTCTGGGCGGGGCCTATTGGCTTGGGGGCGTGGTTTCAAGCTGGGGGCGTGGCCTTTCCCGTTGGATTGGGGTCTTAAGCCGTGTGCTTGTCCTCTATCGGCGAGGGGTGTGTGGTTTGAAGCTGGGGGCGTGGCCTATCGCCATGGGGGCATGGTTTGGAGCGGGGGGCGTGGCCTGTCGGCTTGGGGGCGTGGTTTACAGCAGTGGGACTCAAAAATAGCGGATCTACAAGCTCGTAGATCATAGCTCTACGAGCTTGTAGATCTGATATCGGCTGGGGGTGGGCGTGGCCTATCACCCCGGGGGGTGGGGTCTGAAGCTGTGGGCGGGGCCTATTGGCTTGGGGGCGTGGTTTCCAGCCGGGGGCGTGGCCTTTCCCCTTGGATTGGGGTCTTAAGCCGTGTGCTTGTCCTCTATCGGCGAGGGGTGTGTGGTTTGAAGCTGGGGGCGTGGCCTATCGCCATGGGGGCGTGGTTTGGAGCTGGGGGCGTGGCTTGTAGGCTTGGGGGAGTGGTATACAGCAGTGGGACTCAAAAATAGCAGATCTACAAGCTCGTAGAGCATAGTTCTACGAGCTTGTAGATCTGATATCGGCTGGGGTTGGGCGTGGCCTATCACCCCGGGGGGTGGGGTATGAAGCTGTGGGCGGGGGCCTGTCGGCTTGGAGGCGTGGTTTGAAGCTGGGGGCGTGGCTTATCGGCTTGGGGGCGTGGTTTACAGCAGTGGGACTCAGTAATAGCAGATCTACAAGCTCGTAGATCATAGCTCTACGAGCTTGTAGATCTGATATCGGCTGGGGGTGGGCGTGGCCTATCACCCCGGGGGGTGGGGTCTGAAGCTGTGGGCGGGGCCTATTGGCTTGGGGGCGTGGTTTCAAGCCGGGGGCGTGGCCTTTCCCCTTGGATTGGGGTTTTAAGCTGTGTGCTTGTCCTCTATCGGCGAGGGGGCTGTGGTTTGAAGCTGGGGGCGTGGCCTATCGCCATGGGGGCGTGGTTTGGAGCGGGGGGCGGGGCCTGTCGGCTTGGGGGCGTGGCCTTTCCCCTTGGATTGGGGTCTTAAGCCGTGTGCTTGTCCTCTATCGGCGAGGGGTGTGTGGTTTGAAGCTGGGGGCGTGGCCTATCGCCATGGGGATGTGGTTTGGAGCTGGGGGCGTGGCTTGTTGGCTTGGGGTCGTGGTATACAGCAGTGGGACTCAAAAATAGCAGATCTACAAGCTGAGCTTGTAGATCTGCTATTTTTTCGCCCCCAAGCCAATAGGCCCCGCCCACAGCTTCAGACCCCACCCCCCGGGGTGATAGGCCACGCCCACCCCCAGCCGATATCAGATCTACAAGCTCGTAGAGCTATGATCCACGAGCTTGTAGATCTGCTATTTTTGAGTCCCACTGCTGTAAAACACGCCCCCACGCCGATAAGCCACGCCCCCAGCTTCAAACCACGCCCCCAAGCCAATAGGCCCCGCCCACAGCTTCAGACCCCACCCCCCGGGGTGATAGGCCACGCCCACCCCCAGCCGATATCAGATCTACAAGTTCGTAGAGCTATGATCTACGAGCTTGTAGATCTGCTATTTTTGAGTCCCACTGCTGTAAACCACGCCCCCAAGCCGACAGGCCACGCCCCCCGCTCCAAACCACGCCCCGATGGCGATAGGCCACGCCCCCAGCTTCAAACCACAGCCCCTCGCCCCAAGCCGACAGGCCACGTCCCCAGCACCAAACCACGCCCCCATGGTGATAGGCCACACCCCTAGCTCCAAACCACACCCCCTTGGTGATAGGCCAAGCCCACAGCTCCAAACCACTCCCCCCTCACCAATAGGCCACACCCCCGGCTCGAAACCACACCCCCAAGGTGATATGCCACGCCCACATAGTGGCTGGGGGAGGGGCCGGGGTTAATTGTTTGACCGATTGATCAATTGATTGGTAGAGATTAACATATTATTATACCATCCTGTAGGGGGAGGTAGAGAGTAACATATTATAATACCAGCCTTTAGGGGGCGGTAGAGAGTAACATAGTATAATACCAGCCTGTAGGGGGAGGTAGAGAGTAACATATTATAATACCAGCATGTAGGGGGAGGTATAGAGTAACATATTATAATACCAGCCTGTAGGGGGAGGTAGAGAGTAACATATTATAATACCAGCCTGTAGGGGGAGGTAGAGAGTCACATATTATAATACCAGCCTGTAGGGGGAGGTAGAGAGTAACATATTATAATACCAGCCTGTAGAGGGAGGTAGAGAGTCACATATTATAATACCAGCCTGTAGGGGGAGGTAGAGAGTAACATATTATAATACCAGCCTGTAGGGGGAGGTAGAGAGTAACATAGTATAATACCAGTCTCTAGGGGGAGGTAAAGAGTAACATATTATAATACCAGCCTCTAGGGGGAGGTAGAGAGTAACATATATAATTATACCAGCCTCTAGGGGGAGTTAGAGAGTAACATAGTATAATACCAGTCTGTAGGGGGAGGTAGAGAGTAAGATATTATAATACCAGCCTGTAGAGGGAGGTAGAGAGTAACATATTATAATACCAGCCTGTAGGGGGAGGTAGAGAGTAACATAGTATAATACCAGTCTGTAGGGGGAGGTAGAGAGTAACATATTATAATACCAGCCTGTAGAGGGAGGTAGAGAGTAACATATTATAATACCAGCCTGTAGGGGGAGGTAGAGAGTAACATATTATAATACCAGCCTGTAGGGGGAGGTAGAGAGTCACATATTATAATACCAACCTGTAGGGGGAGGTAGAGAGTAACATATTATAATACCAGCCTGTAGGGGGAGGTAGAGAGTAACATAGTATAATACGAGTCTCTAGGGGGAGGTAGAGAGTAACATATTATAATACCAGCCTCTAGGGGGAGGTAGAGAGTAACATATTATACCAGCCTGTAGGGGGAGGTAGAGAGTAACATAGTATAATACCAGTCTGTAGGGGGAGGTAGAGAGTAAGATATTATAATACCAGCCTGTAGAGGGAGGTAGAGAGTAACATATTATAATACCAGCCTGTAGGGGGAGGTAGAGAGTAATATAGTATAATACCAGTCTGTAGGGGGAGGTAGAGAGTAACATATTATAATACCAGCCTGTAGAGGGAGGTAGAGAGTAACATATTATAATACCAGCCTGTAGGGGGAGGTAGAGAGTAATTATTATAATACCAGCCTGTAGGGGGAGGTAGAGAGTCACATATTATAATACCAGCCTGTAGGGGGAGGTAGAGAGTCACATATTATAATACCAGCCTGTAGGGGGAGGTAGAGAGTCACATATTATAATACCAGCCTGTAGGGGGAGGTAGAGAGTAACATATTATAATACCAGCCTGTAGGGGGAGGTAGAGAGTCACATATTATAATACCAGCCTGTAGGGGTAGGTAGAGAGTAACATATTATAATACCAGCCTGTAGGGGGAGGTAGAGAGTAACATATTATAATACCAGCCTGTAGGGGGAGGTAGAGAGTCACATATTATAATACCAGCCTGTAGGGGTAGGTAGAGAGTAACATATTATAATACCAGCCTGTAGGGGGAGGTAGAGAGTAACATATTATAATACCAGCCTGTAGGGGGAGGTAGAGAGTAACATATTATAATACCAGCCTGTAGGGGGAGGTAGAGAGTCAAATATTATAATACCAGCCTGTAGGGGGAGGTAGAGAGTAACATATTATAATACCAGCCTGTAGGGGGAGGTAGAGAGTAACATATTATAATACCAGCCTGTAGGGGGAGGTAGAGAGTCACATATTATAATATGTATTTTTAAGAAAGTGGGTGTCAGTTTTGTCTGAAGGAAGGCATTAGGGCTCATGTATTTTGTGTTGGGCTCCTAAAACCCACTTTTAGAGACCTCACAAAGTCAGCAGCCACTTAGAATGTACTGGGAACAAGTTACAGGAAAGTGTCACAAAAGTGCTTATCTCAGCCTAAAAATGCTATTTTGACATTTTCCTGTAACTTGTTCCCAGTACATTCTAAGTGGCTGCTGACTTTGTGAGGTCTCTAAAAGTGGGTTTTAGGAGCCCAACACAAAATACATGAGCCCTAATGCCTTCCTTCAGACAGAACTGACACCCACTTTCTTTAAAAAATCGTGGTTCAAAATAGCATTTTTGGGCTGAGATAAGCACTTTGGTGACATTTTCCTGTAACTTGTTCCCAGTACATTTTAAGTGGCTGCTGACTTTGTGAGGTCTGTAAAATTGGGTTTTAGGAGCCCAACACAAAATACATGAGCCCTAATGCCTTCTTTCAGACAAAACTGACTTCCACTTTCTTAAAAAAATCTTGGGTCAAAATAGCATTATTAGACTGAGATAAGCACTTTGGTGACATTTTCCTGTAACTTGTTCCCAGTACATTCTAAGTGGCTGCTGACTTTGTGAGGTCTCTAAAAGTGGGTTTTAGGAGCCCAACACAAAATACATGAGCCCCAATGCCTTCCTTCATACAAAACTGACACCCACTTTCCTTAAAAAATCGTGGCTCAAAATGGCATTTTTGGGCTGAGATAAGCACTTTGGTGACATTTTCCTGTAACTTGTTCCCAGTACATTCTAAGTGGCTGCTGACTTTGTGAGGTCTCTAAAAGTGGGTTTTAGGAGCCCAACACAAAATACATGAGCCCTAATGCCTTCCTTCAGACAGAACTGACACCCACTTTCTTTAAAAAATCGTGGTTCAAAATAGCATTTTTGGGCTGAGATAAGCACTTTGGTGACATTTTCCTGTAACTTGTTCCCAGTACATTTTAAGTGGCTGCTGACTTTGTGAGGTCTGTAAAATTGGGTTTTAGGAGCCCAACACAAAATACATGAGCCCTAATGCCTTCTTTCAGACAAAACTGACTTCCACTTTCTTAAAAAAATCTTGGGTCAAAATAGCATTATTAGACTGAGATAAGCACTTTGGTGACATTTTCCTGTAACTTGTTCCCAGTACATTCTAAGTGGCTGCTGACTTTGTGAGGTCTCTAAAAGTGGGTTTTAGGAGCCCAACACAAAATACATGAGCCCTAATGCCTTCTTTCAGACAAAACTGACACCCACTTTCTTTAAAAAATCTTGGGTCAAAATAGCATTTTTAGACTGAGATAAGCACTTTGGTGACATTTTCCTGTAACTTGTTCCCAGTACATTCTAAGTGGCTGCTGACTTTGTGAGGTCTCTAAAAGTGGGTTTTAGGAGCCCAACACAAAATACATGAGCCCCAATGCCTTCCTTCAGACAAAACTGACACCCACTTTCTTTAAAAAATCGTGGCTCAAAATAGCATTTTTGGGCTGAGATAAGCACTTTGGTGACATTTTCCCCTACAGGCTGGTATTATAATATGTGACTCTCTACCTCCCCCTACAGGCTGGTATTATAATAGGTTACTCTCTACCTCCCCTACAGGCTGGTATTATAATATGTGACTCTCTACCTCCCCCTACAGGCTGGTACTATAATATGTTACTCTCTACCTCCCCCTACAGGCTGGTATTATAATATGTTACTCTCTACCTCCCCCTACAGGCTGGTATTATAATATGTTACTCTCTACCTCCCCCTACAGGCTGGTATTATAATATGTTACTCTCTACCTCCCTCTACAGGCTGGTATTATAATATGTTACTCTCTACCTCCCCCTACAGGCTGGTATTATAATATGTTACTCTCTACCTCCCCCTACAGGCTGGTATTATAATATGTTACTCTCTACCTCCCCTACAGGCTGGTATTATAATATGTGACTTTCTACCTCCCCCTACAGGCTGGTATTATAATAGGTTACTCTCTACCTCCCCTACAGGCTGGTATTATAATATGTGACTCACTACCTCCCCCTACAGGCTGGTACTATAATATGTTACTCTCTACCTCCCCCTACAGGCTGGTATTATAATGTGTTACTCTCTACCTCCCCCTACAGGCTGGTATTATAATATGTTACTCTCTACCTCCCTCTACAGGCTGGTATTATAATATGTTACTCTCTACCTCCCCCTACAGGCTGGTATTATAATATGTGACTCTCTACCTCCCCCTACAGGCTGGTATTATAATATGTGACTCTCTACCTCCCCCTACAGGCTGGTATTATAATATGTTACTCTCTACCTCCCCCTACAGGTTGGTATTATAATATGTTACTCTCTACCTCCCCCTACAGGCTGGTATTATAATATGTGACTCTCTACCTCCCCCTACAGGCTGGTATTATAATATGTGACTCTCTACCTCCCCCTACAGGCTGGTATTATAATATGTTACTCTCTACCTCCCCCTACAGGTTGGTATTATAATATGTGACTCTCTACCTCCCCCTACAGGCTGGTATTATAATATGTTACTCTCTACCTCCCCCTACAGGCTGGTATTATAATATGTTACTCTCTACCTCCCCCTACAGGCTGGTATTATAATATGTTACTCTCTACCTCCCCCTACAGGCTGGTATTATAATATGTTACTCTCTACCTCCCCCTACAGGCTGGTATTATAATATGTTACTCTCTACCTCCTCCTACAGGCTGGTATTATAATATGTTACTCTCTACCTCCCCTACAGGCTGGTATTATAATATGTGACTCTCTACCTCCCCCTACAGGCTGGTATTATAATATGTTACTCTCTACCTCCCCCTACAGGCTGGTATTATAATATGTGACTCTCTACCTCCCCCTACAGGCTGGTATTATAATATGTGACTCTCTACCTCCCCCTACAGGCTGGTATTATAATATGTGACTCTCTACCTCCCCCTACAGGCTGGTATTATAATATGTTACTCTCTACCTCCCCCTACAGGTTGGTATTATAATATGTGACTCTCTACCTCCCCCTACAGGCTGGTATTATAATATGTTACTCTTTACCTCCCCCTACAGGCTGGTATTGTAATATGTTACTCTCTACCTCCCTCTACAGGCTGGTATTATAATATCTTACTCTCTACCTCCCCCTACAGACTGGTATTATACTATGTTACTCTTTACCTCCCCCTACAGGCTGGTATAATAATATGTTACTCTCTACCTCCCCCTAGAGGCTGGTATTATAATATGTTACTCTCTACCTCCCCCTAGAGACTGGTATTATACTATGTTACTCTCTACCTCCCCCTACAGGCTGGTATTATAATATGTTACTCTCTACCTCCCCCTACAGGTTGGTATTATAATATGTGACTCTCTACCTCCCCCTAAAGGCTGGTATTATAATATGTTACTCTCTACCTCCCCCTACAGGTTGGTATTATAATATGTGACTCTCTACCTCCCCCTACAGGCTGGTATTATAATATGTTACTCTCTACCTCCCCCTACAGGCTGGTATTGTAATATGTTACTCTCTACCTCCCTCTACAGGCTGGTATTATAATATCTTACTCTCTACCTCCCCCTACAGACTGGTATTATACTATGTTACTCTTTACCTCCCCCTACAGGCTGGTATAATAATATGTTACTCTCTACCTTCCCCTAGAGGCTGGTATTATAATATGTTACTCTCTACCTCCCCCTAGAGACTGGTATTATACTATGTTACTCTCTACCTCCCCCTACAGGCTGGTATTATAATATGTTACTCTCTACCTCCCCCTACAGGTTGGTATTATAATATGTGACTCTCTACCTCCCCCTACAGGCTGGTATTATAATATGTTACTCTCTACCTCCCCCTACAGGCTGGTATAATAATATGTTACTCTCTACCAATCGATTGATCAATCGGTTCGAACAATTAACCCCGGCCCCTCCCCCAGCCACTATGTGGGCGTGGCCTATCACCTTGGGGGTGTGGTTTCGAGCCGGGGGTGTGGCCTATTGGTGAGGGGGAAGTGGTTTGGGGCTGTGGGCTTGGCCTATCACCAAGGGGGTGTGGTTTGGAGCTATGGGCGTGGCCTATCGCCAAGGGGGTGTGGTTTAAGGCTAGGGGCGTAGCCTATCGACATGGTGGCGTGGTTTGGAGCTTGGGGCGTGGCCTGTCGGCTTGGGGCGAGGGGCTGTGGTTTGAAGCTGGGGGCGTGGCCTATCGCCATCGGGGCGTGGTTTGGAGCGGGGGGCGTGGCCTGTCGGCTTGGGGGCGTGGTTTACAGCAGTGGGACTCAAAAATAGCAGATCTACAAGCTCGTAGATCATAGCTCTACGAGCTTGTAGATCTGATATCGGCTGGGGTTGGGCGTGGCCTATCACCCCGGGGGGTGGGGTCTGAAGCTGGGGGCGTGGCTTATCGGCTTGGGGGCGTGGTTTACAGCAGTGGGACTCAAAAATAGCGGATCTACAAGCTCGTAGATCATAGCTCTACGAGCTTGTAGATCTGATATCGGCTGGGGGTGGGCGTGGCCTATCACCCCGGGGGATGGGGTCTGAAGCTCTGGGCGGGGCCTATTGGCTTGGGGGCGTGGTTTCCAGCCGGGGGCGTGGCCTTTCCCCTTGGATTGGGGTCTTAAGCCGTGTGCTTGTCCTCTATCGGCGAGGGGTGTGTGGTTTGAAGCTGGGGGCGTGGCCTATCGCCATGGGGGCGTGGTTTGGAGCTGGGGGCGTGGCTTGTTGGCTTGGGGGCGTGGTATACAGCAGTGGGACTCAAAAATAGCAGATCTACAAGCTCGTAGAGCATAGTTCTACGAGCTTGTAGATCTGATATCGGCTGGGGTTGGGCGTGGCCTATCACCCCGGGGGGTGGGGTATGAAGCTGTGGGCGGGGGCCTGTCGGCTTGGAGGCGTGGTTTGAAGCTGGGGGCGTGGCTTATCGGCTTGGGGGCGTGGTTTACAGCAGTGGGACTCAGTAATAGCAGATCTACAAGCTCGTAGATCATAGCTCTACGAGCTTGTAGATCTGATATCGGCTGGGGGTGGGCGTGGCCTATCACCCCGGGGGCTGGGGTCTGAAGCTGTGGGCGGGGCCTATTGGCTTGGGGGCGTGGTTTCAAGCCGGGGGCGTGGCCTTTCCCCTTGGATTGGGGTTTTAAGCTGTGTGCTTGTCCTCTATCGGCGAGGGGGCTGTGGTTTGAAGCTGGGGGCGTGGCCTATCGCCATGGGGGCGTGGTTTGGAGCGGGGGGCGGGGCCTGTCGGCTTGGGGGCGTGGCCTTTCCCCTTGGATTGGGGTCTTAAGCCGTGTGCTTGTCCTCTATCGGCGAGGGGTGTGTGGTTTGAAGCTGGGGGCGTGGCCTATCGCCATGGGGATGTGGTTTGGAGCTGGGGGCGTGGCTTGTTGGCTTGGGGTCGTGGTATACAGCAGTGGGACTCAAAAATAGCAGATCTACAAGCTCGTAGAGCTATGCTCTACGAGCTTGTAGATCTGCTATTTTTTCGCCCCCAAGCCAATAGGCCCCGCCCACAGCTTCAGACCCCACCCCCCGGGGTGATAGGCCACGCCCACCCCCAGCCGATATCAGATCTACAAGCTCGTAGAGCTATGATCTACGAGCTTGTAGATCTGCTATTTTTGAGTCCCACTGCTGTAAAACACGCCCCCACGCCGATAAGCCACGCCCCCAGCTTCAAACCACGCCCCCAAGCCAATAGGCCCCGCCCACAGCTTCAGACCCCACCCCCCGGGGTGATAGGCCACGCCCACCCCCAGCCGATATCAGATCTACAAGTTCGTAGAGCTATGATCTACGAGCTTGTAGATCTGCTATTTTTGAGTCCCACTGCTGTAAACCACGCCCCCAAGCCGACAGGCCACGCCCCCCGCTCCAAACCACGCCCCGATGGCGATAGGCCACGCCCCCAGCTTCAAACCACAGCCCCTCGCCCCAAGCCGACAGGCCACGTCCCCAGCACCAAACCACGCCCCCATGGCGATAGGCCACACCCCTAGCCTTAAACCACACCCCCCCTTGGCGATAGGCCACGCCCATAGCTCCAAACCACACCCCCTTGGTGATAGGCCAAGCCCACAGCTCCAAACCACTCCCCCCTCACCAATAGGCCACACCCCCGGCTCAAAACCACACCCCCAAGGTGATATGCCACGCCCACATAGTGGCTGGGGGAGGGGCCGGGGTTAATTGTTCGACCGATTGATCAATCGATTGGTAGAGATTAACATATTATTATACCATCCTGTAGGGGGAGGTAGAGAGTAACATATTATAATACCAGCCTTTAGGGGGAGGTAGAGAGTAACATAGTATAATACCAGCCTGTAGGGGGAGGTAGAGAGTAACATATTATAATACCAGCATGTAGGGGGAGGTATAGAGTAACATATTATAATACCAGCCTGTAGGGGGAGGTAGAGAGTAACATATTATAATACCAGCCTGTAGGGGGAGGTAGAGAGTCACATATTATAATACCAGCCTGTAGGGGGAGGTAGAGAGTAACATATTATAATACCAGCCTGTAGAGGGAGGTAGAGAGTCACATATTATAATACCAGCCTGTAGGGGGAGGTAGAGAGTAACATATTATAATACCAGCCTGTAGGGGGAGGTAGAGAGTAACATAGTATAATACCAGTCTCTAGGGGGAGGTAAAGAGTAACATATTATAATACCAGCCTCTAGGGGGAGGTAGAGAGTAACATATATAATTATACCAGCCTGTAGGGGGAGTTAGAGAGTAACATAGTATAATACCAGTCTGTAGGGGGAGGTAGAGAGTAAGATATTATAATACCAGCCTGTAGAGGGAGGTAGAGAGTAACATATTATAATACCAGCCTGTAGGGGGAGGTAGAGAGTAACATAGTATAATACCAGTCTGTAGGGGGAGGTAGAGAGTAACATATTATAATACCAGCCTGTAGAGGGAGGTAGAGAGGTAACATATTATAATACCAGCCTGTAGGGGGAGGTAGAGAGTAACATATTATAATACCAGCCTGTAGGGGGAGGTAGAGAGTCACATATTATAATACCAACCTGTAGGGGGAGGTAGAGAGTAACATATTATAATACCAGCCTGTAGGGGGAGGTAGAGAGTAACATAGTATAATACGAGTCTCTAGGGGGAGGTAGAGAGTAACATATTATAATACCAGCCTCTAGGGGGAGGTAGAGAGTAACATATTATACCAGCCTGTAGGGGGAGGTAGAGAGTAACATAGTATAATACCAGTCTGTAGGGGGAGGTAGAGAGTAAGATATTATAATACCAGCCTGTAGAGGGAGGTAGAGAGTAACATATTATAATACCAGCCTGTAGGGGGAGGTAGAGAGTAATATAGTATAATACCAGTCTGTAGGGGGAGGTAGAGAGTAACATATTATAATACCAGCCTGTAGAGGGAGGTAGAGAGTAACATATTATAATACCAGCCTGTAGGGGGAGGTAGAGAGTAATTAGTATAATACCAGCCTGTAGGGGGAGGTAGAGAGTCACATATTATAATACCAGCCTGTAGGGGGAGGTAGAGAGTCACATATTATAATACCAGCCTGTAGGGGGAGGTAGAGAGTCACATATTATAATACCAGCCTGTAGGGGGAGGTAGAGAGTAACATATTATAATACCAGCCTGTAGGGGGAGGTAGAGAGTCACATATTATAATACCAGCCTGTAGGGGTAGGTAGAGAGTAACATATTATAATACCAGCCTGTAGGGGGAGGTAGAGAGTAACATATTATAATACCAGCCTGTAGGGGGAGGTAGAGAGTAACATATTATAATACCAGCCTGTAGGGGGAGGTAGAGAGTCAAATATTATAATACCAGCCTGTAGGGGGAGGTAGAGAGTAACATATTATAATACCAGCCTGTAGGGGGAGGTAGAGAGTAACATATTATAATACCAGCCTGTAGGGGGAGGTAGAGAGTCACATATTATAATACGTATTTTTAAGAAAGTGGGTGTCAGTTTTGTCTGAAGGAAGGCATTAGGGCTCATGTATTTTGTGTTGGGCTCCTAAAACCCACTTTTAGAGACCTCACAAAGTCAGCAGCCACTTAGAATGTACTGGGAACAAGTTACAGGAAAGTGTCACAAAAGTGCTTATCTCAGCCTAAAAATGCTATTTTGACATTTTCCTGTAACTTGTTCCCAGTACATTCTAAGTGGCTGCTGACTTTGTGAGGTCTCTAAAAGTGGGTTTTAGGAGCCCAACACAAAATACATGAGCCCTAATGCCTTCTTTCAGACAAAACTGACACCCACTTTCTTTAAAAAATCTTGGGTCAAAATAGCATTATTAGACTGAGATAAGCACTTTGGTGACATTTTCCTGTAACTTGTTCCCAGTACATTCTAAGTGGCTGCTGACTTTGTGAGGTCTCTAAAAGTGGGTTTTAGGAGCCCAACACAAAATACATGAGCCCCAATGCCTTCCTTCATACAAAACTGACACCCACTTTCCTTAAAAAATCGTGGCTCAAAATGGCATTTTTGGGCTGAGATAAGCACTTTGGTGACATTTTCCTGTAACTTGTTCCCAGTACATTCTAAGTGGCTGCTGACTTTGTGAGGTCTCTAAAAGTGGGTTTTAGGAGCCCAACACAAAATACATGAGCCCTAATGCCTTCCTTCAGACAGAACTGACACCCACTTTCTTTAAAAAATCGTGGTTCAAAATAGCATTTTTGGGCTGAGATAAGCACTTTGGTGACATTTTCCTGTAACTTGTTCCCAGTACATTTTAAGTGGCTGCTGACTTTGTGAGGTCTGTAAAATTGGGTTTTAGGAGCCCAACACAAAATACATGAGCCCTAATGCCTTCTTTCAGACAAAACTGACTTCCACTTTCTTAAAAAAATCTTGGGTCAAAATAGCATTATTAGACTGAGATAAGCACTTTGGTGACATTTTCCTGTAACTTGTTCCCAGTACATTCTAAGTGGCTGCTGACTTTGTGAGGTCTCTAAAAGTGGGTTTTAGGAGCCCAACACAAAATACATGAGCCCTAATGCCTTCTTTCAGACAAAACTGACAACCACTTTCTTTAAAAAATCTTTGGGTCAAAATAGCATTTTTGGGCTGAGATAAGCACTTTGGTGACATTTTCCTGTAACTTGTTCCCAGTACATTCTAAGTGGCTGCTGACTTTGTGAGGTCTCTAAAAGTGGGTTTTAGGAGCCCAACACAAAATACATGAGCCCTAATGCCTTCCTTCAGACAGAACTGACACCCACTTTCTTTAAAAAATCGTGGTTCAAAATAGCATTTTTTGCTGAGATAAGCACTTTGGTGACATTTTCCTGTAACTTGTTCCCAGTACATTTTAAGTGGCTGCTGACTTTGTGAGGTCTGTAAAATTGGGTTTTAGGAGCCCAACACAAAATACATGAGCCCTAATGCCTTCTTTCAGACAAAACTGACTTCCACTTTCTTAAAAAAATCTTGGGTCAAAATAGCATTATTAGACTGAGATAAGCACTTTGGTGACATTTTCCTGTAACTTGTTCCCAGTACATTCTAAGTGGCTGCTGACTTTGTGAGGTCTCTAAAAGTGGGTTTTAGGAGCCCAACACAAAATACATGAGCCCCAATGCCTTCCTTCATACAAAACTGACACCCACTTTCCTTTAAAAAATCGTGGCTCAAAATGGCATTTTTGGGCTGAGATAAGCACTTTGGTGACATTTTCCTGTAACTTGTTCCCAGTACATTCTAAGTGGCTGCTGACTTTGTGAGGTCTCTAAAAGTGGGTTTTAGGAGCCCAACACAAAATACATGAGCCCTAATGCCTTCCTTCAGACAGAACTGACACCCACTTTCTTTAAAAAATCGTGGTTCAAAATAGCATTTTTGGGCTGAGATAAGCACTTTGGTGACATTTTCCTGTAACTTGTTCCCAGTACATTTTAAGTGGCTGCTGACTTTGTGAGGTCTGTAAAATTGGGTTTTAGGAGCCCAACACAAAATACATGAGCCCTAATGCCTTCTTTCAGACAAAACTGACTTCCACTTTCTTAAAAAAATCTTGGGTCAAAATAGCATTATTAGACTGAGATAAGCACTTTGGTGACATTTTCCTGTAACTTGTTCCCAGTACATTCTAAGTGGCTGCTGACTTTGTGAGGTCTCTAAAAGTGGGTTTTAGGAGCCCAACACAAAATACATGAGCCCTAATGCCTTCTTTCAGACAAAACTGACACCCACTTTCTTTAAAAAATCTTGGGTCAAAATAGCATTTTTAGACTGAGATAAGCACTTTGGTGACATTTTCCTGTAACTTGTTCCCAGTACATTCTAAGTGGCTGCTGACTTTGTGAGGTCTCTAAAAGTGGGTTTTAGGAGTCCAACACAAAATACATGAGCCCCAATGCCTGACTCTCTACCTCCCCCTACAGGCTGGTACTATAATATGTTACTCTCTACCTCCCCCTACAGGCTGGTATTATAATATGTTACTCTCTACCTCCCCCTACAGGCTGGTATTATAATATGTTACTCTCTACCTCCCCCTACAGAGTGGTATTATAATATGTTACTCTCTACCTCCCTCTACAGGCTGGTATTATAATATGTTACTCTCTACCTCCCCCTACAGGCTGCTATTATAATATGTTACTCTCTACCTCCCCCTACAGGCTGGTATTATAATATGTTACTCTCTACCTCCCCTACAGGCTGGTATTATAATATGTGACTCTCTACCTCCCCCTACAGGCTGGTATTATAATATGTTACTCTCTACCTCCCCCTACAGGCTGGTATTATAATATGTGACTCTCTACCTCCCCCTACAGGCTGGTACTATAATATGTTACTCTCTACCTCCCCCTACAGGCTGGTATTATAATATGTTACTCTCTACCTCCCCCTACAGGCTGGTATTATAATATGTTACTCTCTACCTCCCCCTACAGGCTGGTATTATAATATGTTACTCTCTACCTCCCCCTACAGGCTGGTATTATAATATGTTACTCTCTACCTCCCCCTACAGGCTGGTATTATAATATGTTACTCTCTACCTCCTCCTACAGGCTGGTATTATAATATGTTACTCTCTACCTCCCCTACAGGCTGGTATTATAATATGTGACTCTCTACCTCCCCCTACAGGCTGGTATTATAATATGTTACTCTCTACCTCCCTCTACAGGCTGGTATTATAATATCTTACTCTCTACCTCCCCCTACAGACTGGTATTATACTATGTTACTCTTTACCTCCCCCTACAGGCTGGTATAATAATATGTTACTCTCTACCTCCCCCTAGAGGCTGGTATTATAATATGTTACTCTCTACCTCCCCCTAGAGACTGGTATTATACTATGTTACTCTCTACCTCCCCCTACAGGCTGGTATTATAATATGTTACTCTCTACCTCCCCCTACAGGTTGGTATTATAATATTTGACTCTCTACCTCCCCCTACAGGCTGGTATTATAATATGTTACTCTCTACCTCCCCCTACAGGCTGGTATAATAATTTGTTACTCTCTACCAATCGATTGATCAATCGGTCGAACAATTAACCCCGGCCCCTCCCCCAGCCACTATGTGGGCGTGGCCTATCACCTTGGGGGTGTGGTTTTGAGCCGGGGGTGTGGCCTATTGGTGAGGGGGAAGTGGTTTGGGGCTGTGGGCTTGGCCTATCACCAAGGGGGTGTGGTTTGGAGCTATGGGCGTGGCCTATTGCCAAGGGGGTGTGGTTTAAGGCTAGGGGCGTAGCCTATCGACATGGGGGCGTGGTTTGGAGCTTGGGGCGTGGCCTGTCGGCTTGGGGCGAGGGGCTGTGGTTTGAAGCTGGGGGCGTGGCCTATCGCCATCGGGGCGTGGTTTGGAGCGGGGGGCGTGGCCTGTCGGCTTGGGGGCGTGGTTTACAGCAGTGGGACTCAAAAATAGCAGATCTACAAGCTCGTAGATCATAGCTCTACGAGCTTGTAGATCTGATATCGGCTGGGGTTGGGCGTGGCCTATCACCCCGGGGGGTGGGGTCTGAAGCTGGGGGCGTGGCTTATCGGCTTGGGGGCGTGGTTTACAGCAGTGGGACTCAAAAATAGCGGATCTACAAGCTCGTAGATCATAGCTCTACGAGCTTGTAGATCTGATATCGGCTGGGGGTGGGCGTGGCCTATCACCCCGGGGGATGGGGTCTGAAGCTCTGGGCGGGGCCTATTGGCTTGGGGGCGTGGTTTCAAGCTGGGGGCGTGGCCTTTCCCGTTGGATTGGGGTCTTAAGCCGTGTGCTTGTCCTCTATCGGCGAGGGGTGTGTGGTTTGAAGCTGGGGGCGTGGCCTATCGCCATGGGGGCATGGTTTGGAGCGGGGGGCGTGGCCTGTCGGCTTGGGGGCGTGGTTTACAGCAGTGGGACTCAAAAATAGCGGATCTACAAGCTCGTAGATCATAGCTCTACGAGCTTGTAGATCTGATATCGGCTGGGGGTGGGCGTGGCCTATCACCCCGGGGGGTGGGGTCTGAAGCTGTGGGCGGGGCCTATTGGCTTGGGGGCGTGGTTTCCAGCCGGGGGCGTGGCCTTTCCCCTTGGATTGGGGTCTTAAGCCGTGTGCTTGTCCTCTATCGGCGAGGGGTGTGTGGTTTGAAGCTGGGGGCGTGGCCTATGGCCATGGGGGCGTGGTTTGGAGCTGGGGGCGTGGCTTGTTGGCTTGGGGGCGTGGTATACAGCAGTGGGACTCAAAAATAGCAGATCTACAAGCTCGTAGAGCATAGTTCTACGAGCTTGTAGATCTGATATCGGCTGGGGTTGGGCGTGGCCTATCACCCCGGGGGGTGGGGTATGAAGCTGTGGGCGGGGGCCTGTCGGCTTGGAGGCGTGGTTTGAAGCTGGGGGCGTGGCTTATCGGCTTGGGGGCGTGGTTTACAGCAGTGGGACTCAGTAATAGCAGATCTACAAGCTCGTAGATCATAGCTCTACGAGCTTGTAGATCTGATATCGGCTGGGGGTGGGCGTGGCCTATCACCCCGGGGGGTGGGGTCTGAAGCTGTGGGCGGGGCCTATTGGCTTGGGGGCGTGGTTTCAAGCCGGGGGCGTGGCCTTTCCCCTTGGATTGGGGTTTTAAGCTGTGTGCTTGTCCTCTATCGGCGAGGGGGCTGTGGTTTGAAGCTGGGGGCGTGGCCTATCGCCATGGGGGCGTGGTTTGGAGCGGGGGGCGGGGCCTGTCGGCTTGGGGGCGTGGCCTTTCCCCTTGGATTGGGGTCTTAAGCCGTGTGCTTGTCCTCTATCGGCGAGGGGTGTGTGGTTTGAAGCTGGGGGCGTGGCCTATCGCCATGGGGGCGTGGTTTGGAGCTGGGGGCGTGGCTTGTTGGCTTGGGGGCGTGGTATACAGCAGTGGGACTCAAAAATAGCAGATCTACAAGCTCGTAGATCATAGCTCTACGAGCTTGTAGATCTGATATCGGCTGGGGTTGGGCGTGGCCTATCACCCCGGGGGGTGGGGTATGAAGCTGTGGGCGGGGGCCTGTCGGCTTGGAGGCGTGGTTTGAAGCTGGGGGCGTGGCTTATCGGCTTGGGGGCGTGGTTTACAGCAGTGGGACTCAAAAATAGCAGATCTACAAGCTCGTAGATCATAGCTCTACGAGCTTGTAGATCTGATATCGGCTGGGGGTGGGCGTGGCCTATCACCCCGTGGGGTGGGGTCTGAAGCTGTGGGCGGGGCCTATTGGCTTGGGGGCGTGGTTTCAAGCCGGGGGCGTGGCCTTTCCCCTTGGATTGGGGTTTTAAGCTGTGTGCTTGTCCTCTATCGGCGAGGGGGCTGTGGTTTGAAGCTGGGGGCGTGGCCTATCGCCATGGGGGCGTGGTTTGGAGCGGGGGGCGGGGCCTGTCGGCTTGGGGGCGTGGCCTTTCCCCTTTGATTGGGGTCTTAAGCCGTGTGCTTGTCCTCTATCGGCGAGGGGTGTGTGGTTTGAAGCTGGGAGCGTGGCCTATCGCCATGGGGATGTGGTTTGGAGCTGGGGGCGTGGCTTGTTGGCTTGGGGTCGTGGTATACAGCAGTGGGACTCAAAAATAGCAGATCTACAAGCTCGTAGAGCTATGCTCTACGAGCTTGTAGATCTGCTATTTTTTTCGCCCCCAAGCCAATAGCCCACAGCTTCAGACCCCACCCCCCGGGGTGATAGGCCACGCCCACCCCCAGCCGATATCAGATCTACAAGCTCGTAGAGCTATGATCTACGAGCTTGTAGATCTGCTATTTTTGAGTCCCACTGCTGTAAAACACGCCCCCAAGCCGATAAGCCACGCCCCCAGCTTCAAACCACGCCCCCAAGCCAATAGGCCCCGCCCACAGCTTCACACCCCACCCCCGGGGTGATAGGCCACGCCCACCCCCAGCCGATATCAGATCTACAAGCTCGTAGAGCTATGATCTACGAGCTTGTAGATCTGCTATTTTTGAGTCCCACTGCTGTAAACCACGCCCCCAAGCCGATAAGCCACGCCCCCAGCTTCAAACCAAGCCTCCAAGCCGACAGGCCCCCGCCCACAGCTTCATACCCCACCCCCCGGGGTGATAGGCCACGCCCAACCCCAGCCGATATCAGATCTACAAGCTCGTAGAGCTATGCTCTACGAGCTTGTAGATCCGCTATTTTTGAGTCCCACTGCTGTAAACCACGCCCCCAAGCCGATAAGCCACGCCCCCAGCTTCAAACCACGCCTCCAAGCCGACAGGCCCCGCCCACAGCTTCAGACCCCACCCCCCGGGGTGATAGGCCACGCCCACCCCCAGCCGATATCAGATCTACAAGCTCGTAGAGCTATGATCTACGAGCTTGTAGATCTGCTATTTTTGAGTCCCACTGCTGTAAACCACGCCCCCAAGCCGACAGGCCACGCCCCCCGCTCCAAACCACGCCCCGATGGCGATAGGCCACGCCCCCAGCTTCAAACCACAGCCCCTCGCCCCAAGCCGACAGGCCACGTCCCCAGCACCAAACCACGCCCCCATGGCGATAGGCCACACCCCTAGCCTTAAACCACACCCCCCCTTGGCGATAGGCCACGCCCATAGCTCCAAACCACACCCCCTTGGTGATAGGCCAAGCCCACAGCTCCAAACCACTCCCCCCTCACCAATAGGCCACACCCCCGGCTCGAAAACACACCCCCAAGGTGATATGCCACGCCCACATAGTGGCTGGGGGAGGGGCCGGGGTTAATTGTTCGACCGATTGATCAATCGATTGGTAGAGATTAACATATTATTATACCATCCTGTAGGGGGAGGTAGAGAGTAACATATTATAATACCAGCCTTTAGGGGGAGGTAGAGAGTAAAATAGTATAATACCAGCCTGTAGGGGGAGGTAGAGAGTAACATATTATAATACCAGCCTGTAGGGGGAGGTATAGAGTAACATATTATAATACCAGCCTGTAGGGGGAGGTAGAGAGTAACATATTATAATACCAGCCTGTAGGGGGAGGTAGAGAGTCACATATTATAATACCAGCCTGTAGGGGGAGGTAGAGAGTAACATATTATAATACCAGCCTGTAGGGGGAGGTAGAGAGTAACATAGTATAATACCAGTCTCTAGGGGGAGGTAGAGAGTAACATATTATAATACCAGCCTCTAGGGGGAGGTAGAGAGTAACATATTATTATACCAGCCTGTAGGGGGAGGTAGAGAGTAACATAGTATAATACCAGTCTGTAGGGGGAGGTAGAGAGTAAGATATTATAATACCAGCCTGTAGAGGGAGGTAGAGAGTAACATATTATAATACCAGCCTGTAGGGGGAGGTAGAGAGTAACATAGTATAATACCAGTCTGTAGGGGGAGGTAGAGAGTAACATATTATAATACCAGCCTGTAGAGGGAGGTAGAGAGTAACATATTATAATACCAGCCTGTAGGGGGAGGTAGAGAGTAACATATTATAATACCAGCCTGTAGGGGGAGGTAGAGAGTCACAAATTATAATACCAACCTGTAAGGGGAGGTAGAGAGTAACATATTAAAATACCAGCCTGTAGTGGGAGGTAGAGAGTAACATAGTATAATACCAGTCTCTAGGGGGAGGTAGAGAGTAACATATTATAATACCAGCCTCTAGGGGGAGGTAGAGAGTAACATATTATTATACCAGCCTGTAGGGGGAGGTAGAGAGTAACATAGTATAATACCAGTCTCTAGGGGGAGGTAGAGAGTAACATATTATAATACCAGCCTCTAGGGGGAGGTAGAGAGTAACATATTATTATACCAGCCTGTAGGGGGAGGTAGAGAGTAACATAGTATAATACCAGTCTGTAGGGGGAGGTAGAGAGTAAGATATTATAATACCAGCCTGTAGGGGGAGGTAGAGAGTCACATATTATAATACCAGCCTGTAGGGGGAGGTAGAGAGTAACATATTATAATACCAGCCTGTAGGGGGAGGTAGAGAGTAACATAGTATAATACCAGTCTCTAGGGGGAGGTAGAGAGTAACATATTATAATACCAGCCTCTAGGGGGAGGTAGAGAGTAACATATTATTATACCAGCCTGTAGGGGGAGGTAGAGAGTAACATAGTATAATACCAGTCTGTAGGGGGAGGTAGAGAGTAAGATATTATAATACCAGCCTGTAGAGGGAGGTAGAGAGTAACATATTATAATACCAGCCTGTAGGGGGAGGTAGAGAGTAACATAGTATAATACCAGTCTGTAGGGGGAGGTAGAGAGTAACATATTATAATACCAGCCTGTAGGGGGAGGTAGAGAGTCACATATTATAATACCAGCCTGTAGGGGATGTAGAGAGTAACATATTATAATACCAGCCTGTAGGGGGAGGTAGAGAGTAACATATTATAATACCAGCCTGTAGGGGGAGGTAGAGAGTAACATATTATAATACCAGCCTGTAGGGGGAGGTAGAGAGTAACATATTATAATACCAGCCTGTAGGGGGAGGTAGAGAGTAACATATTATAATACCAGCCTTTAGGGGGAGGTAGAGAGTCACATATTATAATACCAGCCTGTAGGGGGAGGTAGAGAGTAACATATTATAATACCAGCCTGTAGGGGGAGGTAGAGAGTAACATATTATAATACCAGCCTGTAGGGGGAGGTAGAGAGTCACATATTATAATACCAGCCTGTAGGGGGAGGTAGAGAGTAACATATTATAATACCAGCCTGTAGGGGGAGGTAGAGAGTAACATATTATAATACCAGCCTGTAGGGGGAGGTAGAGAGTCACATATTATAATACCAGCCTGTAGGGGAGGTAGAGAGTAACATATTATAATACCAGCCTGTAGGGGGAGGTAGAGAGTAACATATTATAATACCAGCCTGTAGGGGGAGGTAGAGAGTAACATATTATAATACCAGCCTGTAGGGGGAGGTAGAGAGTAACATATTATAATACCAGCCTGTAGGGGGAGGTAGAGAGTAACATATTATAATACCAGCCTGTAGGGGGAGGTAGAGAGTCACATATTATAATACCAGCCTGTAGGGGGAGGTAGAGAGTAACATATTATAATACCAGCCTGTAGGGGGAGGTAGAGAGTAACATATTATAATACCAGCCTGTAGGGGGAGGTAGAGAGTCACATATTATAATACCAGCCTGTAGGGGGAGGTAGAGAGTAACATATTATAATACCAGCCTGTAGGGGGAGGTAGAGAGTAACATATTATAATACCAGCCTGTAGGGGGAGGTAGAGAGTCACATATTATAATACGTATTTTTAAGAAAGTGGGTGTCAGTTTTGTCTGAAGGAAGGCATTAGGGCTCATGTATTTTGTGTTGGGCTCCTAAAACCCACTTTTAGAGACCTCACAAAGTCAGCAGCCACTTAGAATGTACTGGGAACAAGTTACAGGAAAGTGTCACCAAAGTGCTTATCTCAGCCTAAAAATGCTATTTTGACATTTTCCTGTAACTTGTTCCCAGTACATTCTAAGTGGCTGCTGACTTTGTGAGGTCTCTAAAAGTGGGTTTTAGGAGCCCAACACAAAATACATGAGCCCCAATGCCTTCCTTCATACAAAACTGACACCCACTTTCTTTAAAAAATCGTGGCTCAAAATGGCATTTTTGGGCTGAGATAAGCACTTTGGTCACATTTTCCTGTAACTTGTTCCCAGTACATTTTAAGTGGCTGCTGACTTTGTGAGGTCTGTAAAAGTGGGTTTTAGGAGCCCAACACAAAATACATGAGCCCTAATGCCTTCCTTCAGACAAAACTGACACCCACTTTCTTAAAAAAATCTTGGGTCAAAATAGCATTTTCAGACTGAGATAAGCACTTTGGTGACATTTTCCTGTAACTTGTTCCCAGTACATTCTAAGTGGCTGCTGACTTTGTGAGGTCTCTAAAAGTGGGTTTTAGGAGCCCAACACAAAATACATGAGCCCTAATGCCTTCCTTCAGACAAAACTGACACCCACTTTCTTTAAAAAATCGTGGTTCAAAATAGCATTTTTGGGCTGAGATAAGCACTTTGGTGACATTTTCCTGTAACTTGTTCCCAGTACATTTTAAGTGGCTGCTGACTTTGTGAGGTCTGTAAAATTGGGTTTTAGGAGCCCAACACAAAATACATGAGCCCTAATGCCTTCTTTCAGACAAAACTGACGCCCACTTTCTTAAAAAAATCTTGGGTCAAAATAGCATTTTTAGACTGAGATAAGCACTTTGGTGACATTTTCCTGTAACTTGTTCCCAGTACATTCTAAGTGGCTGCTGACTTTGTGAGGTCTCTAAAAGTGGGTTTTAGGAGCCCAACACAAAATACATGAGCCCTAATGCCTTCCTTCAGACAAAACTGACAGCCACTTTCTTTAAAAAATCTTGGGTCAAAATAGCATTTTTAGACTGAGATAATCACTTTGGTGACATTTTCCTGTAACTTGTTCCCAGTACATTCGAAGTGGCTGCTGACTTTGTGAGGTCTCTAAAAGTGGGTTTTAGGAGCCCAACACAAAATACATGAGCCCTAATGCTTTCTTTCAGACAAAACTGACACCCACTTTCTTAAAAAAATCTTGGGTCAAAATAGCATTTTTAGACTGAGATAAGCACTTTGGTGACATTTTCCTGTAACTTGTTCCCAGTACATTCGAAGTGGCTGCTGACTTTGTGAGGTCTCTAAAAGTGGGTTTTAGGAGCCCAACACAAAATACATGAGCCCTAATGCCTTCCTTCAGACAAAACTGACACCCACTTTCTTTATAAAATCGTGGCTCAAAATAGCATTTTTGGGCTGAGATAAGCACTTTGGTGACATTTTCCCCTCCAGGCTGGTATTATAATATGTGACTCTCTACCTCCCCCTACAGGCTGGTATTATAATAGGTTACTCTCTACCTCCCCTACAGGCTGGTATTATAATATGTGACTCTCTACCTCCCCCTACAGGCTGGTACTATAATATGTTACTTTCTACCTCCGCCTACAGGCTGGTATTATAATATGTTACTCTCTACCTCCCCCTACAGGATGGTATTATAATATGTTACTCTCTACCTCCCCCTACAGGCTGGTATTATAATATGTTACTCTCTACCTCCCTCTACAGGCTGGTATTATAATATGTTACTCTCTACCTCCCCCTACAGGCTGGTATTATAATATGTTACTCTCTACCTCCCCCTACAGGCTGGTATTATAATATGTTACTCTCTACCTCCTCCTACAGGCTGGTATTAAAATATGTTACTCTCTACCTCCCCTACAGGCTGGTATTATAATATGTGACTCTCTACCTCCCCCTACAGGCTGGTATTATAATATGTTACTCTCTACCTCCCCCTACAGGCTGGTATTATAATATGTGACTCTCTACCTCCCCCTACAGGCTGGTATTATAATATGTGACTCTCTACCTCCCCCTACAGGCTGGTATTATAATATGTTACTCTCTACCTCCCCCTACAGGTTGGTATTATAATATGTGACTCTGTACCTCCCCCTACAGGCTGGTATTATAATATGTTACTCTCTACCTCCCCCTACAGGCTGGTATTATAATATGTTACTCTCTACCTCCCTCTATAGGCTGGTATTATAATATGTTACTCTCTACCTCCCCCTACAGACTGGTATTATACTATGTTACTCTCTACCTCCCCCTACAGGCTGGTATTATAATATGTTACTTATCATTGTCCTTTTGGCATTAGTGTCCTTTTAGCATCAGTGTCCTTTTGGCACTTATCATTGTCCTTTTGGCATTAGTGTCCTTTTAGCATCAGTGTCCTTTTGGCACTTATCATTGTCCTTTTGGCATTAGTGTCCTTTTAGCATCAGTGTCCTTTTGGCACTTATCATTGTCCTTTTGGCATTAGTGTCCTTTTAGCATCAGTGTCCTTTTGGCACTTATCATTGTCCTTTTGGCATTAGTGTCCTTTTAGCATCAGTGTCCTTTTGGCACTTATCATTGTCCTTTTGGCATTAGTGTCCTTTTAGCATCAGTGTCCTTTTGGCACTTATCATTGTCCTTTTGGCATTAGTGTCCTTTTAGCATCAGTGTCCTTTTGGCACTTATCATTGTCCTTTTGGCATTAGTGTCCTTTTAGCATCAGTGTCCTTTTGGCACTTATCATTGTCCTTTTGGCATTAGTGTCCTTTTAGCATCAGTGTCCTTTTGGCACTTATCATTGTCCTTTTGGCATTAGTGTCCTTTTGGCATCAGTGTCCTTTTGGCACTTATCATTGTCCTTTTGGCATTAGTGTCCTTTTGGCATCAGTGTCCTTTTGGCATCAATGTCCTTTTGGCATCAGTGTCCTTTTAGCATCAGTGTCCTTTTGGCATCAATGTCCTTTTGGCATTAGTGTCCTTTTAGCATCAGTGTCCTTTTGGCACTTATCATTGTCCTTTTGGCATTAGTGTCCTTTTAGCATCAGTGTCCTTTTGGCACTTATCATTGTCCTTTTGGCATTAGTGTCCTTTTAGCATCAGTGTCCTTTTGGCACTTATCATTGTCCTTTTGGCATTAGGGTCCTTTTAGCATCAGTGTCCTTTTGGCACTTATCATTGTCCTTTTGGCATTAGTGTCCTTTTAGCATCAGTGTCCTTTTGGCACTTATCATTGTCCTTTTGGCATTAGTGTCCTTTTAGCATCAGTGTCCTTTTGGCACTTATCATTGTCCTTTTGGCATTAGTGTCCTTTTAGCATCAGTGTCCTTTTGGCACTTATCATTGTCCTTTTGGCATTAGTGTCCTTTTAGCATCAGTGTCCTTTTGGCACTTATCATTGTCCTTTTGGCATTAGTGTCCTTTTAGCATCAGTGTCCTTTTGGCACTTATCATTGTCCTTTTGGCATTAGTGTCCTTTTGGCATCAGTGTCCTTTTGGCACTTATCATTGTCCTTTTGGCATTAGTGTCCTTTTGGCATCAGTGTCCTTTTGGCATCATTGTCCTTTTGGCATTAGTGTCCTTTTAGCATCAGTGTCCTTTTGGCACTTATCATTGTCCTTTTGGCATTAGTGTCCTTTTAGCATCAGTGTCCTTTTGGCACTTATCATTGTCCTTTTGGCATTAGTGTCCTTTTAGCATCAGTGTCCTTTTGGCACTTATCATTGTCCTTTTGGCATTAGTGTCCTTTTAGCATCAGTGTCCTTTTGGCACTTATCATTGTCCTTTTGGCATTAGTGTCCTTTTAGCATCAGTGTCCTTTTGGCACTTATCATTGTCCTTTTGGCATTAGTGTCCTTTTAGCATCAGTGTCCTTTTGGCACTTATCATTGTCCTTTTGGCATTAGTGTCCTTTTAGCATCAGTGTCCTTTTGGCACTTATCATTGTCCTTTTGGCATTAGTGTCCTTTTAGCATCAGTGTCCTTTTGGCACTTATCATTGTCCTTTTGGCATTAGTGTCCTTTTAGCATCAGTGTCCTTTTGGCACTTATCATTGTCCTTTTGGCATTAGTGTCCTTTTAGCATCAGTGTCCTTTTGGCACTTATCATTGTCCTTTTGGCATTAGTGTCCTTTTGGCATCAGTGTCCTTTTGGCACTTATCATTGTCCTTTTGGCATTAGTGTCCTTTTGGCATCAGTGTCCTTTTGGCATCAATGTCCTTTTGGCATCAGTGTCCTTTTAGCATCAGTGTCCTTTTGGCACTTATCATTGTCCTTTTGGCATTAGTGTCCTTTTAGCATCAGTGTCCTTTTGGCACTTATCATTGTCCTTTTGGCATTAGTGTCCTTTTAGCATCAGTGTCCTTTTGGCATCAATGTCCTTTTGGCATCAGTGTCCTTTTAGCATCAGTGTCCTTTTGGCACTTATCATTGTCCTTTTGGCATTAGTGTCCTTTTAGCATCAGTGTCCTTTTGGCACTTATCATTGTCCTTTTGGCATTAGTGTCCTTTTAGCATCAGTGTCCTTTTGGCACTTATCATTGTCCTTTTGGCATTAGTGTCCTTTTAGCATCAGTGTCCTTTTGGCACTTATCATTGTCCTTTTGGCATTAGTGTCCTTTTAGCATCAGTGTCCTTTTGGCACTTATCATTGTCCTTTTGGCATTAGTGTCCTTTTAGCATCAGTGTCCTTTTGGCACTTATCATTGTCCTTTTGGCATTAGTGTCCTTTTAGCATCAGTGTCCTTTTGGCACTTATCATTGTCCTTTTGGCATTAGTGTCCTTTTAGCATCAGTGTCCTTTTGGCACTTATCATTGTCCTTTTGGCATTAGTGTCCTTTTGGCATCAGTGTCCTTTTGGCACTTATCATTGTCCTTTTGGCATTAGTGTCCTTTTGGCATCAGTGTCCTTTTGGCATCAATGTCCTTTTGGCATCAGTGTCCTTTTAGCATCAGTGTCCTTTTGGCACTTATCATTGTCCTTTTGGCATTAGTGTCCTTTTAGCATCAGTGTCCTTTTGGCACTTATCATTGTCCTTTTGGCATTAGTGTCCTTTTAGCATCAGTGTCCTTTTGGCATCAATGTCCTTTTGGCATCAGTGTCCTTTTAGCATCAGTGTCCTTTTGGCACTTATCATTGTCCTTTTGGCATTAGTGTCCTTTTAGCATCAGTGTCCTTTTGGCACTTATCATTGTCCTTTTGGCATTAGTGTCCTTTTAGCATCAGTGTCCTTTTGGCACTTATCATTGTCCTTTTGGCATTAGTGTCCTTTTAGCATCAGTGTCCTTTTGGCACTTATCATTGTCCTTTTGGCATTAGTGTCCTTTTAGCATCAGTGTCCTTTTGGCACTTATCATTGTCCTTTTGGCATTAGTGTCCTTTTAGCATCAGTGTCCTTTTGGCACTTATCATTGTCCTTTTGGCATTAGTGTCCTTTTAGCATCAGTGTCCTTTTGGCACTTATCATTGTCCTTTTGGCATTAGTGTCCTTTTAGCATCAGTGTCCTTTTGGCACTTATCATTGTCCTTTTGGCATTAGTGTCCTTTTAGCATCAGTGTCCTTTTGGCACTTATCATTGTCCTTTTGGCATTAGTGTCCTTTTAGCATCAGTGTCCTTTTGGCACTTATCATTGTCCTTTTGGCATTAGTGTCCTTTTGGCATCAGTGTCCTTTTGGCACTTATCATTGTCCTTTTGGCATTAGTGTCCTTTTGGCATCAGTGTCCTTTTGGCATCAATGTCCTTTTGGCATCAGTGTCCTTTTAGCATCAGTGTCCTTTTGGCATCAATGTCCTTTTGGCATTAGTGTCCTTTTAGCATCAGTGTCCTTTTGGCACTTATCATTGTCCTTTTGGCATTAGTGTCCTTTTAGCATCAGTGTCCTTTTGGCACTTATCATTGTCCTTTTGGCATTAGTGTCCTTTTAGCATCAGTGTCCTTTTGGCACTTATCATTGTCCTTTTGGCATTAGTGTCCTTTTGGCATCAGTGTCCTTTTGGCACTTATCATTGTCCTTTTGGCATTAGTGTCCTTTTGGCATCAGTGTCCTTTTGGCATCAATGTCCTTTTGGCATCAGTGTCCTTTTAGCATCAGTGTCCTTTTGGCACTTATCATTGTCCTTTTGGCATTAGTGTCCTTTTAGCATCAGTGTCCTTTTGGCACTTATCATTGTCCTTTTGGCATTAGGGTCCTTTTAGCATCAGTGTCCTTTTGGCACTTATCATTGTCCTTTTGGCATTAGTGTCCTTTTAGCATCAGTGTCCTTTTGGCACTTATCATTGTCCTTTTGGCATTAGTGTCCTTTTAGCATCAGTGTCCTTTTGGCACTTATCATTGTCCTTTTGGCATTAGTGTCCTTTTAGCATCAGTGTCCTTTTGGCACTTATCATTGTCCTTTTGGCATTAGTGTCCTTTTAGCATCAGTGTCCTTTTGGCACTTATCATTGTCCTTTTGGCATTAGTGTCCTTTTAGCATCAGTGTCCTTTTGGCACTTATCATTGTCCTTTTGGCATTAGTGTCCTTTTGGCATCAGTGTCCTTTTGGCACTTATCATTGTCCTTTTGGCATTAGTGTCCTTTTGGCATCAGTGTCCTTTTGGCATCATTGTCCTTTTGGCATTAGTGTCCTTTTAGCATCAGTGTCCTTTTGGCACTTATCATTGTCCTTTTGGCATTAGTGTCCTTTTAGCATCAGTGTCCTTTTGGCACTTATCATTGTCCTTTTGGCATTAGTGTCCTTTTAGCATCAGTGTCCTTTTGGCACTTATCATTGTCCTTTTGGCATTAGTGTCCTTTTAGCATCAGTGTCCTTTTGGCACTTATCATTGTCCTTTTGGCATTAGTGTCCTTTTAGCATCAGTGTCCTTTTGGCACTTATCATTGTCCTTTTGGCATTAGTGTCCTTTTAGCATCAGTGTCCTTTTGGCACTTATCATTGTCCTTTTGGCATTAGTGTCCTTTTGGCATCAGTGTCCTTTTGGCACTTATCATTGTCCTTTTGGCATTAGTGTCCTTTTGGCATCAGTGTCCTTTTGGCATCAATGTCCTTTTGGCATCAGTGTCCTTTTAGCATCAGTGTCCTTTTGGCACTTATCATTGTCCTTTTGGCATTAGTGTCCTTTTAGCATCAGTGTCCTTTTGGCACTTATCATTGTCCTTTTGGCATTAGTGTCCTTTTAGCATCAGTGTCCTTTTGGCATCAATGTCCTTTTGGCATCAGTGTCCTTTTAGCATCAGTGTCCTTTTGGCACTTATCATTGTCCTTTTGGCATTAGTGTCCTTTTAGCATCAGTGTCCTTTTGGCACTTATCATTGTCCTTTTGGCATTAGTGTCCTTTTAGCATCAGTGTCCTTTTGGCACTTATCATTGTCCTTTTGGCATTAGTGTCCTTTTAGCATCAGTGTCCTTTTGGCACTTATCATTGTCCTTTTGGCATTAGTGTCCTTTTAGCATCAGTGTCCTTTTGGCACTTATCATTGTCCTTTTGGCATTAGTGTCCTTTTAGCATCAGTGTCCTTTTGGCACTTATCATTGTCCTTTTGGCATTAGTGTCCTTTTAGCATCAGTGTCCTTTTGGCACTTATCATTGTCCTTTTGGCATTAGTGTCCTTTTAGCATCAGTGTCCTTTTGGCACTTATCATTGTCCTTTTGGCATTAGTGTCCTTTTGGCATCAGTGTCCTTTTGGCACTTATCATTGTCCTTTTGGCATTAGTGTCCTTTTGGCATCAGTGTCCTTTTGGCATCAATGTCCTTTTGGCATCAGTGTCCTTTTAGCATCAGTGTCCTTTTGGCACTTATCATTGTCCTTTTGGCATTAGTGTCCTTTTAGCATCAGTGTCCTTTTGGCACTTATCATTGTCCTTTTGGCATTAGTGTCCTTTTAGCATCAGTGTCCTTTTGGCACTTATCATTGTCCTTTTGGCATTAGTGTCCTTTTAGCATAAGTGTCCTTTTGGCACTTATCATTGTCCTTTTGGCATTAGTGTCCTTTTGGCATCAGTGTCCTTTTGGCACTTATAGGTTACAAACATAACCACAGTTATCATTGGCCTTTTGGCATTAGTGTCCTTTTGGCATCAGTGTCCTTTTGGCATCAATGTCCCTTTGGCATCAGTGTCCTTTTAGCATCAGTGTCCTTTTGGCACTTATCATTGTCCTTTTGGCATTAGTGTCCTTTTAGCATCAGTGTCCTTTTGGCACTTATCATTGTCCTTTTGGCATTAGTGTCCTTTTGGCATCAGTGTCCTTTTGGCATCAATGTCCTTTTGGCATCAGTGTCCTTTTAGCATCAGTGTCCTTTTGGCACTTATCATTGTCCTTTTGGCATTAGTGTCCTTTTAGCATCAGTGTCCTTTTGGCACTTATCATTGTCCTTTTGGCATTAGTGTCCTTTTAGCATCAGTGTCCTTTTGGCATTAGTGTCCTTTTAGCATCAGTGTCCTTTTGGCACTTATCATTGTCCTTTTGGCATTAGTGTCCTTTTAGCATCAGTGTCCTTTTGGCACTTATCATTGTCCTTTTGGTATTAGTGTCCTTTTAGCATCAGTGTCCTTTTGGCATCAATGTCCTTTTGGCATCAGTGTCCTTTTAGCATCAGTGTCCTTTTGGCACTTATCATTGTCCTTTTGGCATTAGTGTCCTTTTAGCATCAGTGTCCTTTTGGCACTTATCATTGTCCTTTTGGCATTAGTGTCCTTTTAGCATCAGTGTCCTTTTGGCACTTATCATTGTCCTTTTGGCATTAGTGTCCTTTTAGCATCAGTGTCCTTTTGGCACTTATCATTGTCCTTTTGGCATTAGTGTCCTTTTAGCATCAGTGTCCTTTTGGCACTTATCATTGTCCTTTTGGCATTAGTGTCCTTTTAGCATCAGTGTCCTTTTGGCACTTATCATTGTCCTTTTGGCATTAGTGTCCTTTTAGCATCAGTGTCCTTTTGGCACTTATCATTGTCCTTTTGGCATTAGTGTCCTTTTAGCATCAGTGTCCTTTTGGCACTTATCATTGTCCTTTTGGCATTAGTGTCCTTTTAGCATCAGTGTCCTTTTGGCACTTATCATTGTCCTTTTGGCATTAGTGTCCTTTTAGCATCAGTGTCCTTTTGGCACTTATCATTGTCCTTTTGGCATTAGTGTCCTTTTAGCATCAGTGTCCTTTTGGCACTTATCATTGTCCTTTTGGCATTAGTGTCCTTTTGGCATCAGTGTCCTTTTGGCACTTATAGGTTACAAACATAACCCCAGTTATCATTGGCCTTTTGGCATTAGTGTCCTTTTGGCATCAGTGTCCTTTTGGCATCAATGTCCTTTTGGCATCAGTGTCCTTTTAGCATCAGTGTCCTGTTGGCACTTATCATTGTCCTTTTGGCATTAGTGTCCTTTTAGCATCAGTGTCCTTTTGGCACTTATCATTGTCCTTTTGGCATTAGTGTCCTTTTGGCATCAGTGTCCTTTTGGCATCAATGTCCTTTTGGCATCAGTGTCCTTTTAGCATCAGTGTCCTTTTGGCACTTATCATTGTCCTTTTGGCATCAGTGTCCTTTTAGCATCAGTGTCCTTTTGGCACTTATCATTGTCCTTTTGGCATTAGTGTCCTTTTAGCATCAGTGTCCTTTTGGCACTTATCATTGTCCTTTTGGCATTAGTGTCCTTTTAGCATCAGTGTCCTTTTGGCACTTATCATTGTCCTTTTGGCATTAGTGTCCTTTTAGCATCAGTGTCCTTTTGGCACTTATCATTGTCCTTTTGGCATTAGTGTCCTTTTAGCATCAGTGTCCTTTTGGCACTTATCATTGTCCTTTTGGCATTAGTGTCCTTTTAGCATCAGTGTCCTTTTGGCACTTATCATTGTCCTTTTGGCATTAGTGTCCTTTTAGCATCAGTGTCCTTTTGGCACTTATCATTGTCCTTTTGGCATTAGTGTCCTTTTAGCATCAGTGTCCTTTTGGCACTTATCATTGTCCTTTTGGCATTAGTGTCCTTTTAGCATCAGTGTCCTTTTGGCACTTATCATTGTCCTTTTGGCATTAGTGTCCTTTTGGCATCAGTGTCCTTTTGGCACTTATAGGTTACAAACATAACCCCAGTTATCATTGGCCTTTTGGCATCAGTGTCCTTTTGGCATCAATGTCCTTTTGGCATCAGTGTCCTTTTAGCATCAGTGTCCTTTTGGCACTTATCATTGTCCTTTTGGCATTAGTGTCCTTTTAGCATCAGTGTCCTTTTGGCACTTATCATTGTCCTTTTGGCATTAGTGTCCTTTTGGCATCAGTGTCCTTTTGGCATCAATGTCCTTTTGGCATCAGTGTCCTTTTAGCATCAGTGTCCTTTTGGCACTTATCATTGTCCTTTTGGCATTAGTGTCCTTTTAGCATCAGTGTCCTTTTGGCACTTATCATTGTCCTTTTGGCATTAGTGTCCTTTTAGCATCAGTGTCCTTTTGGCACTTATCATTGTCCTTTTGGCATTAGTGTCCTTTTAGCATCAGTGTCCTTTTGGCATCAATGTCCTTTTGGCATCAGTGTCCTTTTAGCACCAGTGTCCTTTTGGCACTTATCATTGTCCTTTTGGCATTAGTGTCCTTTTAGCATCAGTGTCCTTTTGGCACTTATCATTGTCCTTTTGGCATTAGTGTCCTTTTGGCACTTATCATTGTCCTTTTGGCATTAGTGTCCTTTTAGCATCAGTGTCCTTTTGGCACTTATCATTGTCCTTTTGGCATTAGTGTCCTTTTAGCATCAGTGTCCTTTTGGCACTTATCATTGTCCTTTTGGCATTAGTGTCCTTTTAGCATCAGTGTCCTTTTGGCACTTATCATTGTCCTTTTGGCATTAGTGTCCTTTTAGCATCAGTGTCCTTTTGGCACTTATCATTGTCCTTTTGGCATTAGTGTCCTTTTGGCATCAGTGTCCTTTTGGCACTTATAGGTTACAAACATAACCCCAGTTATCATTGGCCTTTTGGCATCAGTGTCCTTTTGGCATCAATGTCCTTTTGGCATCAGTGTCCTTTTAGCATCAGTGTCCTTTTGGCACTTATCATTGTCCTTTTGGCATTAGTGTCCTTTTAGCATCAGTGTCCTTTTGGCACTTATCATTGTCCTTTTGGCATTAGTGTCCTTTTGGCATCAGTGTCCTTTTGGCATCAATGTCCTTTTGGCATCAGTGTCCTTTTAGCATCAGTGTCCTTTTGGCACTTATCATTGTCCTTTTGGCATTAGTGTCCTTTTAGCATCAGTGTCCTTTTGGCACTTATCATTGTCCTTTTGGCATTAGTGTCCTTTTAGCATCAGTGTCCTTTTGGCACTTATCATTGTCCTTTTGGCATTAGTGTCCTTTTAGCATCAGTGTCCTTTTGGCATCAATGTCCTTTTGGCATCAGTGTCCTTTTAGCACCAGTGTCCTTTTGGCACTTATCATTGTCCTTTTGGCATTAGTGTCCTTTTAGCATCAGTGTCCTTTTGGCACTTATCATTGTCCTTTTGGCATTAGTGTCCTTTTAGCATAAGTGTCCTTTTGGCACTTATCATTGTCCTTTTGGCATTAGTGTCCTTTTGGCATCAGTGTCCTTTTGGCACTTATAGGTTACAAACATAACCACAGTTATCATTGGCCTTTTGGCATTAGTGTCCTTTTGGCATCAGTGTCCTTTTGGCATCAATGTCCCTTTGGCATCAGTGTCCTTTTAGCATCAGTGTCCTTTTGGCACTTATCATTGTCCTTTTGGCATTAGTGTCCTTTTAGCATCAGTGTCCTTTTGGCACTTATCATTGTCCTTTTGGCATTAGTGTCCTTTTGGCATCAGTGTCCTTTTGGCATCAATGTCCTTTTGGCATCAGTGTCCTTTTAGCATCAGTGTCCTTTTGGCACTTATCATTGTCCTTTTGGCATTAGTGTCCTTTTAGCATCAGTGTCCTTTTGGCACTTATCATTGTCCTTTTGGCATTAGTGTCCTTTTAGCATCAGTGTCCTTTTGGCACTTATCATTGTCCTTTTGGCATTAGTGTCCTTTTAGCATCAGTGTCCTTTTGGCACTTATCATTGTCCTTTTGGCATTAGTGTCCTTTTAGCATCAGTGTCCTTTTGGCACTTATCATTGTCCTTTTGGTATTAGTGTCCTTTTAGCATCAGTGTCCTTTTGGCATCAATGTCCTTTTGGCATCAGTGTCCTTTTAGCATCAGTGTCCTTTTGGCACTTATCATTGTCCTTTTGGCATTAGTGTCCTTTTAGCATCAGTGTCCTTTTGGCACTTATCATTGTCCTTTTGGCATTAGTGTCCTTTTAGCATCAGTGTCCTTTTGGCACTTATCATTGTCCTTTTGGCATTAGTGTCCTTTTAGCATCAGTGTCCTTTTGGCACTTATCATTGTCCTTTTGGCATTAGTGTCCTTTTAGCATCAGTGTCCTTTTGGCACTTATCATTGTCCTTTTGGCATTAGTGTCCTTTTAGCATCAGTGTCCTTTTGGCACTTATCATTGTCCTTTTGGCATTAGTGTCCTTTTAGCATCAGTGTCCTTTTGGCACTTATCATTGTCCTTTTGGCATTAGTGTCCTTTTAGCATCAGTGTCCTTTTGGCACTTATCATTGTCCTTTTGGCATTAGTGTCCTTTTAGCATCAGTGTCCTTTTGGCACTTATCATTGTCCTTTTGGCATTAGTGTCCTTTTAGCATCAGTGTCCTTTTGGCACTTATCATTGTCCTTTTGGCATTAGTGTCCTTTTAGCATCAGTGTCCTTTTGGCACTTATCATTGTCCTTTTGGCATTAGTGTCCTTTTGGCATCAGTGTCCTTTTGGCACTTATAGGTTACAAACATAACCCCAGTTATCATTGGCCTTTTGGCATTAGTGTCCTTTTGGCATCAGTGTCCTTTTGGCATCAATGTCCTTTTGGCATCAGTGTCCTTTTAGCATCAGTGTCCTGTTGGCACTTATCATTGTCCTTTTGGCATTAGTGTCCTTTTAGCATCAGTGTCCTTTTGGCACTTATCATTGTCCTTTTGGCATTAGTGTCCTTTTGGCATCAGTGTCCTTTTGGCATCAATGTCCTTTTGGCATCAGTGTCCTTTTAGCATCAGTGTCCTTTTGGCACTTATCATTGTCCTTTTGGCATCAGTGTCCTTTTAGCATCAGTGTCCTTTTGGCACTTATCATTGTCCTTTTGGCATTAGTGTCCTTTTAGCATCAGTGTCCTTTTGGCACTTATCATTGTCCTTTTGGCATTAGTGTCCTTTTAGCATCAGTGTCCTTTTGGCACTTATCATTGTCCTTTTGGCATTAGTGTCCTTTTAGCATCAGTGTCCTTTTGGCACTTATCATTGTCCTTTTGGCATTAGTGTCCTTTTAGCATCAGTGTCCTTTTGGCACTTATCATTGTCCTTTTGGCATTAGTGTCCTTTTAGCATCAGTGTCCTTTTGGCACTTATCATTGTCCTTTTGGCATTAGTGTCCTTTTAGCATCAGTGTCCTTTTGGCACTTATCATTGTCCTTTTGGCATTAGTGTCCTTTTAGCATCAGTGTCCTTTTGGCACTTATCATTGTCCTTTTGGCATTAGTGTCCTTTTAGCATCAGTGTCCTTTTGGCACTTATCATTGTCCTTTTGGCATTAGTGTCCTTTTGGCATCAGTGTCCTTTTGGCACTTATAGGTTACAAACATAACCCCAGTTATCATTGGCCTTTTGGCATCAGTGTCCTTTTGGCATCAATGTCCTTTTGGCATCAGTGTCCTTTTAGCATCAGTGTCCTTTTGGCACTTATCATTGTCCTTTTGGCATTAGTGTCCTTTTAGCATCAGTGTCCTTTTGGCACTTATCATTGTCCTTTTGGCATTAGTGTCCTTTTGGCATCAGTGTCCTTTTGGCATCAATGTCCTTTTGGCATCAGTGTCCTTTTAGCATCAGTGTCCTTTTGGCACTTATCATTGTCCTTTTGGCATTAGTGTCCTTTTAGCATCAGTGTCCTTTTGGCACTTATCATTGTCCTTTTGGCATTAGTGTCCTTTTAGCATCAGTGTCCTTTTGGCATCAATGTCCTTTTGGCATCAGTGTCCTTTTAGCATCAGTGTCCTTTTGGCACTTATCATTGTCCTTTTGGCATTAGTGTCCTTTTAGCATCAGTGTCCTTTTGGCACTTATCATTGTCCTTTTGGCATTAGTGTCCTTTTAGCATCAGTGTCCTTTTGGCACTTATCATTGTCCTTTTGGCATTAGTGTCCTTTTAGCATCAGTGTCCTTTTGGCACTTATCATTGTCCTTTTGGCATTAGTGTCCTTTTAGCATCAGTGTCCTTTTGGCACTTATCATTGTCCTTTTGGCATTAGTGTCCTTTTAGCATCAGTGTCCTTTTGGCACTTATCATTGTCCTTTTGGCATTAGTGTCCTTTTAGCATCAGTGTCCTTTTGGCACTTATCATTGTCCTTTTGGCATTAGTGTCCTTTTAGCATCAGTGTCCTTTTGGCACTTATCATTGTCCTTTTGGCATTAGTGTCCTTTTGGCATCAGTGTCCTTTTGGCACTTATCATTGTCCTTTTGGCATTAGTGTCCTTTTGGCATCAGTGTCCTTTTGGCATCAATGTCCTTTTGGCATCAGTGTCCTTTTAGCATCAGTGTCCTTTTGGCACTTATCATTGTCCTTTTGGCATTAGTGTCCTTTTAGCATCAGTGTCCTTTTGGCACTTATCATTGTCCTTTTGGCATTAGTGTCCTTTTAGCATCAGTGTCCTTTTGGCACTTATCATTGTCCTTTTGGCATTAGTGTCCTTTTAGCATAAGTGTCCTTTTGGCACTTATCATTGTCCTTTTGGCATTAGTGTCCTTTTGGCATCAGTGTCCTTTTGGCACTTATAGGTTACAAACATAACCACAGTTATCATTGGCCTTTTGGCATTAGTGTCCTTTTGGCATCAGTGTCCTTTTGGCATCAATGTCCCTTTGGCATCAGTGTCCTTTTAGCATCAGTGTCCTTTTGGCACTTATCATTGTCCTTTTGGCATTAGTGTCCTTTTAGCATCAGTTTCCTTTTGGCACTTATCATTGTCCTTTTGGCATTAGTGTCCTTTTGGCATCAGTGTCCTTTTGGCATCAATGTCCTTTTGGCATCAGTGTCCTTTTAGCATCAGTGTCCTTTTGGCACTTATCATTGTCCTTTTGGCATTAGTGTCCTTTTAGCATCAGTGTCCTTTTGGCACTTATCATTGTCCTTTTGGCATTAGTGTCCTTTTAGCATCAGTGTCCTTTTGGCACTTATCATTGTCCTTTTGGCATTAGTGTCCTTTTAGCATCAGTGTCCTTTTGGCACTTATCATTGTCCTTTTGGCATTAGTGTCCTTTTAGCATCAGTGTCCTTTTGGCACTTATCATTGTCCTTTTGGTATTAGTGTCCTTTTAGCATCAGTGTCCTTTTGGCATCAATGTCCTTTTGGCATCAGTGTCCTTTTAGCATCAGTGTCCTTTTGGCACTTATCATTGTCCTTTTGGCATTAGTGTCCTTTTAGCATCAGTGTCCTTTTGGCACTTATCATTGTCCTTTTGGCATTAGTGTCCTTTTAGCATCAGTGTCCTTTTGGCACTTATCATTGTCCTTTTGGCATTAGTGTCCTTTTAGCATCAGTGTCCTTTTGGCACTTATCATTGTCCTTTTGGCATTAGTGTCCTTTTAGCATCAGTGTCCTTTTGGCACTTATCATTGTCCTTTTGGCATTAGTGTCCTTTTAGCATCAGTGTCCTTTTGGCACTTATCATTGTCCTTTTGGCATTAGTGTCCTTTTAGCATCAGTGTCCTTTTGGCACTTATCATTGTCCTTTTGGCATTAGTGTCCTTTTAGCATCAGTGTCCTTTTGGCACTTATCATTGTCCTTTTGGCATTAGTGTCCTTTTAGCATCAGTGTCCTTTTGGCACTTATCATTGTCCTTTTGGCATTAGTGTCCTTTTAGCATCAGTGTCCTTTTGGCACTTATCATTGTCCTTTTGGCATTAGTGTCCTTTTAGCATCAGTGTCCTTTTGGCACTTATCATTGTCCTTTTGGCATTAGTGTCCTTTTGGCATCAGTGTCCTTTTGGCACTTATAGGTTACAAACATAACCCCAGTTATCATTGGCCTTTTGGCATTAGTGTCCTTTTGGCATCAGTGTCCTTTTGGCATCAATGTCCTTTTGGCATCAGTGTCCTTTTAGCATCAGTGTCCTGTTGGCACTTATCATTGTCCTTTTGGCATTAGTGTCCTTTTAGCATCAGTGTCCTTTTGGCACTTATCATTGTCCTTTTGGCATTAGTGTCCTTTTGGCATCAGTGTCCTTTTGGCATCAATGTCCTTTTGGCATCAGTGTCCTTTTAGCATCAGTGTCCTTTTGGCACTTATCATTGTCCTTTTGGCATCAGTGTCCTTTTAGCATCAGTGTCCTTTTGGCACTTATCATTGTCCTTTTGGCATTAGTGTCCTTTTAGCATCAGTGTCCTTTTGGCACTTATCATTGTCCTTTTGGCATTAGTGTCCTTTTAGCATCAGTGTCCTTTTGGCACTTATCATTGTCCTTTTGGCATTAGTGTCCTTTTAGCATCAGTGTCCTTTTGGCACTTATCATTGTCCTTTTGGCATTAGTGTCCTTTTAGCATCAGTGTCCTTTTGGCACTTATCATTGTCCTTTTGGCATTAGTGTCCTTTTAGCATCAGTGTCCTTTTGGCACTTATCATTGTCCTTTTGGCATTAGTGTCCTTTTAGCATCAGTGTCCTTTTGGCATCAATGTCCTTTTGGCATCAGTGTCCTTTTAGCATCAGTGTCCTTTTGGCACTTATCATTGTCCTTTTGGCATTAGTGTCCTTTTAGCATCAGTGTCCTTTTGGCACTTATCATTGTCCTTTTGGCATTAGTGTCCTTTTAGCATCAGTGTCCTTTTGGCACTTATCATTGTCCTTTTGGCATTAGTGTCCTTTTGGCATCAGTGTCCTTTTGGCACTTATAGGTTACAAACATAACCCCAGTTATCATTGGCCTTTTGGCATTAGTGTCCTTTTGGCATCAGTGTCCTTTTGGCATCAATGTCCTTTTGGCATCAGTGTCCTTTTAGCATCAGTGTCCTGTTGGCACTTATCATTGTCCTTTTGGCATTAGTGTCCTTTTAGCATCAGTGTCCTTTTGGCACTTATCATTGTCCTTTTGGCATTAGTGTCCTTTTGGCATCAGTGTCCTTTTGGCATCAATGTCCTTTTGGCATCAGTGTCCTTTTAGCATCAGTGTCCTTTTGGCACTTATCATTGTCCTTTTGGCATCAGTGTCCTTTTAGCATCAGTGTCCTTTTGGCACTTATCATTGTCCTTTTGGCATTAGTGTCCTTTTAGCATCAGTGTCCTTTTGGCACTTATCATTGTCCTTTTGGCATTAGTGTCCTTTTAGCATCAGTGTCCTTTTGGCACTTATCATTGTCCTTTTGGCATTAGTGTCCTTTTAGCATCAGTGTCCTTTTGGCACTTATCATTGTCCTTTTGGCATTAGTGTCCTTTTAGCATCAGTGTCCTTTTGGCACTTATCATTGTCCTTTTGGCATTAGTGTCCTTTTAGCATCAGTGTCCTTTTGGCACTTATCATTGTCCTTTTGGCATTAGTGTCCTTTTAGCATCAGTGTCCTTTTGGCACTTATCATTGTCCTTTTGGCATTAGTGTCCTTTTAGCATCAGTGTCCTTTTGGCACTTATCATTGTCCTTTTGGCATTAGTGTCCTTTTAGCATCAGTGTCCTTTTGGCACTTATCATTGTCCTTTTGGCATTAGTGTCCTTTTGGCATCAGTGTCCTTTTGGCACTTATAGGTTACAAACATAACCCCAGTTATCATTGGCCTTTTGGCATCAGTGTCCTTTTGGCATCAATGTCCTTTTGGCATCAGTGTCCTTTTAGCATCAGTGTCCTTTTGGCACTTATCATTGTCCTTTTGGCATTAGTGTCCTTTTAGCATCAGTGTCCTTTTGGCACTTATCATTGTCCTTTTGGCATTAGTGTCCTTTTGGCATCAGTGTCCTTTTGGCATCAATGTCCTTTTGGCATCAGTGTCCTTTTAGCATCAGTGTCCTTTTGGCACTTATCATTGTCCTTTTGGCATTAGTGTCCTTTTAGCATCAGTGTCCTTTTGGCACTTATCATTGTCCTTTTGGCATTAGTGTCCTTTTAGCATCAGTGTCCTTTTGGCACTTATCATTGTCCTTTTGGCATTAGTGTCCTTTTAGCATCAGTGTCCTTTTGGCATCAATGTCCTTTTGGCATCAGTGTCCTTTTAGCACCAGTGTCCTTTTGGCACTTATCATTGTCCTTTTGGCATTAGTGTCCTTTTAGCATCAGTGTCCTTTTGGCACTTATCATTGTCCTTTTGGCATTAGTGTCCTTTTGGCACTTATCATTGTCCTTTTGGCATTAGTGTCCTTTTAGCATCAGTGTCCTTTTGGCACTTATCATTGTCCTTTTGGCATTAGTGTCCTTTTAGCATCAGTGTCCTTTTGGCACTTATCATTGTCCTTTTGGCATTAGTGTCCTTTTAGCATCAGTGTCCTTTTGGCACTTATCATTGTCCTTTTGGCATTAGTGTCCTTTTAGCATCAGTGTCCTTTTGGCACTTATCATTGTCCTTTTGGCATTAGTGTCCTTTTGGCATCAGTGTCCTTTTGGCACTTATAGGTTACAAACATAACCCCAGTTATCATTGGCCTTTTGGCATCAGTGTCCTTTTGGCATCAATGTCCTTTTGGCATCAGTGTCCTTTTAGCATCAGTGTCCTTTTGGCACTTATCATTGTCCTTTTGGCATTAGTGTCCTTTTAGCATCAGTGTCCTTTTGGCACTTATCATTGTCCTTTTGGCATTAGTGTCCTTTTGGCATCAGTGTCCTTTTGGCATCAATGTCCTTTTGGCATCAGTGTCCTTTTAGCATCAGTGTCCTTTTGGCACTTATCATTGTCCTTTTGGCATTAGTGTCCTTTTAGCATCAGTGTCCTTTTGGCACTTATCATTGTCCTTTTGGCATTAGTGTCCTTTTAGCATCAGTGTCCTTTTGGCACTTATCATTGTCCTTTTGGCATTAGTGTCCTTTTAGCATCAGTGTCCTTTTGGCATCAATGTCCTTTTGGCATCAGTGTCCTTTTAGCACCAGTGTCCTTTTGGCACTTATCATTGTCCTTTTGGCATTAGTGTCCTTTTAGCATCAGTGTCCTTTTGGCACTTATCATTGTCCTTTTGGCATTAGTGTCCTTTTAGCATCAGTGTCCTTTTGGCACTTATCATTGTCCTTTTGGCATTAGTGTCCTTTTAGCATCAGTGTCCTTTTGGCACTTATCATTGTCCTTTTGGCATTAGTGTCCTTTTAGCATCAGTGTCCTTTTGGCACTTATCATTGTCCTTTTGGCATTAGTGTCCTTTTAGCATCAGTGTCCTTTTGGCACTTATCATTGTCCTTTTGGCATTAGTGTCCTTTTAGCATCAGTGTCCTTTTGGCACTTATCATTGTCCTTTTGGCATTAGTGTCCTTTTAGCATCAGTGTCCTTTTGGCACTTATCATTGTCCTTTTGGCATTAGTGTCCTTTTGGCATCAGTGTCCTTTTGGCACTTATCATTGTCCTTTTGGCATTAGTGTCCTTTTGGCATCAGTGTCCTTTTGGCATCAATGTCCTTTTGGCATCAGTGTCCTTTTAGCATCAGTGTCCTTTTGGCACTTATCATTGTCCTTTTGGCATTAGTGTCCTTTTAGCATCAGTGTCCTTTTGGCACTTATCATTGTCCTTTTGGCATTAGTGTCCTTATAGCATCAGTGTCCTTTTGGCACTTATCATTGTCCTTTTGGCATTAGTGTCCTTTTGGCATCAGTGTCCTTTTGGCACTTATAGGTTACAAACATAACCCCAGTTATCATTGGCCTTTTGGCATTAGTGTCCTTTTAGCATCAGTGTCCTTTTGGCACTTATCATTGTCCTTTTGGCATTAGTGTCCTTTTAGCATCAGTGTCCTTTTGGCACTTATCATTGTCCTTTTGGCATTAGTGTCCTTTTAGCATCAGTGTCCTTTTGGCACTTATCATTGTCCTTTTGGCATTAGTGTCCTTTTAGCATCAGTGTCCTTTTGGCACTTATCATTGTCCTTTTGGCATTAGTGTCCTTTTAGCATCAGTGTCCTTTTGGCACTTATCATTGTCCTTTTGGCATTAGTGTCCTTTTAGCATCAGTGTCCTTTTGGCACTTATCATTGTCCTTTTGGCATTAGTGTCCTTTTAGCATCAGTGTCCTTTTGGCACTTATCATTGTCCTTTTGGCATTAGTGTCCTTTTAGCATCAGTGTCCTTTTGGCACTTATCATTGTCCTTTTGGCATTAGTGTCCTTTTGGCATCAGTGTCCTTTTGGCACTTATAGGTTACAAACATAACCCCAGTTATCATTGGCCTTTTGGCATCAGTGTCCTTTTGGCATCAATGTCCTTTTGGCATCAGTGTCCTTTTAGCATCAGTGTCCTTTTGGCACTTATCATTGTCCTTTTGGCATTAGTGTCCTTTTAGCATCAGTGTCCTTTTGGCACTTATCATTGTCCTTTTGGCATTAGTGTCCTTTTGGCATCAGTGTCCTTTTGGCATCAATGTCCTTTTGGCATCAGTGTCCTTTTAGCATCAGTGTCCTTTTGGCACTTATCATTGTCCTTTTGGCATTAGTGTCCTTTTAGCATCAGTGTCCTTTTGGCACTTATCATTGTCCTTTTGGCATTAGTGTCCTTTTAGCATCAGTGTCCTTTTGGCACTTATCATTGTCCTTTTGGCATTAGTGTCCTTTTAGCATCAGTGTCCTTTTGGCATCAATGTCCTTTTGGCATCAGTGTCCTTTTAGCACCAGTGTCCTTTTGGCACTTATCATTGTCCTTTTGGCATTAGTGTCCTTTTAGCATCAGTGTCCTTTTGGCACTTATCATTGTCCTTTTGGCATTAGTGTCCTTTTAGCATCAGTGTCCTTTTGGCACTTATCATTGTCCTTTTGGCATTAGTGTCCTTTTAGCATCAGTGTCCTTTTGGCACTTATCATTGTCCTTTTGGCATTAGTGTCCTTTTAGCATCAGTGTCCTTTTGGCACTTATCATTGTCCTTTTGGCATTAGTGTCCTTTTAGCATCAGTGTCCTTTTGGCACTTATCATTGTCCTTTTGGCATTAGTGTCCTTTTAGCATCATTGTCCTTTTGGCATTAGTGTCCTTTTAGCATCAGTGTCCTTTTGGCACTTATCATTGTCCTTTTGGCATTAGTGTCCTTTTAGCATCAGTGTCCTTTTGGCACTTATCATTGTCCTTTTGGCATTAGTGTCCTTTTAGCATCAGTGTCCTTTTGGCACTTATCATTGTCCTTTTGGCATTAGTGTCCTTTTAGCATCAGTGTCCTTTTGGCACTTATCATTGTCCTTTTGGCATTAGTGTCCTTTTGGCATCAGTGTCCTTTTGGCACTTATCATTGTCCTTTTGGCATTAGTGTCCTTTTGGCATCAGTGTCCTTTTGGCATCAATGTCCTTTTGGCATCAGTGTCCTTTTAGCATCAGTGTCCTTTTGGCACTTATCATTGTCCTTTTGGCATTAGTGTCCTTTTAGCATCAGTGTCCTTTTGGCACTTATCATTGTCCTTTTGGCATTAGTGTCCTTTTAGCATCAGTGTCCTTTTGGCACTTATCATTGTCCTTTTGGCATTAGTGTCCTTTTGGCATCAGTGTCCTTTTGGCACTTATAGGTTACAAACATAACCCCAGTTATCATTGGCCTTTTGGCATTAGTGTCCTTTTGGCATCAGTGTCCTTTTGGCATCAATGTCCTTTTGGCATCAGTGTCCTTTTAGCATCAGTGTCCTTTTGGCACTTATCATTGTCCTTTTGGCATTAGTGTCCTTTTAGCATCAGTGTCCTTTTGGCACTTATCATTGTCCTTTTGGCATTAGTGTCCTTTTGGCATCAGTGTCCTTTTGGCATCAATGTCCTTTTGGCATCAGTGTCCTTTTAGCATCAGTGTCCTTTTGGCACTTATCATTATCCTTTTGGCATTAGTGTCCTTTTAGCATCAGTGTCCTTTTGGCATCAATGTCCTTTTGGCATCAGTGTCCTTTTAGCATCAGTGTCCTTTTGGCACTTATCATTGTCCTTTTGGCATTAGTGTCCTTTTAGCATCAGTGTCCTTTTGGCACTTATCATTGTCCTTTTGGCATTAGTGTCCTTTTAGCATCAGTGTCCTTTTGGCACTTATCATTGTCCTTTTGGCATTAGTGTCCTTTTAGCATCAGTGTCCTTTTGGCACTTATCATTGTCCTTTTGGCATTAGTGTCCTTTTAGCATCAGTGTCCTTTTGGCACTTATCATTGTCCTTTTGGCATTAGTGTCCTTTTAGCATCAGTGTCCTTTTGGCACTTATCATTGTCCTTTTGGCATTAGTGTCCTTTTGGCATCAGTGTCCTTTTGGCACTTATCATTGTCCTTTTGGCATTAGTGTCCTTTTGGCATCAGTGTCCTTTTGGCATCAATGTCCTTTTGGCATCAGTGTCCTTTTAGCATCAGTGTCCTTTTGGCACTTATCATTGTCCTTTTGGCATTAGTGTCCTTTTAGCATCAGTGTCCTTTTGGCACTTATCATTGTCCTTTTGGCATTAGTGTCCTTTTGGCATCAGTGTCCTTTTGGCATCAATGTCCTTTTGGCATCAGTGTCCTTTTAGCATCAGTGTCCTTTTGGCACTTATCATTGTCCTTTTGGCATTAGTGTCCTTTTAGCATCAGTGTCCTTTTGGCACTTATCATTATCCTTTTGGCATTAGTGTCCTTTTAGCATCAGTGTCCTTTTGGCATCAATGTCCTTTTGGCATCAGTGTCCTTTTAGCATCAGTGTCCTTTTGGCACTTATCATTGTCCTTTTGGCATTAGTGTCCTTTTAGCATCAGTGTCCTTTTGGCACTTATCATTGTCCTTTTGGCATTAGTGTCCTTTTAGCATCAGTGTCCTTTTGGCACTTATCATTGTCCTTTTGGCATTAGTGTCCTTTTAGCATCAGTGTCCTTTTGGCACTTATCATTGTCCTTTTGGCATTAGTGTCCTTTTAGCATCAGTGTCCTTTTGGCACTTATCATTGTCCTTTTGGCATTAGTGTCCTTTTAGCATCAGTGTCCTTTTGGCACTTATCATTGTCCTTTTGGCATTAGTGTCCTTTTGGCATCAGTGTCCTTTTGGCACTTATCATTGTCCTTTTGGCATTAGTGTCCTTTTGGCATCAGTGTCCTTTTGGCATCAATGTCCTTTTGGCATCAGTGTCCTTTTAGCATCAGTGTCCTTTTGGCACTTATCATTGTCCTTTTGGCATTAGTGTCCTTTTAGCATCAGTGTCCTTTTGGCACTTATCATTGTCCTTTTGGCATTAGTGTCCTTTTGGCATCAGTGTCCTTTTGGCATCAATGTCCTTTTGGCATCAGTGTCCTTTTAGCATCAGTGTCCTTTTGGCACTTATCATTGTCCTTTTGGCATTAGTGTCCTTTTAGCATCAGTGTCCTTTTGGCACTTATCATTGTCCTTTTGGCATTAGTGTCCTTTTAGCATCAGTGTCCTTTTGGCACTTATCATTGTCCTTTTGGCATTAGTGTCCTTTTAGCATCAGTGTCCTTTTGGCACTTATCATTGTCCTTTTGGCATTAGTGTCCTTTTGGCATCAGTGTCCTTTTGGCATCAATGTCCTTTTGGCATCAGTGTCCTTTTAGCATCAGTGTCCTTTTGGCACTTATCATTGTCCTTTTGGCATTAGTGTCCTTTTAGCATCAGTGTCCTTTTGGCACTTATCATTGTCCTTTTGGCATTAGTGTCCTTTTGGCATCAGTGTCCTTTTGGCATCAATGTCCTTTTGGCATCAGTGTCCTTTTAGCATCAGTGTCCTTTTGGCACTTATCATTGTCCTTTTGGCATTAGTGTCCTTTTAGCATCAGTGTCCTTTTGGCACTTATCATTGTCCTTTTGGCATTAGTGTCCTTTTAGCATCAGTGTCCTTTTGGCACTTATCATTGTCCTTTTGGCATTAGTGTCCTTTTGGCATCAGTGTCCTTTTGGCACTTATAGGTTACAAACATAACCCCAGTTATCATTGGCCTTTTGGCATTAGTGTCCTTTTGGCATCAGTGTCCTTTTGGCATCAATGTCCTTTTGGCATCAGTGTCCTTTTAGCATCAGTGTCCTGTTGGCACTTATCATTGTCCTTTTGGCATTAGTGTCCTTTTAGCATCAGTGTCCTTTTGGCACTTATCATTGTCCTTTTGGCATTAGTGTCCTTTTGGCATCAGTGTCCTTTTGGCATCAATGTCCTTTTGGCATCAGTGTCCTTTTAGCATCAGTGTCCTTTTGGCACTTATCATTGTCCTTTTGGCATCAGTGTCCTTTTAGCATCAGTGTCCTTTTGGCACTTATCATTGTCCTTTTGGCATTAGTGTCCTTTTGGCATCAGTGTCCTTTTGGCACTTATAGGTTACAAACATAACCCCAGTTATCATTGGCCTTTTGGCATTAGTGTCCTTTTGGCATCAATGTCCTTTTGGCATCAGTGTCCTTTTAGCATCAGTGTCCTTTTGGCACTTATCATTGTCCTTTTGGCATTAGTGTCCTTTTAGCATCAGTGTCCTTTTGGCACTTATCATTGTCCTTTTGGCATTAGTGTCCTTTTGGCATCAGTGTCCTTTTGGCACTTATCATTGTCCTTTTGGCATTAGTGTCCTTTTGGCATCAGTGTCCTTTTGGCACTTATAGGTTACAAACATAACCTCAGTTATCATTGGCCTTTTGGCATTAGTGTCCTTTTGGCATCAGTGTCCTTTTGGCATCAATGTCCTTTTGGCATCAGTGTCCTTTTAGCATCAGTGTCCTGTTGGCACTTATCATTGTCCTTTTGGCATTAGTGTCCTTTTAGCATCAGTGTCCTTTTGGCACTTATCATTGTCCTTTTGGCATTAGTGTCCTTTTGGCATCAGTGTCCTTTTGGCATCAATGTCCTTTTGGCATCAGTGTCCTTTTAGCATCAGTGTCCTTTTGGCACTTATCATTGTCCTTTTGGCATCAGTGTCCTTTTAGCATCAGTGTCCTTTTGGCACTTATCATTGTCCTTTTGGCATTAGTGTCCTTTTAGCATCAGTGTCCTTTTGGCACTTATCATTGTCCTTTTGGCATTAGTGTCCTTTTAGCATCAGTGTCCTTTTGGCACTTATCATTGTCCTTTTGGCATTAGTGTCCTTTTAGCATCAGTGTCCTTTTGGCACTTATCATTGTCCTTTTGGCATTAGTGTCCTTTTAGCATCAGTGTCCTTTTGGCACTTATCATTGTCCTTTTGGCATTAGTGTCCTTTTAGCATCAGTGTCCTTTTGGCACTTATCATTGTCCTTTTGGCATTAGTGTCCTTTTAGCATCAGTGTCCTTTTGGCACTTATCATTGTCCTTTTGGCATTAGTGTCCTTTTAGCATCAGTGTCCTTTTGGCACTTATCATTGTCCTTTTGGCATTAGTGTCCTTTTAGCATCAGTGTCCTTTTGGCACTTATCATTGTCCTTTTGGCATTAGTGTCCTTTTGGCATCAGTGTCCTTTTGGCACTTATAGGTTACAAACATAACCCCAGTTATCATTGGCCTTTTGGCATCAGTGTCCTTTTGGCATCAATGTCCTTTTGGCATCAGTGTCCTTTTAGCATCAGTGTCCTTTTGGCACTTATCATTGTCCTTTTGGCATTAGTGTCCTTTTAGCATCAGTGTCCTTTTGGCACTTATCATTGTCCTTTTGGCATTAGTGTCCTTTTGGCATCAGTGTCCTTTTGGCATCAATGTCCTTTTGGCATCAGTGTCCTTTTAGCATCAGTGTCCTTTTGGCACTTATCATTGTCCTTTTGGCATTAGTGTCCTTTTAGCATCAGTGTCCTTTTGGCACTTATCATTGTCCTTTTGGCATTAGTGTCCTTTTAGCATCAGTGTCCTTTTGGCACTTATCATTGTCCTTTTGGCATTAGTGTCCTTTTAGCATCAGTGTCCTTTTGGCATCAATGTCCTTTTGGCATCAGTGTCCTTTTAGCACCAGTGTCCTTTTGGCACTTATCATTGTCCTTTTGGCATTAGTGTCCTTTTAGCATCAGTGTCCTTTTGGCACTTATCATTGTCCTTTTGGCATTAGTGTCCTTTTGGCACTTATCATTGTCCTTTTGGCATTAGTGTCCTTTTAGCATCAGTGTCCTTTTGGCACTTATCATTGTCCTTTTGGCATTAGTGTCCTTTTAGCATCAGTGTCCTTTTGGCACTTATCATTGTCCTTTTGGCATTAGTGTCCTTTTAGCATCAGTGTCCTTTTGGCACTTATCATTGTCCTTTTGGCATTAGTGTCCTTTTAGCATCAGTGTCCTTTTGGCACTTATCATTGTCCTTTTGGCATTAGTGTCCTTTTGGCATCAGTGTCCTTTTGGCACTTATAGGTTACAAACATAACCCCAGTTATCATTGGCCTTTTGGCATCAGTGTCCTTTTGGCATCAATGTCCTTTTGGCATCAGTGTCCTTTTAGCATCAGTGTCCTTTTGGCACTTATCATTGTCCTTTTGGCATTAGTGTCCTTTTAGCATCAGTGTCCTTTTGGCACTTATCATTGTCCTTTTGGCATTAGTGTCCTTTTGGCATCAGTGTCCTTTTGGCATCAATGTCCTTTTGGCATCAGTGTCCTTTTAGCATCAGTGTCCTTTTGGCACTTATCATTGTCCTTTTGGCATTAGTGTCCTTTTAGCATCAGTGTCCTTTTGGCACTTATCATTGTCCTTTTGGCATTAGTGTCCTTTAAGCATCAGTGTCCTTTTGGCACTTATCATTGTCCTTTTGGCATTAGTGTCCTTTTAGCATCAGTGTCCTTTTGGCATCAATGTCCTTTTGGCATCAGTGTCCTTTTAGCACCAGTGTCCTTTTGGCACTTATCATTGTCCTTTTGGCATTAGTGTCCTTTTAGCATCAGTGTCCTTTTGGCACTTATCATTGTCCTTTTGGCATTAGTGTCCTTTTAGCATCAGTGTCCTTTTGGCACTTATCATTGTCCTTTTGGCATTAGTGTCCTTTTAGCATCAGTGTCCTTTTGGCACTTATCATTGTCCTTTTGGCATTAGTGTCCTTTTAGCATCAGTGTCCTTTTGGCACTTATCATTGTCCTTTTGGCATTAGTGTCCTTTTAGCATCAGTGTCCTTTTGGCACTTATCATTGTCCTTTTGGCATTAGTGTCCTTTTAGCATCAGTGTCCTTTTGGCACTTATCATTGTCCTTTTGGCATTAGTGTCCTTTTAGCATCAGTGTCCTTTTGGCACTTATCATTGTCCTTTTGGCATTAGTGTCCTTTTGGCATCAGTGTCCTTTTGGCACTTATCATTGTCCTTTTGGCATTAGTGTCCTTTTGGCATCAGTGTCCTTTTGGCATCAATGTCCTTTTGGCATCAGTGTCCTTTTAGCATCAGTGTCCTTTTGGCACTTATCATTGTCCTTTTGGCATTAGTGTCCTTTTAGCATCAGTGTCCTTTTGGCACTTATCATTGTCCTTTTGGCATTAGTGTCCTTATAGCATCAGTGTCCTTTTGGCACTTATCATTGTCCTTTTGGCATTAGTGTCCTTTTGGCATCAGTGTCCTTTTGGCACTTATAGGTTACAAACATAACCCCAGTTATCATTGGCCTTTTGGCATTAGTGTCCTTTTAGCATCAGTGTCCTTTTGGCACTTATCATTGTCCTTTTGGCATTAGTGTCCTTTTAGCATCAGTGTCCTTTTGGCACTTATCATTGTCCTTTTGGCATTAGTGTCCTTTTAGCATCAGTGTCCTTTTGGCACTTATCATTGTCCTTTTGGCATTAGTGTCCTTTTAGCATCAGTGTCCTTTTGGCACTTATCATTGTCCTTTTGGCATTAGTGTCCTTTTAGCATCAGTGTCCTTTTGGCACTTATCATTGTCCTTTTGGCATTAGTGTCCTTTTAGTATCAGTGTCCTTTTGGCACTTATCATTGTCCTTTTGGCATTAGTGTCCTTTTAGCATCAGTGTCCTTTTGGCACTTATCATTGTCCTTTTGGCATTAGTGTCCTTTTAGCATCAGTGTCCTTTTGGCACTTATCATTGTCCTTTTGGCATTAGTGTCCTTTTGGCATCAGTGTCCTTTTGGCACTTATAGGTTACAAACATAACCCCAGTTATCATTGGCCTTTTGGCATCAGTGTCCTTTTGGCATCAATGTCCTTTTGGCATCAGTGTCCTTTTAGCATCAGTGTCCTTTTGGCACTTATCATTGTCCTTTTGGCATTAGTGTCCTTTTAGCATCAGTGTCCTTTTGGCACTTATCATTGTCCTTTTGGCATTAGTGTCCTTTTGGCATCAGTGTCCTTTTGGCATCAATGTCCTTTTGGCATCAGTGTCCTTTTAGCATCAGTGTCCTTTTGGCACTTATCATTGTCCTTTTGGCATTAGTGTCCTTTTAGCATCAGTGTCCTTTTGGCACTTATCATTGTCCTTTTGGCATTAGTGTCCTTTTGGCACTTATCATTGTCCTTTTGGCATTAGTGTCCTTTTAGCATCAGTGTCCTTTTGGCATCAATGTCCTTTTGGCATCAGTGTCCTTTTAGCACCAGTGTCCTTTTGGCACTTATCATTGTCCTTTTGGCATTAGTGTCCTTTTAGCATCAGTGTCCTTTTGGCACTTATCATTGTCCTTTTGGCATTAGTGTCCTTTTAGCATCAGTGTCCTTTTGGCACTTATCATTGTCCTTTTGGCATTAGTGTCCTTTTAGCATCAGTGTCCTTTTGGCACTTATCATTGTCCTTTTGGCATTAGTGTCCTTTTAGCATCAGTGTCCTTTTGGCACTTATCATTGTCCTTTTGGCATTAGTGTCCTTTTAGCATCAGTGTCCTTTTGGCACTTATCATTGTCCTTTTGGCATTAGTGTCCTTTTAGCATCATTGTCCTTTTGGCATTAGTGTCCTTTTAGCATCAGTGTCCTTTTGGCACTTATCATTGTCCTTTTGGCATTAGTGTCCTTTTAGCATCAGTGTCCTTTTGGCACTTATCATTGTCCTTTTGGCATTAGTGTCCTTTTAGCATCAGTGTCCTTTTGGCACTTATCATTGTCCTTTTGGCATTAGTGTCCTTTTAGCATCAGTGTCCTTTTGGCACTTATCATTGTCCTTTTGGCATTAGTGTCCTTTTGGCATCAGTGTCCTTTTGGCACTTATCATTGTCCTTTTGGCATTAGTGTCCTTTTGGCATCAGTGTCCTTTTGGCATCAATGTCCTTTTGGCATCAGTGTCCTTTTAGCATCAGTGTCCTTTTGGCACTTATCATTGTCCTTTTGGCATTAGTGTCCTTTTAGCATCAGTGTCCTTTTGGCACTTATCATTGTCCTTTTGGCATTAGTGTCCTTTTAGCATCAGTGTCCTTTTGGCACTTATCATTGTCCTTTTGGCATTAGTGTCCTTTTGGCATCAGTGTCCTTTTGGCACTTATAGGTTACAAACATAACCCCAGTTATCATTGGCCTTTTGGCATTAGTGTCCTTTTGGCATCAGTGTCCTTTTGGCATCAATGTCCTTTTGGCATCAGTGTCCTTTTAGCATCAGTGTCCTTTTGGCACTTATCATTGTCCTTTTGGCATTAGTGTCCTTTTAGCATCAGTGTCCTTTTGGCACTTATCATTGTCCTTTTGGCATTAGTGTCCTTTTGGCATCAGTGTCCTTTTGGCATCAATGTCCTTTTGGCATCAGTGTCCTTTTAGCATCAGTGTCCTTTTGGCACTTATCATTATCCTTTTGGCATTAGTGTCCTTTTAGCATCAGTGTCCTTTTGGCATCAATGTCCTTTTGGCATCAGTGTCCTTTTAGCATCAGTGTCCTTTTGGCACTTATCATTGTCCTTTTGGCATTAGTGTCCTTTTAGCATCAGTGTCCTTTTGGCACTTATCATTGTCCTTTTGGCATTAGTGTCCTTTTAGCATCAGTGTCCTTTTGGCACTTATCATTGTCCTTTTGGCATTAGTGTCCTTTTAGCATCAGTGTCCTTTTGGCACTTATCATTGTCCTTTTGGCATTAGTGTCCTTTTAGCATCAGTGTCCTTTTGGCACTTATCATTGTCCTTTTGGCATTAGTGTCCTTTTAGCATCAGTGTCCTTTTGGCACTTATCATTGTCCTTTTGGCATTAGTGTCCTTTTGGCATCAGTGTCCTTTTGGCACTTATCATTGTCCTTTTGGCATTAGTGTCCTTTTGGCATCAGTGTCCTTTTGGCATCAATGTCCTTTTGGCATCAGTGTCCTTTTAGCATCAGTGTCCTTTTGGCACTTATCATTGTCCTTTTGGCATTAGTGTCCTTTTAGCATCAGTGTCCTTTTGGCACTTATCATTGTCCTTTTGGCATTAGTGTCCTTTTGGCATCAGTGTCCTTTTGGCATCAATGTCCTTTTGGCATCAGTGTCCTTTTAGCATCAGTGTCCTTTTGGCACTTATCATTGTCCTTTTGGCATTAGTGTCCTTTTAGCATCAGTGTCCTTTTGGCACTTATCATTATCCTTTTGGCATTAGTGTCCTTTTAGCATCAGTGTCCTTTTGGCATCAATGTCCTTTTGGCATCAGTGTCCTTTTAGCATCAGTGTCCTTTTGGCACTTATCATTGTCCTTTTGGCATTAGTGTCCTTTTAGCATCAGTGTCCTTTTGGCACTTATCATTGTCCTTTTGGCATTAGTGTCCTTTTAGCATCAGTGTCCTTTTGGCACTTATCATTGTCCTTTTGGCATTAGTGTCCTTTTAGCATCAGTGTCCTTTTGGCACTTATCATTGTCCTTTTGGCATTAGTGTCCTTTTAGCATCAGTGTCCTTTTGGCACTTATCATTGTCCTTTTGGCATTAGTGTCCTTTTAGCATCAGTGTCCTTTTGGCACTTATCATTGTCCTTTTGGCATTAGTGTCCTTTTGGCATCAGTGTCCTTTTGGCACTTATCATTGTCCTTTTGGCATTAGTGTCCTTTTGGCATCAGTGTCCTTTTGGCATCAATGTCCTTTTGGCATCAGTGTCCTTTTAGCATCAGTGTCCTTTTGGCACTTATCATTGTCCTTTTGGCATTAGTGTCCTTTTAGCATCAGTGTCCTTTTGGCACTTATCATTGTCCTTTTGGCATTAGTGTCCTTTTGGCATCAGTGTCCTTTTGGCATCAATGTCCTTTTGGCATCAGTGTCCTTTTAGCATCAGTGTCCTTTTGGCACTTATCATTGTCCTTTTGGCATTAGTGTCCTTTTAGCATCAGTGTCCTTTTGGCACTTATCATTGTCCTTTTGGCATTAGTGTCCTTTTAGCATCAGTGTCCTTTTGGCACTTATCATTGTCCTTTTGGCATTAGTGTCCTTTTAGCATCAGTGTCCTTTTGGCACTTATCATTGTCCTTTTGGCATTAGTGTCCTTTTGGCATCAGTGTCCTTTTGGCATCAATGTCCTTTTGGCATCAGTGTCCTTTTAGCATCAGTGTCCTTTTGGCACTTATCATTGTCCTTTTGGCATTAGTGTCCTTTTAGCATCAGTGTCCTTTTGGCACTTATCATTGTCCTTTTGGCATTAGTGTCCTTTTGGCATCAGTGTCCTTTTGGCATCAATGTCCTTTTGGCATCAGTGTCCTTTTAGCATCAGTGTCCTTTTGGCACTTATCATTGTCCTTTTGGCATTAGTGTCCTTTTAGCATCAGTGTCCTTTTGGCACTTATCATTGTCCTTTTGGCATTAGTGTCCTTTTAGCATCAGTGTCCTTTTGGCACTTATCATTGTCCTTTTGGCATTAGTGTCCTTTTGGCATCAGTGTCCTTTTGGCACTTATAGGTTACAAACATAACCCCAGTTATCATTGGCCTTTTGGCATTAGTGTCCTTTTGGCATCAGTGTCCTTTTGGCATCAATGTCCTTTTGGCATCAGTGTCCTTTTAGCATCAGTGTCCTGTTGGCACTTATCATTGTCCTTTTGGCATTAGTGTCCTTTTAGCATCAGTGTCCTTTTGGCACTTATCATTGTCCTTTTGGCATTAGTGTCCTTTTGGCATCAGTGTCCTTTTGGCATCAATGTCCTTTTGGCATCAGTGTCCTTTTAGCATCAGTGTCCTTTTGGCACTTATCATTGTCCTTTTGGCATCAGTGTCCTTTTAGCATCAGTGTCCTTTTGGCACTTATCATTGTCCTTTTGGCATTAGTGTCCTTTTAGCATCAGTGTCCTTTTGGCACTTATCATTGTCCTTTTGGCATTAGTGTCCTTTTAGCATCAGTGTCCTTTTGGCACTTATCATTGTCCTTTTGGCATTAGTGTCCTTTTAGCATCAGTGTCCTTTTGGCACTTATCATTGTCCTTTTGGCATTAGTGTCCTTTTAGCATCAGTGTCCTTTTGGCACTTATCATTGTCCTTTTGGCATTAGTGTCCTTTTAGCATCAGTGTCCTTTTGGCACTTATCATTGTCCTTTTGGCATTAGTGTCCTTTTAGCATCAGTGTCCTTTTGGCACTTATCATTGTCCTTTTGGCATTAGTGTCCTTTTAGCATCAGTGTCCTTTTGGCACTTATCATTGTCCTTTTGGCATTAGTGTCCTTTTAGCATCAGTGTCCTTTTGGCACTTATCATTGTCCTTTTGGCATTAGTGTCCTTTTGGCATCAGTGTCCTTTTGGCACTTATAGGTTACAAACATAACCCCAGTTATCATTGGCCTTTTGGCATCAGTGTCCTTTTGGCATCAATGTCCTTTTGGCATCAGTGTCCTTTTAGCATCAGTGTCCTTTTGGCACTTATCATTGTCCTTTTGGCATTAGTGTCCTTTTAGCATCAGTGTCCTTTTGGCACTTATCATTGTCCTTTTGGCATTAGTGTCCTTTTGGCATCAGTGTCCTTTTGGCATCAATGTCCTTTTGGCATCAGTGTCCTTTTAGCATCAGTGTCCTTTTGGCACTTATCATTGTCCTTTTGGCATTAGTGTCCTTTTAGCATCAGTGTCCTTTTGGCACTTATCATTGTCCTTTTGGCATTAGTGTCCTTTTAGCATCAGTGTCCTTTTGGCACTTATCATTGTCCTTTTGGCATTAGTGTCCTTTTAGCATCAGTGTCCTTTTGGCATCAATGTCCTTTTGGCATCAGTGTCCTTTTAGCACCAGTGTCCTTTTGGCACTTATCATTGTCCTTTTGGCATTAGTGTCCTTTTAGCATCAGTGTCCTTTTGGCACTTATCATTGTCCTTTTGGCATTAGTGTCCTTTTAGCATCAGTGTCCTTTTGGCACTTATCATTGTCCTTTTGGCATTAGTGTCCTTTTAGCATCAGTGTCCTTTTGGCACTTATCATTGTCCTTTTGGCATTAGTGTCCTTTTAGCATCAGTGTCCTTTTGGCACTTATCATTGTCCTTTTGGCATTAGTGTCCTTTTAGCATCAGTGTCCTTTTGGCACTTATCATTGTCCTTTTGGCATTAGTGTCCTTTTAGCATCAGTGTCCTTTTGGCACTTATCATTGTCCTTTTGGCATTAGTGTCCTTTTGGCATCAGTGTCCTTTTGGCACTTATCATTGTCCTTTTGGCATTAGTGTCCTTTTGGCATCAGTGTCCTTTTGGCACTTATCATTGTCCTTTTGGCATTAGTGTCCTTTTGGCATCAGTGTCCTTTTGGCATCAATGTCCTTTTGGCATCAGTGTCCTTTTAGCATCAGTGTCCTTTTGGCACTTATCATTGTCCTTTTGGCATTAGTGTCCTTTTAGCATCAGTGTCCTTTTGGCACTTATCATTGTCCTTTTGGCATTAGTGTCCTTTTAGCATCAGTGTCCTTTTGGCACTTATCATTGTCCTTTTGGCATTAGTGTCCTTTTAGCATCAGTGTCCTTTTGGCACTTATAGGTTACAAACATAACCCCAGTTATCATTGGCCTTTTGGCATTAGTGTCCTTTTAGCATCAGTGTCCTTTTGGCACTTATAGGTTACAAACATAACCCCAGTTATCATTGGCCTTTTGGCATTAGTGTCCTTTTAGCATCAGTGTCCTTTTGGCACTTATCATTGTCCTTTTGGCATTAGTGTCCTTTTAGCATCAGTGTCCTTTTGGCACTTATCATTGTCCTTTTGGCATTAGTGTCCTTTTAGCATCAGTGTCCTTTTGGCACTTATCATTGTCCTTTTGGCATTAGTGTCCTTTTAGCATCAGTGTCCTTTTGGCACTTATCATTGTCCTTTTGGCATTAGTGTCCTTTTAGCATCAGTGTCCTTTTGGCACTTATCATTGTCCTTTTGGCATTAGTGTCCTTTTAGCATCAGTGTCCTTTTGGCACTTATCATTGTCCTTTTGGCATTAGTGTCCTTTTAGCATCAGTGTCCTTTTGGCACTTATCATTGTCCTTTTGGCATTAGTGTCCTTTTGGCATCAGTGTCCTTTTGGCACTTATAGGTTACAAACATAACCCCAGTTATCATTGGCCTTTTGGCATCAGTGTCCTTTTGGCATCAATGTCCTTTTGGCATCAGTGTCCTTTTAGCATCAGTGTCCTTTTGGCACTTATCATTGTCCTTTTGGCATTAGTGTCCTTTTAGCATCAGTGTCCTTTTGGCACTTATCATTGTCCTTTTGGCATTAGTGTCCTTTTGGCATCAGTGTCCTTTTGGCATCAATGTCCTTTTGGCATCAGTGTCCTTTTAGCATCAGTGTCCTTTTGGCACTTATCATTGTCCTTTTGGCATTAGTGTCCTTTTAGCATCAGTGTCCTTTTGGCACTTATCATTGTCCTTTTGGCATTAGTGTCCTTTTAGCATCAGTGTCCTTTTGGCACTTATCATTGTCCTTTTGGCATTAGTGTCCTTTTAGCATCAGTGTCCTTTTGGCATCAATGTCCTTTTGGCATCAGTGTCCTTTTAGCACCAGTGTCCTTTTGGCACTTATCATTGTCCTTTTGGCATTAGTGTCCTTTTAGCATCAGTGTCCTTTTGGCACTTATCATTGTCCTTTTGGCATTAGTGTCCTTTTAGCATCAGTGTCCTTTTGGCACTTATCATTGTCCTTTTGGCATTAGTGTCCTTTTAGCATCAGTGTCCTTTTGGCACTTATCATTGTCCTTTTGGCATTAGTGTCCTTTTAGCATCAGTGTCCTTTTGGCACTTATCATTGTCCTTTTGGCATTAGTGTCCTTTTAGCATCATTGTCCTTTTGGCATTAGTGTCCTTTTAGCATCAGTGTCCTTTTGGCACTTATCATTGTCCTTTTGGCATTAGTGTCCTTTTAGCATCAGTGTCCTTTTGGCACTTATCATTGTCCTTTTGGCATTAGTGTCCTTTTAGCATCAGTGTCCTTTTGGCACTTATCATTGTCCTTTTGGCATTAGTGTCCTTTTAGCATCAGTGTCCTTTTGGCACTTATCATTGTCCTTTTGGCATTAGTGTCCTTTTGGCATCAGTGTCCTTTTGGCACTTATCATTGTCCTTTTGGCATTAGTGTCCTTTTGGCATCAGTGTCCTTTTGGCATCAATGTCCTTTTGGCATCAGTGTCCTTTTAGCATCAGTGTCCTTTTGGCACTTATCATTGTCCTTTTGGCATTAGTGTCCTTTTAGCATCAGTGTCCTTTTGGCACTTATCATTGTCCTTTTGGCATTAGTGTCCTTTTAGCATCAGTGTCCTTTTGGCACTTATCATTGTCCTTTTGGCATTAGTGTCCTTTTGGCATCAGTGTCCTTTTGGCACTTATAGGTTACAAACATAACCCCAGTTATCATTGGCCTTTTGGCATTAGTGTCCTTTTGGCATCAGTGTCCTTTTGGCATCAATGTCCTTTTGGCATCAGTGTCCTTTTAGCATCAGTGTCCTTTTGGCACTTATCATTGTCCTTTTGGCATTAGTGTCCTTTTAGCATCAGTGTCCTTTTGGCACTTATCATTGTCCTTTTGGCATTAGTGTCCTTTTGGCATCAGTGTCCTTTTGGCATCAATGTCCTTTTGGCATCAGTGTCCTTTTAGCATCAGTGTCCTTTTGGCACTTATCATTATCCTTTTGGCATTAGTGTCCTTTTAGCATCAGTGTCCTTTTGGCATCAATGTCCTTTTGGCATCAGTGTCCTTTTAGCATCAGTGTCCTTTTGGCACTTATCATTGTCCTTTTGGCATTAGTGTCCTTTTAGCATCAGTGTCCTTTTGGCACTTATCATTGTCCTTTTGGCATTAGTGTCCTTTTAGCATCAGTGTCCTTTTGGCACTTATCATTGTCCTTTTGGCATTAGTGTCCTTTTAGCATCAGTGTCCTTTTAGCACCAGTGTCCTTTTGGCACTTATCATTGTCCTTTTGGCATTAGTGTCCTTTTAGCATCAGTGTCCTTTTGGCACTTATCATTGTCCTTTTGGCATTAGTGTCCTTTTAGCATCAGTGTCCTTTTGGCACTTATCATTGTCCTTTTGGCATTAGTGTCCTTTTAGCATCAGTGTCCTTTTGGCACTTATCATTGTCCTTTTGGCATTAGTGTCCTTTTAGCATCAGTGTCCTTTTGGCACTTATCATTGTCCTTTTGGCATTAGTGTCCTTTTAGCATCAGTGTCCTTTTGGCACTTATCATTGTCCTTTTGGCATTAGTGTCCTTTTAGCATCAGTGTCCTTTTGGCACTTATCATTGTCCTTTTGGCATTAGTGTCCTTTTGGCATCAGTGTCCTTTTGGCACTTATCATTGTCCTTTTGGCATTAGTGTCCTTTTGGCATCAGTGTCCTTTTGGCACTTATCATTGTCCTTTTGGCATTAGTGTCCTTTTGGCATCAGTGTCCTTTTGGCATCAATGTCCTTTTGGCATCAGTGTCCTTTTAGCATCAGTGTCCTTTTGGCACTTATCATTGTCCTTTTGGCATTAGTGTCCTTTTAGCATCAGTGTCCTTTTGGCACTTATCATTGTCCTTTTGGCATTAGTGTCCTTTTAGCATCAGTGTCCTTTTGGCACTTATCATTGTCCTTTTGGCATTAGTGTCCTTTTAGCATCAGTGTCCTTTTGGCACTTATCATTGTCCTTTTGGCATTAGTGTCCTTTTAGCATCAGTGTCCTTTTGGCACTTATAGGTTACAAACATAACCCCAGTTATCATTGGCCTTTTGGCATTAGTGTCCTTTTAGCATCAGTGTCCTTTTGGCACTTATAGGTTACAAACATAACCCCAGTTATCATTGTCCTTTTGGCATTAGTGTCCTTTTAGCATCAGTGTCCTTTTGGCACTTATCATTGTCCTTTTGGCATTAGTGTCCTTTTAGCATCAGTGTCCTTTTGGCACTTATCATTGTCCTTTTGGCATTAGTGTCCTTTTAGCATCAGTGTCCTTTTGGCACTTATCATTGTCCTTTTGGCATTAGTGTCCTTTTAGCATCAGTGTCCTTTTGGCACTTATCATTGTCCTTTTGGCATTAGGGTCCTTTTAGCATCAGTGTCCTTTTGGCACTTATCATTGTCCTTTTGGCATTAGTGTCCTTTTAGCATCAGTGTCCTTTTGGCACTTATCATTGTCCTTTTGGCATTAGTGTCCTTTTAGCATCAGTGTCCTTTTGGCACTTATCATTGTCCTTTTGGCATTAGTGTCCTTTTAGCATCAGTGTCCTTTTGGCACTTATCATTGTCCTTTTGGCATTAGTGTCCTTTTAGCATCAGTGTCCTTTTGGCACTTATCATTGTCCTTTTGGCATTAGTGTCCTTTTGGCATCAGTGTCCTTTTGGCACTTATCATTGTCCTTTTGGCATTAGTGTCCTTTTGGCATCAGTGTCCTTTTGGCATCATTGTCCTTTTGGCATTAGTGTCCTTTTAGCATCAGTGTCCTTTTGGCACTTATCATTGTCCTTTTGGCATTAGTGTCCTTTTAGCATCAGTGTCCTTTTGGCACTTATCATTGTCCTTTTGGCATTAGTGTCCTTTTAGCATCAGTGTCCTTTTGGCACTTATCATTGTCCTTTTGGCATTAGGGTCCTTTTAGCATCAGTGTCCTTTTGGCACTTATCATTGTCCTTTTGGCATTAGTGTCCTTTTAGCATCAGTGTCCTTTTGGCACTTATCATTGTCCTTTTGGCATTAGTGTCCTTTTAGCATCAGTGTCCTTTTGGCACTTATCATTGTCCTTTTGGCATTAGTGTCCTTTTAGCATCAGTGTCCTTTTGGCACTTATCATTGTCCTTTTGGCATTAGTGTCCTTTTAGCATCAGTGTCCTTTTGGCACTTATCATTGTCCTTTTGGCATTAGTGTCCTTTTGGCATCAGTGTCCTTTTGGCACTTATCATTGTCCTTTTGGCATTAGTGTCCTTTTGGCATCAGTGTCCTTTTGGCATCATTGTCCTTTTGGCATTAGTGTCCTTTTAGCATCAGTGTCCTTTTGGCACTTATCATTGTCCTTTTGGCATTAGTGTCCTTTTAGCATCAGTGTCCTTTTGGCACTTATCATTGTCCTTTTGGCATTAGTGTCCTTTTAGCATCAGTGTCCTTTTGGCACTTATCATTGTCCTTTTGGCATTAGTGTCCTTTTAGCATCAGTGTCCTTTTGGCACTTATCATTGTCCTTTTGGCATTAGTGTCCTTTTAGCATCAGTGTCCTTTTGGCACTTATCATTGTCCTTTTGGCATTAGTGTCCTTTTAGCATCAGTGTCCTTTTGGCACTTATCATTGTCCTTTTGGCATTAGTGTCCTTTTAGCATCAGTGTCCTTTTGGCACTTATCATTGTCCTTTTGGCATTAGTGTCCTTTTAGCATCAGTGTCCTTTTGGCACTTATCATTGTCCTTTTGGCATTAGTGTCCTTTTAGCATCAGTGTCCTTTTGGCACTTATCATTGTCCTTTTGGCATTAGTGTCCTTTTGGCATCAGTGTCCTTTTGGCACTTATCATTGTCCTTTTGGCATTAGTGTCCTTTTGGCATCAGTGTCCTTTTGGCATCAATGTCCTTTTGGCATCAGTGTCCTTTTAGCATCAGTGTCCTTTTGGCACTTATCATTGTCCTTTTGGCATTAGTGTCCTTTTAGCATCAGTGTCCTTTTGGCACTTATCATTGTCCTTTTGGCATTAGTGTCCTTTTAGCATCAGTGTCCTTTTGGCATCAATGTCCTTTTGGCATCAGTGTCCTTTTAGCATCAGTGTCCTTTTGGCACTTATCATTGTCCTTTTGGCATTAGTGTCCTTTTAGCATCAGTGTCCTTTTGGCACTTATCATTGTCCTTTTGGCATTAGTGTCCTTTTAGCATCAGTGTCCTTTTGGCACTTATCATTGTCCTTTTGGCATTAGTGTCCTTTTAGCATCAGTGTCCTTTTGGCACTTATCATTGTCCTTTTGGCATTAGTGTCCTTTTAGCATCAGTGTCCTTTTGGCACTTATCATTGTCCTTTTGGCATTAGTGTCCTTTTAGCATCAGTGTCCTTTTGGCACTTATCATTGTCCTTTTGGCATTAGTGTCCTTTTAGCATCAGTGTCCTTTTGGCACTTATCATTGTCCTTTTGGCATTAGTGTCCTTTTAGCATCAGTGTCCTTTTGGCACTTATCATTGTCCTTTTGGCATTAGTGTCCTTTTAGCATCAGTGTCCTTTTGGCACTTATCATTGTCCTTTTGGCATTAGTGTCCTTTTAGCATCAGTGTCCTTTTGGCACTTATCATTGTCCTTTTGGCATTAGTGTCCTTTTAGCATCAGTGTCCTTTTGGCACTTATCATTGTCCTTTTGGCATTAGTGTCCTTTTGGCATCAGTGTCCTTTTGGCACTTATCATTGTCCTTTTGGCATTAGTGTCCTTTTGGCATCAGTGTCCTTTTGGCATCAATGTCCTTTTGGCATCAGTGTCCTTTTAGCATCAGTGTCCTTTTGGCATCAATGTCCTTTTGGCATTAGTGTCCTTTTAGCATCAGTGTCCTTTTGGCACTTATCATTGTCCTTTTGGCATTAGTGTCCTTTTAGCATCAGTGTCCTTTTGGCACTTATCATTGTCCTTTTGGCATTAGTGTCCTTTTAGCATCAGTGTCCTTTTGGCACTTATCATTGTCCTTTTGGCATTAGTGTCCTTTTGGCATCAGTGTCCTTTTGGCACTTATCATTGTCCTTTTGGCATTAGTGTCCTTTTGGCATCAGTGTCCTTTTGGCATCAATGTCCTTTTGGCATCAGTGTCCTTTTAGCATCAGTGTCCTTTTGGCACTTATCATTGTCCTTTTGGCATTAGTGTCCTTTTAGCATCAGTGTCCTTTTGGCACTTATCATTGTCCTTTTGGCATTAGGGTCCTTTTAGCATCAGTGTCCTTTTGGCACTTATCATTGTCCTTTTGGCATTAGTGTCCTTTTAGCATCAGTGTCCTTTTGGCACTTATCATTGTCCTTTTGGCATTAGTGTCCTTTTAGCATCAGTGTCCTTTTGGCACTTATCATTGTCCTTTTGGCATTAGTGTCCTTTTAGCATCAGTGTCCTTTTGGCACTTATCATTGTCCTTTTGGCATTAGTGTCCTTTTAGCATCAGTGTCCTTTTGGCACTTATCATTGTCCTTTTGGCATTAGTGTCCTTTTAGCATCAGTGTCCTTTTGGCACTTATCATTGTCCTTTTGGCATTAGTGTCCTTTTGGCATCAGTGTCCTTTTGGCACTTATCATTGTCCTTTTGGCATTAGTGTCCTTTTGGCATCAGTGTCCTTTTGGCACTTATCATTGTCCTTTTGGCATTAGTGTCCTTTTGGCATCAGTGTCCTTTTGGCATCAATGTCCTTTTGGCATCAGTGTCCTTTTAGCATCAGTGTCCTTTTGGCACTTATCATTGTCCTTTTGGCATTAGTGTCCTTTTAGCATCAGTGTCCTTTTGGCACTTATCATTGTCCTTTTGGCATTAGTGTCCTTTTAGCATCAGTGTCCTTTTGGCACTTATCATTGTCCTTTTGGCATTAGTGTCCTTTTAGCATCAGTGTCCTTTTGGCACTTATCATTGTCCTTTTGGCATTAGTGTCCTTTTAGCATCAGTGTCCTTTTGGCACTTATCATTGTCCTTTTGGCATTAGTGTCCTTTTAGCATCAGTGTCCTTTTGGCACTTATCATTGTCCTTTTGGCATTAGTGTCCTTTTGGCATCAGTGTCCTTTTGGCACTTATCATTGTCCTTTTGGCATTAGTGTCCTTTTGGCATCAGTGTCCTTTTGGCATCAATGTCCTTTTGGCATCAGTGTCCTTTTAGCATCAGTGTCCTTTTGGCACTTATCATTGTCCTTTTGGCATTAGTGTCCTTTTAGCATCAGTGTCCTTTTGGCACTTATCATTGTCCTTTTGGCATTAGGGTCCTTTTAGCATCAGTGTCCTTTTGGCACTTATCATTGTCCTTTTGGCATTAGTGTCCTTTTAGCATCAGTGTCCTTTTGGCACTTATCATTGTCCTTTTGGCATTAGTGTCCTTTTAGCATCAGTGTCCTTTTGGCACTTATCATTGTCCTTTTGGCATTAGTGTCCTTTTAGCATCAGTGTCCTTTTGGCACTTATCATTGTCCTTTTGGCATTAGTGTCCTTTTAGCATCAGTGTCCTTTTGGCACTTATCATTGTCCTTTTGGCATTAGTGTCCTTTTAGCATCAGTGTCCTTTTGGCACTTATCATTGTCCTTTTGGCATTAGTGTCCTTTTGGCATCAGTGTCCTTTTGGCACTTATCATTGTCCTTTTGGCATTAGTGTCCTTTTGGCATCAGTGTCCTTTTGGCATCATTGTCCTTTTGGCATTAGTGTCCTTTTAGCATCAGTGTCCTTTTGGCACTTATCATTGTCCTTTTGGCATTAGTGTCCTTTTAGCATCAGTGTCCTTTTGGCACTTATCATTGTCCTTTTGGCATTAGTGTCCTTTTAGCATCAGTGTCCTTTTGGCACTTATCATTGTCCTTTTGGCATTAGTGTCCTTTTAGCATCAGTGTCCTTTTGGCACTTATCATTGTCCTTTTGGCATTAGTGTCCTTTTAGCATCAGTGTCCTTTTGGCACTTATCATTGTCCTTTTGGCATTAGTGTCCTTTTAGCATCAGTGTCCTTTTGGCACTTATCATTGTCCTTTTGGCATTAGTGTCCTTTTAGCATCAGTGTCCTTTTGGCACTTATCATTGTCCTTTTGGCATTAGTGTCCTTTTAGCATCAGTGTCCTTTTGGCACTTATCATTGTCCTTTTGGCATTAGTGTCCTTTTGGCATCAGTGTCCTTTTGGCACTTATCATTGTCCTTTTGGCATTAGTGTCCTTTTGGCATCAGTGTCCTTTTGGCATCAATGTCCTTTTGGCATCAGTGTCCTTTTAGCATCAGTGTCCTTTTGGCACTTATCATTGTCCTTTTGGCATTAGTGTCCTTTTAGCATCAGTGTCCTTTTGGCACTTATCATTGTCCTTTTGGCATTAGTGTCCTTTTAGCATCAGTGTCCTTTTGGCATCAATGTCCTTTTGGCATCAGTGTCCTTTTAGCATCAGTGTCCTTTTGGCACTTATCATTGTCCTTTTGGCATTAGTGTCCTTTTAGCATCAGTGTCCTTTTGGCACTTATCATTGTCCTTTTGGCATTAGTGTCCTTTTAGCATCAGTGTCCTTTTGGCACTTATCATTGTCCTTTTGGCATTAGTGTCCTTTTAGCATCAGTGTCCTTTTGGCACTTATCATTGTCCTTTTGGCATTAGTGTCCTTTTAGCATCAGTGTCCTTTTGGCACTTATCATTGTCCTTTTGGCATTAGTGTCCTTTTAGCATCAGTGTCCTTTTGGCACTTATCATTGTCCTTTTGGCATTAGTGTCCTTTTAGCATCAGTGTCCTTTTGGCACTTATCATTGTCCTTTTGGCATTAGTGTCCTTTTAGCATCAGTGTCCTTTTGGCACTTATCATTGTCCTTTTGGCATTAGTGTCCTTTTGGCATCAGTGTCCTTTTGGCACTTATCATTGTCCTTTTGGCATTAGTGTCCTTTTGGCATCAGTGTCCTTTTGGCATCAATGTCCTTTTGGCATCAGTGTCCTTTTAGCATCAGTGTCCTTTTGGCACTTATCATTGTCCTTTTGGCATTAGTGTCCTTTTAGCATCAGTGTCCTTTTGGCACTTATCATTGTCCTTTTGGCATTAGTGTCCTTTTAGCATCAGTGTCCTTTTGGCACTTATCATTGTCCTTTTGGCATTAGTGTCCTTTTAGCATAAGTGTCCTTTTGGCACTTATCATTGTCCTTTTGGCATTAGTGTCCTTTTGGCATCAGTGTCCTTTTGGCACTTATAGGTTACAAACATAACCACAGTTATCATTGGCCTTTTGGCATTAGTGTCCTTTTGGCATCAGTGTCCTTTTGGCATCAATGTCCCTTTGGCATCAGTGTCCTTTTAGCATCAGTGTCCTTTTGGCACTTATCATTGTCCTTTTGGCATTAGTGTCCTTTTAGCATCAGTGTCCTTTTGGCACTTATCATTGTCCTTTTGGCATTAGTGTCCTTTTGGCATCAGTGTCCTTTTGGCATCAATGTCCTTTTGGCATCAGTGTCCTTTTAGCATCAGTGTCCTTTTGGCACTTATCATTGTCCTTTTGGCATTAGTGTCCTTTTAGCATCAGTGTCCTTTTGGCACTTATCATTGTCCTTTTGGCATTAGTGTCCTTTTAGCATCAGTGTCCTTTTGGCACTTATCATTGTCCTTTTGGCATTAGTGTCCTTTTAGCATCAGTGTCCTTTTGGCACTTATCATTGTCCTTTTGGCATTAGTGTCCTTTTAGCATCAGTGTCCTTTTGGCACTTATCATTGTCCTTTTGGTATTAGTGTCCTTTTAGCATCAGTGTCCTTTTGGCATCAATGTCCTTTTGGCATCAGTGTCCTTTTAGCATCAGTGTCCTTTTGGCACTTATCATTGTCCTTTTGGCATTAGTGTCCTTTTAGCATCAGTGTCCTTTTGGCACTTATCATTGTCCTTTTGGCATTAGTGTCCTTTTAGCATCAGTGTCCTTTTGGCACTTATCATTGTCCTTTTGGCATTAGTGTCCTTTTAGCATCAGTGTCCTTTTGGCACTTATCATTGTCCTTTTGGCATTAGTGTCCTTTTAGCATCAGTGTCCTTTTGGCACTTATCATTGTCCTTTTGGCATTAGTGTCCTTTTAGCATCAGTGTCCTTTTGGCACTTATCATTGTCCTTTTGGCATTAGTGTCCTTTTAGCATCAGTGTCCTTTTGGCACTTATCATTGTCCTTTTGGCATTAGTGTCCTTTTAGCATCAGTGTCCTTTTGGCACTTATCATTGTCCTTTTGGCATTAGTGTCCTTTTAGCATCAGTGTCCTTTTGGCACTTATCATTGTCCTTTTGGCATTAGTGTCCTTTTAGCATCAGTGTCCTTTTGGCACTTATCATTGTCCTTTTGGCATTAGTGTCCTTTTAGCATCAGTGTCCTTTTGGCACTTATCATTGTCCTTTTGGCATTAGTGTCCTTTTGGCATCAGTGTCCTTTTGGCACTTATAGGTTACAAACATAACCCCAGTTATCATTGGCCTTTTGGCATTAGTGTCCTTTTGGCATCAGTGTCCTTTTGGCATCAATGTCCTTTTGGCATCAGTGTCCTTTTAGCATCAGTGTCCTGTTGGCACTTATCATTGTCCTTTTGGCATTAGTGTCCTTTTAGCATCAGTGTCCTTTTGGCACTTATCATTGTCCTTTTGGCATTAGTGTCCTTTTGGCATCAGTGTCCTTTTGGCATCAATGTCCTTTTGGCATCAGTGTCCTTTTAGCATCAGTGTCCTTTTGGCACTTATCATTGTCCTTTTGGCATCAGTGTCCTTTTAGCATCAGTGTCCTTTTGGCACTTATCATTGTCCTTTTGGCATTAGTGTCCTTTTAGCATCAGTGTCCTTTTGGCACTTATCATTGTCCTTTTGGCATTAGTGTCCTTTTAGCATCAGTGTCCTTTTGGCACTTATCATTGTCCTTTTGGCATTAGTGTCCTTTTAGCATCAGTGTCCTTTTGGCACTTATCATTGTCCTTTTGGCATTAGTGTCCTTTTAGCATCAGTGTCCTTTTGGCACTTATCATTGTCCTTTTGGCATTAGTGTCCTTTTAGCATCAGTGTCCTTTTGGCACTTATCATTGTCCTTTTGGCATTAGTGTCCTTTTAGCATCAGTGTCCTTTTGGCACTTATCATTGTCCTTTTGGCATTAGTGTCCTTTTAGCATCAGTGTCCTTTTGGCACTTATCATTGTCCTTTTGGCATTAGTGTCCTTTTAGCATCAGTGTCCTTTTGGCACTTATCATTGTCCTTTTGGCATTAGTGTCCTTTTGGCATCAGTGTCCTTTTGGCACTTATAGGTTACAAACATAACCCCAGTTATCATTGGCCTTTTGGCATCAGTGTCCTTTTGGCATCAATGTCCTTTTGGCATCAGTGTCCTTTTAGCATCAGTGTCCTTTTGGCACTTATCATTGTCCTTTTGGCATTAGTGTCCTTTTAGCATCAGTGTCCTTTTGGCACTTATCATTGTCCTTTTGGCATTAGTGTCCTTTTGGCATCAGTGTCCTTTTGGCATCAATGTCCTTTTGGCATCAGTGTCCTTTTAGCATCAGTGTCCTTTTGGCACTTATCATTGTCCTTTTGGCATTAGTGTCCTTTTAGCATCAGTGTCCTTTTGGCACTTATCATTGTCCTTTTGGCATTAGTGTCCTTTTAGCATCAGTGTCCTTTTGGCACTTATCATTGTCCTTTTGGCATTAGTGTCCTTTTAGCATCAGTGTCCTTTTGGCATCAATGTCCTTTTGGCATCAGTGTCCTTTTAGCACCAGTGTCCTTTTGGCACTTATCATTGTCCTTTTGGCATTAGTGTCCTTTTAGCATCAGTGTCCTTTTGGCACTTATCATTGTCCTTTTGGCATTAGTGTCCTTTTAGCATCAGTGTCCTTTTGGCACTTATCATTGTCCTTTTGGCATTAGTGTCCTTTTAGCATCAGTGTCCTTTTGGCACTTATCATTGTCCTTTTGGCATTAGTGTCCTTTTAGCATCAGTGTCCTTTTGGCACTTATCATTGTCCTTTTGGCATTAGTGTCCTTTTAGCATCAGTGTCCTTTTGGCACTTATCATTGTCCTTTTGGCATTAGTGTCCTTTTAGCATCAGTGTCCTTTTGGCACTTATCATTGTCCTTTTGGCATTAGTGTCCTTTTAGCATCAGTGTCCTTTTGGCACTTATCATTGTCCTTTTGGCATTAGTGTCCTTTTGGCATCAGTGTCCTTTTGGCACTTATCATTGTCCTTTTGGCATTAGTGTCCTTTTGGCATCAGTGTCCTTTTGGCATCAATGTCCTTTTGGCATCAGTGTCCTTTTAGCATCAGTGTCCTTTTGGCACTTATCATTGTCCTTTTGGCATTAGTGTCCTTTTAGCATCAGTGTCCTTTTGGCACTTATCATTGTCCTTTTGGCATTAGTGTCCTTATAGCATCAGTGTCCTTTTGGCACTTATCATTGTCCTTTTGGCATTAGTGTCCTTTTGGCATCAGTGTCCTTTTGGCACTTATAGGTTACAAACATAACCCCAGTTATCATTGTCCTTTTGGCATTAGTGTCCTTTTAGCATCAGTGTCCTTTTGGCACTTATCATTGTCCTTTTGGCATTAGTGTCCTTTTAGCATCAGTGTCCTTTTGGCACTTATCATTGTCCTTTTGGCATTAGTGTCCTTTTAGCATCAGTGTCCTTTTGGCACTTATCATTGTCCTTTTGGCATTAGTGTCCTTTTAGCATCAGTGTCCTTTTGGCACTTATCATTGTCCTTTTGGCATTAGTGTCCTTTTAGCATCAGTGTCCTTTTGGCACTTATCATTGTCCTTTTAGCATCAGTGTCCTTTTGGCACTTATCATTGTCCTTTTGGCATTAGTGTCCTTTTAGCATCAGTGTCCTTTTGGCACTTATCATTGTCCTTTTGGCATTAGTGTCCTTTTAGCATCAGTGTCCTTTTGGCACTTATCATTGTCCTTTTGGCATTAGTGTCCTTTTAGCATCAGTGTCCTTTTGGCACTTATCATTGTCCTTTTGGCATTAGTGTCCTTTTAGCATCAGTGTCCTTTTGGCACTTATCATTGTCCTTTTGGCATTAGTGTCCTTTTGGCATCAGTGTCCTTTTGGCACTTATAGGTTACAAACATAACCCCAGTTATCATTGGCCTTTTGGCATCAGTGTCCTTTTGGCATCAATGTCCTTTTGGCATCACTGTCCTTTTAGCATCAGTGTCCTTTTGGCACTTATCATTGTCCTTTTGGCATTAGTGTCCTTTTAGCATCAGTGTCCTTTTGGCACTTATCATTGTCCTTTTGGCATTAGTGTCCTTTTGGCATCAGTGTCCTTTTGGCATCAATGTCCTTTTGGCATCAGTGTCCTTTTAGCATCAGTGTCCTTTTGGCACTTATCATTGTCCTTTTGGCATTAGTGTCCTTTTAGCATCAGTGTCCTTTTGGCACTTATCATTGTCCTTTTGGCATTAGTGTCCTTTTAGCATCAGTGTCCTTTTGGCACTTATCATTGTCCTTTTGGCATTAGTGTCCTTTTAGCATCAGTGTCCTTTTGGCATCAATGTCCTTTTGGCATCAGTGTCCTTTTAGCACCAGTGTCCTTTTGGCACTTATCATTGTCCTTTTGGCATTAGTGTCCTTTTAGCATCAGTGTCCTTTTGGCACTTATCATTGTCCTTTTGGCATTAGTGTCCTTTTAGCATCAGTGTCCTTTTGGCACTTATCATTGTCCTTTTGGCATTAGTGTCCTTTTAGCATCAGTGTCCTTTTGGCACTTATCATTGTCCTTTTGGCATTAGTGTCCTTTTAGCATCAGTGTCCTTTTGGCACTTATCATTGTCCTTTTGGCATTAGTGTCCTTTTAGCATCAGTGTCCTTTTGGCACTTATCATTGTCCTTTTGGCATTAGTGTCCTTTTAGCATCATTGTCCTTTTGGCATTAGTGTCCTTTTAGCATCAGTGTCCTTTTGGCACTTATCATTGTCCTTTTGGCATTAGTGTCCTTTTAGCATCAGTGTCCTTTTGGCACTTATCATTGTCCTTTTGGCATTAGTGTCCTTTTGGCATCAGTGTCCTTTTGGCACTTATCATTGTCCTTTTGGCATTAGTGTCCTTTTGGCATCAGTGTCCTTTTGGCATCAATGTCCTTTTGGCATCAGTGTCCTTTTAGCATCAGTGTCCTTTTGGCACTTATCATTGTCCTTTTGGCATTAGTGTCCTTTTAGCATCAGTGTCCTTTTGGCACTTATCATTGTCCTTTTGGCATTAGTGTCCTTTTAGCATCAGTGTCCTTTTGGCACTTATCATTGTCCTTTTGGCATTAGTGTCCTTTTGGCATCAGTGTCCTTTTGGCACTTATAGGTTACAAACATAACCCCAGTTATCATTGGCCTTTTGGCATTAGTGTCCTTTTGGCATCAGTGTCCTTTTGGCATCAATGTCCTTTTGGCATCAGTGTCCTTTTAGCATCAGTGTCCTTTTGGCACTTATCATTGTCCTTTTGGCATTAGTGTCCTTTTAGCATCAGTGTCCTTTTGGCACTTATCATTGTCCTTTTGGCATTAGTGTCCTTTTGGCATCAGTGTCCTTTTGGCATCAATGTCCTTTTGGCATCAGTGTCCTTTTAGCATCAGTGTCCTTTTGGCACTTATCATTATCCTTTTGGCATTAGTGTCCTTTTAGCATCAGTGTCCTTTTGGCATCAATGTCCTTTTGGCATCAGTGTCCTTTTAGCATCAGTGTCCTTTTGGCACTTATCATTGTCCTTTTGGCATTAGTGTCCTTTTAGCATCAGTGTCCTTTTGGCACTTATCATTGTCCTTTTGGCATTAGTGTCCTTTTAGCATCAGTGTCCTTTTGGCACTTATCATTGTCCTTTTGGCATTAGTGTCCTTTTAGCATCAGTGTCCTTTTGGCACTTATCATTGTCCTTTTGGCATTAGTGTCCTTTTAGCATCAGTGTCCTTTTGGCACTTATCATTGTCCTTTTGGCATTAGTGTCCTTTTAGCATCAGTGTCCTTTTGGCACTTATCATTGTCCTTTTGGCATTAGTGTCCTTTTGGCATCAGTGTCCTTTTGGCACTTATCATTGTCCTTTTGGCATTAGTGTCCTTTTGGCATCAGTGTCCTTTTGGCATCAATGTCCTTTTGGCATCAGTGTCCTTTTAGCATCAGTGTCCTTTTGGCACTTATCATTGTCCTTTTGGCATTAGTGTCCTTTTAGCATCAGTGTCCTTTTGGCACTTATCATTGTCCTTTTGGCATTAGTGTCCTTTTGGCATCAGTGTCCTTTTGGCATCAATGTCCTTTTGGCATCAGTGTCCTTTTAGCATCAGTGTCCTTTTGGCACTTATCATTGTCCTTTTGGCATTAGTGTCCTTTTAGCATCAGTGTCCTTTTGGCACTTATCATTATCCTTTTGGCATTAGTGTCCTTTTAGCATCAGTGTCCTTTTGGCATCAATGTCCTTTTGGCATCAGTGTCCTTTTAGCATCAGTGTCCTTTTGGCACTTATCATTGTCCTTTTGGCATTAGTGTCCTTTTAGCATCAGTGTCCTTTTGGCACTTATCATTGTCCTTTTGGCATTAGTGTCCTTTTAGCATCAGTGTCCTTTTGGCACTTATCATTGTCCTTTTGGCATTAGTGTCCTTTTAGCATCAGTGTCCTTTTGGCACTTATCATTGTCCTTTTGGCATTAGTGTCCTTTTAGCATCAGTGTCCTTTTGGCACTTATCATTGTCCTTTTGGCATTAGTGTCCTTTTAGCATCAGTGTCCTTTTGGCACTTATCATTGTCCTTTTGGCATTAGTGTCCTTTTGGCATCAGTGTCCTTTTGGCACTTATCATTGTCCTTTTGGCATTAGTGTCCTTTTGGCATCAGTGTCCTTTTGGCATCAATGTCCTTTTGGCATCAGTGTCCTTTTAGCATCAGTGTCCTTTTGGCACTTATCATTGTCCTTTTGGCATTAGTGTCCTTTTAGCATCAGTGTCCTTTTGGCACTTATCATTGTCCTTTTGGCATTAGTGTCCTTTTGGCATCAGTGTCCTTTTGGCATCAATGTCCTTTTGGCATCAGTGTCCTTTTAGCATCAGTGTCCTTTTGGCACTTATCATTGTCCTTTTGGCATTAGTGTCCTTTTAGCATCAGTGTCCTTTTGGCACTTATCATTGTCCTTTTGGCATTAGTGTCCTTTTAGCATCAGTGTCCTTTTGGCACTTATCATTGTCCTTTTGGCATTAGTGTCCTTTTAGCATCAGTGTCCTTTTGGCACTTATCATTGTCCTTTTGGCATTAGTGTCCTTTTGGCATCAGTGTCCTTTTGGCATCAATGTCCTTTTGGCATCAGTGTCCTTTTAGCATCAGTGTCCTTTTGGCACTTATCATTGTCCTTTTGGCATTAGTGTCCTTTTAGCATCAGTGTCCTTTTGGCACTTATCATTGTCCTTTTGGCATTAGTGTCCTTTTGGCATCAGTGTCCTTTTGGCATCAATGTCCTTTTGGCATCAGTGTCCTTTTAGCATCAGTGTCCTTTTGGCACTTATCATTGTCCTTTTGGCATTAGTGTCCTTTTAGCATCAGTGTCCTTTTGGCACTTATCATTGTCCTTTTGGCATTAGTGTCCTTTTAGCATCAGTGTCCTTTTGGCACTTATCATTGTCCTTTTGGCATTAGTGTCCTTTTGGCATCAGTGTCCTTTTGGCACTTATAGGTTACAAACATAACCCCAGTTATCATTGGCCTTTTGGCATTAGTGTCCTTTTGGCATCAGTGTCCTTTTGGCATCAATGTCCTTTTGGCATCAGTGTCCTTTTAGCATCAGTGTCCTGTTGGCACTTATCATTGTCCTTTTGGCATTAGTGTCCTTTTAGCATCAGTGTCCTTTTGGCACTTATCATTGTCCTTTTGGCATTAGTGTCCTTTTGGCATCAGTGTCCTTTTGGCATCAATGTCCTTTTGGCATCAGTGTCCTTTTAGCATCAGTGTCCTTTTGGCACTTATCATTGTCCTTTTGGCATCAGTGTCCTTTTAGCATCAGTGTCCTTTTGGCACTTATCATTGTCCTTTTGGCATTAGTGTCCTTTTAGCATCAGTGTCCTTTTGGCACTTATCATTGTCCTTTTGGCATTAGTGTCCTTTTAGCATCAGTGTCCTTTTGGCACTTATCATTGTCCTTTTGGCATTAGTGTCCTTTTAGCATCAGTGTCCTTTTGGCACTTATCATTGTCCTTTTGGCATTAGTGTCCTTTTAGCATCAGTGTCCTTTTGGCACTTATCATTGTCCTTTTGGCATTAGTGTCCTTTTAGCATCAGTGTCCTTTTGGCACTTATCATTGTCCTTTTGGCATTAGTGTCCTTTTAGCATCAGTGTCCTTTTGGCACTTATCATTGTCCTTTTGGCATTAGTGTCCTTTTAGCATCAGTGTCCTTTTGGCACTTATCATTGTCCTTTTGGCATTAGTGTCCTTTTGGCATCAGTGTCCTTTTGGCACTTATAGGTTACAAACATAACCCCAGTTATCATTGGCCTTTTGGCATCAGTGTCCTTTTGGCATCAATGTCCTTTTGGCATCAGTGTCCTTTTAGCATCAGTGTCCTTTTGGCACTTATCATTGTCCTTTTGGCATTAGTGTCCTTTTAGCATCAGTGTCCTTTTGGCACTTATCATTGTCCTTTTGGCATTAGTGTCCTTTTGGCATCAGTGTCCTTTTGGCATCAATGTCCTTTTGGCATCAGTGTCCTTTTAGCATCAGTGTCCTTTTGGCACTTATCATTGTCCTTTTGGCATTAGTGTCCTTTTAGCATCAGTGTCCTTTTGGCACTTATCATTGTCCTTTTGGCATTAGTGTCCTTTTAGCATCAGTGTCCTTTTGGCACTTATCATTGTCCTTTTGGCATTAGTGTCCTTTTAGCATCAGTGTCCTTTTGGCATCAATGTCCTTTTGGCATCAGTGTCCTTTTAGCACCAGTGTCCTTTTGGCACTTATCATTGTCCTTTTGGCATTAGTGTCCTTTTAGCATCAGTGTCCTTTTGGCACTTATCATTGTCCTTTTGGCATTAGTGTCCTTTTAGCATCAGTGTCCTTTTGGCACTTATCATTGTCCTTTTGGCATTAGTGTCCTTTTAGCATCAGTGTCCTTTTGGCACTTATCATTGTCCTTTTGGCATTAGTGTCCTTTTAGCATCAGTGTCCTTTTGGCACTTATCATTGTCCTTTTGGCATTAGTGTCCTTTTAGCATCAGTGTCCTTTTGGCACTTATCATTGTCCTTTTGGCATTAGTGTCCTTTTAGCATCAGTGTCCTTTTGGCACTTATCATTGTCCTTTTGGCATTAGTGTCCTTTTGGCATCAGTGTCCTTTTGGCACTTATCATTGTCCTTTTGGCATTAGTGTCCTTTTGGCATCAGTGTCCTTTTGGCACTTATCATTGTCCTTTTGGCATTAGTGTCCTTTTGGCATCAGTGTCCTTTTGGCATCAATGTCCTTTTGGCATCAGTGTCCTTTTAGCATCAGTGTCCTTTTGGCACTTATCATTGTCCTTTTGGCATTAGTGTCCTTTTAGCATCAGTGTCCTTTTGGCACTTATCATTGTCCTTTTGGCATTAGTGTCCTTTTAGCATCAGTGTCCTTTTGGCACTTATCATTGTCCTTTTGGCATTAGTGTCCTTTTAGCATCAGTGTCCTTTTGGCACTTATAGGTTACAAACATAACCCCAGTTATCATTGGCCTTTTGGCATTAGTGTCCTTTTAGCATCAGTGTCCTTTTGGCACTTATAGGTTACAAACATAACCCCAGTTATCATTGGCCTTTTGGCATTAGTGTCCTTTTAGCATCAGTGTCCTTTTGGCACTTATCATTGTCCTTTTGGCATTAGTGTCCTTTTAGCATCAGTGTCCTTTTGGCACTTATCATTGTCCTTTTGGCATTAGTGTCCTTTTAGCATCAGTGTCCTTTTGGCACTTATCATTGTCCTTTTGGCATTAGTGTCCTTTTAGCATCAGTGTCCTTTTGGCACTTATCATTGTCCTTTTGGCATTAGTGTCCTTTTAGCATCAGTGTCCTTTTGGCACTTATCATTGTCCTTTTGGCATTAGTGTCCTTTTAGCATCAGTGTCCTTTTGGCACTTATCATTGTCCTTTTGGCATTAGTGTCCTTTTAGCATCAGTGTCCTTTTGGCACTTATCATTGTCCTTTTGGCATTAGTGTCCTTTTAGCATCAGTGTCCTTTTGGCACTTATCATTGTCCTTTTGGCATTAGTGTCCTTTTGGCATCAGTGTCCTTTTGGCACTTATAGGTTACAAACATAACCCCAGTTATCATTGGCCTTTTGGCATCAGTGTCCTTTTGGCATCAATGTCCTTTTGGCATCAGTGTCCTTTTAGCATCAGTGTCCTTTTGGCACTTATCATTGTCCTTTTGGCATTAGTGTCCTTTTAGCATCAGTGTCCTTTTGGCACTTATCATTGTCCTTTTGGCATTAGTGTCCTTTTGGCATCAGTGTCCTTTTGGCATCAATGTCCTTTTGGCATCAGTGTCCTTTTAGCATCAGTGTCCTTTTGGCACTTATCATTGTCCTTTTGGCATTAGTGTCCTTTTAGCATCAGTGTCCTTTTGGCACTTATCATTGTCCTTTTGGCATTAGTGTCCTTTTAGCATCAGTGTCCTTTTGGCACTTATCATTGTCCTTTTGGCATTAGTGTCCTTTTAGCATCAGTGTCCTTTTGGCATCAATGTCCTTTTGGCATCAGTGTCCTTTTAGCACCAGTGTCCTTTTGGCACTTATCATTGTCCTTTTGGCATTAGTGTCCTTTTAGCATCAGTGTCCTTTTGGCACTTATCATTGTCCTTTTGGCATTAGTGTCCTTTTAGCATCAGTGTCCTTTTGGCACTTATCATTGTCCTTTTGGCATTAGTGTCCTTTTAGCATCAGTGTCCTTTTGGCACTTATCATTGTCCTTTTGGCATTAGTGTCCTTTTAGCATCAGTGTCCTTTTGGCACTTATCATTGTCCTTTTGGCATTAGTGTCCTTTTAGCATCAGTGTCCTTTTGGCACTTATCATTGTCCTTTTGGCATTAGTGTCCTTTTAGCATCATTGTCCTTTTGGCATTAGTGTCCTTTTAGCATCAGTGTCCTTTTGGCACTTATCATTGTCCTTTTGGCATTAGTGTCCTTTTAGCATCAGTGTCCTTCTGGCACTTATCATTGTCCTTTTGGCATTAGTGTCCTTTTAGCATCAGTGTCCTTTTGGCACTTATCATTGTCCTTTTGGCATTAGTGTCCTTTTAGCATCAGTGTCCTTTTGGCACTTATCATTGTCCTTTTGGCATTAGTGTCCTTTTGGCATCAGTGTCCTTTTGGCACTTATCATTGTCCTTTTGGCATTAGTGTCCTTTTGGCATCAGTGTCCTTTTGGCATCAATGTCCTTTTGGCATCAGTGTCCTTTTAGCATCAGTGTCCTTTTGGCACTTATCATTGTCCTTTTGGCATTAGTGTCCTTTTAGCATCAGTGTCCTTTTGGCACTTATCATTGTCCTTTTGGCATTAGTGTCCTTTTAGCATCAGTGTCCTTTTGGCACTTATCATTGTCCTTTTGGCATTAGTGTCCTTTTGGCATCAGTGTCCTTTTGGCACTTATAGGTTACAAACATAACCCCAGTTATCATTGGCCTTTTGGCATTAGTGTCCTTTTGGCATCAGTGTCCTTTTGGCATCAATGTCCTTTTGGCATCAGTGTCCTTTTAGCATCAGTGTCCTTTTGGCACTTATCATTGTCCTTTTGGCATTAGTGTCCTTTTAGCATCAGTGTCCTTTTGGCACTTATCATTGTCCTTTTGGCATTAGTGTCCTTTTGGCATCAGTGTCCTTTTGGCATCAATGTCCTTTTGGCATCAGTGTCCTTTTAGCATCAGTGTCCTTTTGGCACTTATCATTATCCTTTTGGCATTAGTGTCCTTTTAGCATCAGTGTCCTTTTGGCATCAATGTCCTTTTGGCATCAGTGTCCTTTTAGCATCAGTGTCCTTTTGGCACTTATCATTGTCCTTTTGGCATTAGTGTCCTTTTAGCATCAGTGTCCTTTTGGCACTTATCATTGTCCTTTTGGCATTAGTGTCCTTTTAGCATCAGTGTCCTTTTGGCACTTATCATTGTCCTTTTGGCATTAGTGTCCTTTTAGCATCAGTGTCCTTTTAGCACCAGTGTCCTTTTGGCACTTATCATTGTCCTTTTGGCATTAGTGTCCTTTTAGCATCAGTGTCCTTTTGGCACTTATCATTGTCCTTTTGGCATTAGTGTCCTTTTAGCATCAGTGTCCTTTTGGCACTTATCATTGTCCTTTTGGCATTAGTGTCCTTTTAGCATCAGTGTCCTTTTGGCACTTATCATTGTCCTTTTGGCATTAGTGTCCTTTTAGCATCAGTGTCCTTTTGGCACTTATCATTGTCCTTTTGGCATTAGTGTCCTTTTAGCATCAGTGTCCTTTTGGCACTTATCATTGTCCTTTTGGCATTAGTGTCCTTTTAGCATCAGTGTCCTTTTGGCACTTATCATTGTCCTTTTGGCATTAGTGTCCTTTTGGCATCAGTGTCCTTTTGGCACTTATCATTGTCCTTTTGGCATTAGTGTCCTTTTGGCATCAGTGTCCTTTTGGCACTTATCATTGTCCTTTTGGCATTAGTGTCCTTTTGGCATCAGTGTCCTTTTGGCATCAATGTCCTTTTGGCATCAGTGTCCTTTTAGCATCAGTGTCCTTTTGGCATTTATCATTGTCCTTTTGGCATTAGTGTCCTTTTAGCATCAGTGTCCTTTTGGCACTTATCATTGTCCTTTTGGCATTAGTGTCCTTTTAGCATCAGTGTCCTTTTGGCACTTATCATTGTCCTTTTGGCATTAGTGTCCTTTTAGCATCAGTGTCCTTTTGGCACTTATAGGTTACAAACATAACCCCAGTTATCATTGGCCTTTTGGCATTAGTGTCCTTTTAGCATCAGTGTCCTTTTGGCACTTATAGGTTACAAACATAACCCCAGTTATCATTGGCCTTTTGGCATTAGTGTCCTTTTAGCATCAGTGTCCTTTTGGCACTTATCATTGTCCTTTTGGCATTAGTGTCCTTTTAGCATCAGTGTCCTTTTGGCACTTATCATTGTCCTTTTGGCATTAGTGTCCTTTTAGCATCAGTGTCCTTTTGGCACTTATCATTGTCCTTTTGGCATTAGTGTCCTTTTAGCATCAGTGTCCTTTTGGCACTTATCATTGTCCTTTTGGCATTAGTGTCCTTTTAGCATCAGTGTCCTTTTGGCACTTATCATTGTCCTTTTGGCATTAGTGTCCTTTTAGCATCAGTGTCCTTTTGGCACTTATCATTGTCCTTTTGGCATTAGTGTCCTTTTAGCATCAGTGTCCTTTTGGCACTTATCATTGTCCTTTTGGCATTAGTGTCCTTTTAGCATCAGTGTCCTTTTGGCACTTATCATTGTCCTTTTGGCATTAGTGTCCTTTTGGCATCAGTGTCCTTTTGGCACTTATAGGTTACAAACATAACCCCAGTTATCATTGGCCTTTTGGCATCAGTGTCCTTTTGGCATCAATGTCCTTTTGGCATCAGTGTCCTTTTAGCATCAGTGTCCTTTTGGCACTTATCATTGTCCTTTTGGCATTAGTGTCCTTTTAGCATCAGTGTCCTTTTGGCACTTATCATTGTCCTTTTGGCATTAGTGTCCTTTTGGCATCAGTGTCCTTTTGGCATCAATGTCCTTTTGGCATCAGTGTCCTTTTAGCATCAGTGTCCTTTTGGCACTTATCATTGTCCTTTTGGCATTAGTGTCCTTTTAGCATCAGTGTCCTTTTGGCACTTATCATTGTCCTTTTGGCATTAGTGTCCTTTTAGCATCAGTGTCCTTTTGGCACTTATCATTGTCCTTTTGGCATTAGTGTCCTTTTAGCATCAGTGTCCTTTTGGCATCAATGTCCTTTTGGCATCAGTGTCCTTTTAGCACCAGTGTCCTTTTGGCACTTATCATTGTCCTTTTGGCATTAGTGTCCTTTTAGCATCAGTGTCCTTTTGGCACTTATCATTGTCCTTTTGGCATTAGTGTCCTTTTAGCATCAGTGTCCTTTTGGCACTTATCATTGTCCTTTTGGCATTAGTGTCCTTTTAGCATCAGTGTCCTTTTGGCACTTATCATTGTCCTTTTGGCATTAGTGTCCTTTTAGCATCAGTGTCCTTTTGGCACTTATCATTGTCCTTTTGGCATTAGTGTCCTTTTAGCATCAGTGTCCTTTTGGCACTTATCATTGTCCTTTTGGCATTAGTGTCCTTTTAGCATCATTGTCCTTTTGGCATTAGTGTCCTTTTAGCATCAGTGTCCTTTTGGCACTTATCATTGTCCTTTTGGCATTAGTGTCCTTTTAGCATCAGTGTCCTTTTGGCACTTATCATTGTCCTTTTGGCATTAGTGTCCTTTTAGCATCAGTGTCCTTTTGGCACTTATCATTGTCCTTTTGGCATTAGTGTCCTTTTAGCATCAGTGTCCTTTTGGCACTTATCATTGTCCTTTTGGCATTAGTGTCCTTTTGGCATCAGTGTCCTTTTGGCACTTATCATTGTCCTTTTGGCATTAGTGTCCTTTTGGCATCAGTGTCCTTTTGGCATCAATGTCCTTTTGGCATCAGTGTCCTTTTAGCATCAGTGTCCTTTTGGCACTTATCATTGTCCTTTTGGCATTAGTGTCCTTTTAGCATCAGTGTCCTTTTGGCACTTATCATTGTCCTTTTGGCATTAGTGTCCTTTTAGCATCAGTGTCCTTTTGGCACTTATCATTGTCCTTTTGGCATTAGTGTCCTTTTGGCATCAGTGTCCTTTTGGCACTTATAGGTTACAAACATAACCCCAGTTATCATTGGCCTTTTGGCATTAGTGTCCTTTTAGCATCAGTGTCCTTTTGGCACTTATCATTGTCCTTTTGGCATTAGTGTCCTTTTAGCATCAGTGTCCTTTTGGCACTTATCATTGTCCTTTTGGCATTAGTGTCCTTTTAGCATCAGTGTCCTTTTGGCACTTATCATTGTCCTTTTGGCATTAGTGTCCTTTTAGCATCAGTGTCCTTTTGGCACTTATCATTGTCCTTTTGGCATTAGTGTCCTTTTAGCATCAGTGTCCTTTTGGCACTTATCATTGTCCTTTTGGCATTAGTGTCCTTTTAGCATCAGTGTCCTTTTGGCACTTATCATTGTCCTTTTGGCATTAGTGTCCTTTTAGCATCAGTGTCCTTTTGGCACTTATCATTGTCCTTTTGGCATTAGTGTCCTTTTAGCATCAGTGTCCTTTTGGCACTTATCATTGTCCTTTTGGCATTAGTGTCCTTTTGGCATCAGTGTCCTTTTGGCACTTATAGGTTACAAACATAACCCCAGTTATCATTGGCCTTTTGGCATCAGTGTCCTTTTGGCATCAATGTCCTTTTGGCATCAGTGTCCTTTTAGCATCAGTGTCCTTTTGGCACTTATCATTGTCCTTTTGGCATTAGTGTCCTTTTAGCATCAGTGTCCTTTTGGCACTTATCATTGTCCTTTTGGCATTAGTGTCCTTTTGGCATCAGTGTCCTTTTGGCATCAATGTCCTTTTGGCATCAGTGTCCTTTTAGCATCAGTGTCCTTTTGGCACTTATCATTGTCCTTTTGGCATTAGTGTCCTTTTAGCATCAGTGTCCTTTTGGCACTTATCATTGTCCTTTTGGCATTAGTGTCCTTTTAGCATCAGTGTCCTTTTGGCACTTATCATTGTCCTTTTGGCATTAGTGTCCTTTTAGCATCAGTGTCCTTTTGGCATCAATGTCCTTTTGGCATCAGTGTCCTTTTAGCACCAGTGTCCTTTTGGCACTTATCATTGTCCTTTTGGCATTAGTGTCCTTTTAGCATCAGTGTCCTTTTGGCACTTATCATTGTCCTTTTGGCATTAGTGTCCTTTTAGCATCAGTGTCCTTTTGGCACTTATCATTGTCCTTTTGGCATTAGTGTCCTTTTAGCATCAGTGTCCTTTTGGCACTTATCATTGTCCTTTTGGCATTAGTGTCCTTTTAGCATCAGTGTCCTTTTGGCACTTATCATTGTCCTTTTGGCATTAGTGTCCTTTTAGCATCAGTGTCCTTTTGGCACTTATCATTGTCCTTTTGGCATTAGTGTCCTTTTAGCATCATTGTCCTTTTGGCATTAGTGTCCTTTTAGCATCAGTGTCCTTTTGGCACTTATCATTGTCCTTTTGGCATTAGTGTCCTTTTAGCATCAGTGTCCTTTTGGCACTTATCATTGTCCTTTTGGCATTAGTGTCCTTTTAGCATCAGTGTCCTTTTGGCACTTATCATTGTCCTTTTGGCATTAGTGTCCTTTTAGCATCAGTGTCCTTTTGGCACTTATCATTGTCCTTTTGGCATTAGTGTCCTTTTGGCATCAGTGTCCTTTTGGCACTTATCATTGTCCTTTTGGCATTAGTGTCCTTTTGGCATCAGTGTCCTTTTGGCATCAATGTCCTTTTGGCATCAGTGTCCTTTTAGCATCAGTGTCCTTTTGGCACTTATCATTGTCCTTTTGGCATTAGTGTCCTTTTAGCATCAGTGTCCTTTTGGCACTTATCATTGTCCTTTTGGCATTAGTGTCCTTTTAGCATCAGTGTCCTTTTGGCACTTATCATTGTCCTTTTGGCATTAGTGTCCTTTTGGCATCAGTGTCCTTTTGGCACTTATAGGTTACAAACATAACCCCAGTTATCATTGGCCTTTTGGCATTAGTGTCCTTTTGGCATCAGTGTCCTTTTGGCATCAATGTCCTTTTGGCATCAGTGTCCTTTTAGCATCAGTGTCCTTTTGGCACTTATCATTGTCCTTTTGGCATTAGTGTCCTTTTAGCATCAGTGTCCTTTTGGCACTTATCATTGTCCTTTTGGCATTAGTGTCCTTTTGGCATCAGTGTCCTTTTGGCATCAATGTCCTTTTGGCATCAGTGTCCTTTTAGCATCAGTGTCCTTTTGGCACTTATCATTATCCTTTTGGCATTAGTGTCCTTTTAGCATCAGTGTCCTTTTGGCATCAATGTCCTTTTGGCATCAGTGTCCTTTTAGCATCAGTGTCCTTTTGGCACTTATCATTGTCCTTTTGGCATTAGTGTCCTTTTAGCATCAGTGTCCTTTTGGCACTTATCATTGTCCTTTTGGCATTAGTGTCCTTTTAGCATCAGTGTCCTTTTGGCACTTATCATTGTCCTTTTGGCATTAGTGTCCTTTTAGCATCAGTGTCCTTTTAGCACCAGTGTCCTTTTGGCACTTATCATTGTCCTTTTGGCATTAGTGTCCTTTTAGCATCAGTGTCCTTTTGGCACTTATCATTGTCCTTTTGGCATTAGTGTCCTTTTAGCATCAGTGTCCTTTTGGCACTTATCATTGTCCTTTTGGCATTAGTGTCCTTTTAGCATCAGTGTCCTTTTGGCACTTATCATTGTCCTTTTGGCATTAGTGTCCTTTTAGCATCAGTGTCCTTTTGGCACTTATCATTGTCCTTTTGGCATTAGTGTCCTTTTAGCATCAGTGTCCTTTTGGCACTTATCATTGTCCTTTTGGCATTAGTGTCCTTTTAGCATCAGTGTCCTTTTGGCACTTATCATTGTCCTTTTGGCATTAGTGTCCTTTTGGCATCAGTGTCCTTTTGGCACTTATCATTGTCCTTTTGGCATTAGTGTCCTTTTGGCATCAGTGTCCTTTTGGCACTTATCATTGTCCTTTTGGCATTAGTGTCCTTTTGGCATCAGTGTCCTTTTGGCATCAATGTCCTTTTGGCATCAGTGTCCTTTTAGCATCAGTGTCCTTTTGGCACTTATCATTGTCCTTTTGGCATTAGTGTCCTTTTAGCATCAGTGTCCTTTTGGCACTTATCATTGTCCTTTTGGCATTAGTGTCCTTTTAGCATCAGTGTCCTTTTGGCACTTATCATTGTCCTTTTGGCATTAGTGTCCTTTTAGCATCAGTGTCCTTTTGGCACTTATAGGTTACAAACATAACCCCAGTTATCATTGGCCTTTTGGCATTAGTGTCCTTTTAGCATCAGTGTCCTTTTGGCACTTATAGGTTACAAACATAACCCCAGTTATCATTGGCCTTTTGGCATTAGTGTCCTTTTAGCATCAGTGTCCTTTTGGCACTTATCATTGTCCTTTTGGCATTAGTGTCCTTTTAGCATCAGTGTCCTTTTGGCACTTATCATTGTCCTTTTGGCATTAGTGTCCTTTTAGCATCAGTGTCCTTTTGGCACTTATCATTGTCCTTTTGGCATTAGTGTCCTTTTAGCATCAGTGTCCTTTTGGCACTTATCATTGTCCTTTTGGCATTAGTGTCCTTTTAGCATCAGTGTCCTTTTGGCACTTATCATTGTCCTTTTGGCATTAGTGTCCTTTTAGCATCAGTGTCCTTTTGGCACTTATCATTGTCCTTTTGGCATTAGTGTCCTTTTAGCATCAGTGTCCTTTTGGCACTTATCATTGTCCTTTTGGCATTAGTGTCCTTTTAGCATCAGTGTCCTTTTGGCACTTATCATTGTCCTTTTGGCATTAGTGTCCTTTTGGCATCAGTGTCCTTTTGGCACTTATAGGTTACAAACATAACCCCAGTTATCATTGGCCTTTTGGCATCAGTGTCCTTTTGGCATCAATGTCCTTTTGGCATCAGTGTCCTTTTAGCATCAGTGTCCTTTTGGCACTTATCATTGTCCTTTTGGCATTAGTGTCCTTTTAGCATCAGTGTCCTTTTGGCACTTATCATTGTCCTTTTGGCATTAGTGTCCTTTTGGCATCAGTGTCCTTTTGGCATCAATGTCCTTTTGGCATCAGTGTCCTTTTAGCATCAGTGTCCTTTTGGCACTTATCATTGTCCTTTTGGCATTAGTGTCCTTTTAGCATCAGTGTCCTTTTGGCACTTATCATTGTCCTTTTGGCATTAGTGTCCTTTTAGCATCAGTGTCCTTTTGGCACTTATCATTGTCCTTTTGGCATTAGTGTCCTTTTAGCATCAGTGTCCTTTTGGCATTAGTGTCCTTTTAGCATCAGTGTCCTTTTGGCACTTATCATTGTCCTTTTGGCATTAGTGTCCTTTTAGCATCAGTGTCCTTTTGGCACTTATCATTGTCCTTTTGGCATTAGTGTCCTTTTAGCATCAGTGTCCTTTTGGCACTTATCATTGTCCTTTTGGCATTAGTGTCCTTTTAGCATCAGTGTCCTTTTGGCACTTATCATTGTCCTTTTGGCATTAGTGTCCTTTTAGCATCAGTGTCCTTTTGGCACTTATCATTGTCCTTTTGGCATTAGTGTCCTTTTGGCATCAGTGTCCTTTTGGCACTTATCATTGTCCTTTTGGCATTAGTGTCCTTTTGGCATCAGTGTCCTTTTGGCATCAATGTCCTTTTGGCATCAGTGTCCTTTTAGCATCAGTGTCCTTTTGGCACTTATCATTGTCCTTTTGGCATTAGTGTCGTTTTAGCATCAGTGTCCTTTTGGCACTTATCATTGTCCTTTTGGCATTAGTGTCCTTGTAGCATCAGTGTCCTTTTGGCACTTATCATTGTCCTTTTGGCATTAGTGTCCTTTTAGCATCAGTGTCCTTTTGGCACTTATCATTGTCCTTTTGGCATTAGTGTCCTTTTGGCATCAGTGTCCTTTTGGCACTTATAGGTTACAAACATAACCACAGTTATCATTGGCCTTTTGGCATTAGTGTCCTTTTGGCATCAGTGTCCTTTTGGCATCAATGTCCTTTTGGCATCAGTGTCCTTTTAGCATCAGTGTCCTTTTGGCACTTATCATTGTCCTTTTGGCATTAGTGTCCTTTTAGCATCAGTGTCCTTTTGGCACTTATCATTGTCCTTTTGGCATTAGTGTCCTTTTAGCATCAGTGTCCTTTTGGCACTTATCATTGTCCTTTTGGCATTAGTGTCCTTTTAGCATCAGTGTCCTTTTGGCACTTATCATTGTCCTTTTGGCATTAGTGTCCTTTTAGCATCAGTGTCCTTTTGGCACTTATCATTGTCCTTTTGGCATTAGTGTCCTTTTAGCATCAGTGTCCTTTTGGCACTTATCATTGTCCTTTTGGCATCAGTGTCCTTTTAGCATCAGTGTCCTTTTGGCACTTATCATTGTCCTTTTGGCATTAGTGTCCTTTTGGCATCAGTGTCCTTTTGGCACTTATCATTGTCCTTTTGGCATTAGTGTCCTTTTGGCATCAGTGTCCTTTTGGCATCAATGTCCTTTTGGCATCAGTGTCCTTTTAGCATCAGTGTCCTTTTGGCACTTATCATTGTCCTTTTGGCATTAGTGTCGTTTTAGCATCAGTGTCCTTTTGGCACTTATCATTGTCCTTTTGGCATTAGTGTCCTTGTAGCATCAGTGTCCTTTTGGCACTTATCATTGTCCTTTTGGCATTAGTGTCCTTTTAGCATCAGTGTCCTTTTGGCACTTATCATTGTCCTTTTGGCATTAGTGTCCTTTTGGCATCAGTGTCCTTTTGGCACTTATAGGTTACAAACATAACCAGAGTTATCATTGGCCTTTTGGCATTAGTGTCCTTTTGGCATCAGTGTCCTTTTGGCATCAATGTCCTTTTGGCATCAGTGTCCTTTTAGCATCAGTGTCCTTTTGGCACTTATCATTGTCCTTTTGGCATTAGTGTCCTTTTAGCATCAGTGTCCTTTTGGCACTTATCATTGTCCTTTTGGCATTAGTGTCCTTTTGGCATCAGTGTCCTTTTGGCATCAATGTCCTTTTGGCATCAGTGTCCTTTTAGCATCAGTGTCCTTTTGGCACTTATCATTGTCCTTTTGGCATTAGTGTCCTTTTAGCATCAGTGTCCTTTTGGCACTTATCATTGTCCTTTTGGCATTAGTGTCCTTTTGGCATCAGTGTCCTTTTGGCATCAATGTCCTTGTGGCATCAGTGTCCTTTTAGCATCAGTGTCCTTTTGGCACTTATCATTGTCCTTTTGGCATTAGTGTCCTTTTAGCATCAGTGTCCTATTGGCACTTATCATTGTCCTTTTGGCATTAGTGTCCTTTTAGCATCAGTGTCCTTTTGGCACTTATCATTGTCCTTTTGGCATTAGTGTCCTTTTAGCATCAGTGTCCTTTTGGCACTTATCATTGTCCTTTTGGCATTAGTGTCCTTTTAGCATCAGTGTCCTTTTGGCACTTATCATTGTCCTTTTGGCATTAGTGTCCTTTTAGCATCAGTGTCCTTTTGGCACTTATCATTGTCCTTTTGGCATTAGTGTCCTTTTAGCATCAGTGTCCTTTTGGCACTTATCATTGTCCTTTTGGCATCAGTGTCCTTTTAGCATCAGTGTCCTTTTGGCACTTATCATTGTCCTTTTGGCATCAGTGTCCTTTTAGCATCAGTGTCCTTTTGGCACTTATCATTGTCCTTTTGGCATTAGTGTCCTTTTAGCATCAGTGTCCTTTTGGCACTTATCATTGTCCTTTTGGCATTAGTGTCCTTTTAGCATCAGTGTCCTTTTGGCACTTATCATTGTCCTTTTGGCATTAGTGTCCTTTTAGCATCAGTGTCCTTTTGGCACTTATCATTGTCCTTTTGGCATTAGTGTCCTTTTAGCATCAGTGTCCTTTTGGCACTTATCATTGTCCTTTTGGCATTAGTGTCCTTTTAGCATCAGTGTCCTTTTGGCATCAATGTCCTTTTGGCATCAGTGTCCTTTTAGCATCAGTGTCCTTTTGGCACTTATCATTGTCCTTTTGGCATCAGTGTCCTTTTAGCATCAGTGTCCTTTTGGCAATTATCATTGTCCTTTTGGCATTAGTTTCCTTTTAGCATCAGTGTCCTTTTGGCACTTATCATTGTCCTTTTGGCATTAGTGTCCTTTTAGCATCAGTGTCCTTTTGGCACTTATCATTGTCCTTTTGGCATTAGTGTCCTTTTAGCATCAGTGTCCTTTTGGCACTTATCATTGTCCTTTTGGCATTAGTGTCCTTTTAGCATCAGTGTCCTTTTGGCACTTATCATTGTCCTTTTGGCATTAGTGTCCTTTTAGCATTAGTGTCCTTTTAGCATCAGTGTCCTTTTGGCACTTATCATTGTCCTTTTGGCATTAATGTCCTTTTAGCATCAGTGTCCTTTTGGCACTTATCATTGTCCTTTTGGCATTAGTGTCCTTTTAGCATCAGTGTCCTTTTGGCACTTATCATTGTCCTTTTGGCATTAGTGTCCTTTTAGCATCAGTGTCCTTTTGGCACTTATCATTGTCCTTTTGGCATTAGTGTCCTTTTAGCATCAGTGTCCTTTTGGCACTTATCATTGTCCTTTTGGCATTAGTGTCCTTTTGGCATCAGTGTCCTTTTGGCACTTATAGGTTACAAACATAACCCCAGTTATCATTAGCCTTTTGGCATTAGTGTCCTTTTGGCATCAGTGTCCTTTTGGCATCAATGTCCTTTTGGCATCAGTGTCCTTTTAGCATCAGTGTCCTTTTGGCACTTATCATTGTCCTTTTGGCATTAGTGTCCTTTTAGCATTAGTGTCCTTTTAGCATCAGTGTCCTTTTGGCACTTATCATTGTCCTTTTGGCATTAATGTCCTTTTAGCATCAGTGTCCTTTTGGCACTTATCATTGTCCTTTTGGCATTAGTGTCCTTTTAGCATCAGTGTCCTTTTGGCACTTATCATTGTCCTTTTGGCATTAGTGTCCTTTTAGCATCAGTGTCCTTTTGGCACTTATCATTGTCCTTTTGGCATTAGTGTCCTTTTAGCATCAGTGTCCTTTTGGCACTTATCATTGTCCTTTTGGCATTAGTGTCCTTTTAGCATCAGTGTCCTTTTGGCACTTATCATTGTCCTTTTGGCATTAGTGTCCTTTTAGCATCAGTGTCCTTTTGGCACTTATCATTGTCCTTTTGGCATTAGTGTCCTTTTAGCATCAGTGTCCTTTTGGCACTTATCATTGTCCTTTTGGCACTTATCATTGTCCTTTTAGCATCAGTGTCCTTTTGGCACTTATCATTGTCCTTTTGGCATTAGTGTCCTTTTAGCATCAGTGTCCTTTTGGCACTTATCATTGTCCTTTTGGCATTAGTGTCCTTTTAGCATCAGTGTCCTTTTGGCACTTATCATTGTCCTTTTGGCATTAGTGTCCTTTTAGCATCAGTGTCCTTTTGGCACTTATCATTGTCCTTTTGGCATTAGTGTCCTTTTAGCATCAGTGTCCTTTTGGCACTTATCATTGTCCTTTTGGCATTAGTGTCCTTTTAGCATCAGTGTCCTTTTGGCACTTATCATTGTCCTTTTGGCATTAGTGTCCTTTTAGCATCAGTGTCCTTTTGGCACTTATCATTGTCCTTTTGGCACTTATCATTGTCCTTTTAGCATCAGTGTCCTTTTGGCACTTATCATTGTCCTTTTGGCATTAGTGTCCTTTTAGCATCAGTGTCCTTTTGGCACTTATCATTGTCCTTTTGGCATTAGTGTCCTTTTAGCATCAGTGTCCTTTTGGCATCAATGTCCTTTTGGCATCAGTGTCCTTTTAGTATCAGTGTCCTTTTGGCACTTATCATTGTCCTTTTGGCATTAGTGTCCTTTTAGCATCAGTGTCCTTTTGGCACTTATCATTGTCCTTTTGGCATTAGTGTCCTTTTAGCATCAGTGTCCTTTTGGCACTTATCATTGTCCTTTTGGCATTAGTGTCCTTTTGGCATCAGTGTCCTTTTGGCATCAATGTCCTTTTGGCATCAGTGTCCTTTTAGCATCAGTGTCCTTTTGGCACTTATCATTGTCCTTTTGGCATTAGTGTCCTTTTAGCATCAGTGTCCTTTTGGCACTTATCATTGTCCTTTTGGCATTAGTGTCCTTTTAGCATCAGTGTCCTTTTGGCATCAATGTCCTTTTGGCATCAGTGTCCTTTTAGCATCAGTGTCCTTTTGGCACTTATCATTGTCCTTTTGGCATTAGTGTCCTTTTAGCATCAGTGTCCTTTTGGCACTTATCATTGTCCTTTTGGCATTAGTGTCCTTTTAGCATCAGTGTCCTTTTGGCACTTATCATTGTCCTTTTGGCATTAGTGTCCTTTTAGCATCAGTGTCCTTTTGGCACTTATCATTGTCCTTTTGGCATTAGTGTCCTTTTAGCATCAGTGTCCTTTTGGCACTTATCATTGTCCTTTTGGCATTAGTGTCCTTTTAGCATCAGTGTCCTTTTGGCACTTATCATTGTCCTTTTGGCATTAGTGTCCTTTTAGCATAAGTGTCCTTTTGGCACTTATCATTGTCCTTTTGGCATTAGTGTCCTTTTGGCACTTATAGGTTACAAACATAACCACAGTTATCATTGGCCTTTTGGCATTAGTGTCCTTTTGGCATCAGTGTCCTTTTGGCATCAATTTCCCTTTGGCATCAGTGTCCTTTTAGCATCAGTGTCCTTTTGGCACTTATCATTGTCCTTTTGGCATTAGTGTCCTTTTAGCATCAGTGTCCTTTTGGCACTTATCATTGTCCTTTTGGCATTAGTGTCCTTTTGGCATCAGTGTCCTTTTGGCATCAATGTCCTTTTGGCATCAGTGTCCTTTTAGCATCAGTGTCCTTTTGGCACTTATCATTGTTCTTTTGGCATTAGTGTCCTTTTAGCATCAGTGTCCTTTTGGCACTTATCATTGTCCTTTTGGCATTAGTGTCCTTTTGGCATCAGTGTCCTTTTGGCATCAATGTCCTTTTGGCATCAGTGTCCTTTTAGCATCAGTGTCCTTTTGGCACTTATCATTGTCCTTTTGGCATTAGTGTCCTTTTAGCATCAGTGTCCTTTTGGCACTTATCATTGTCCTTTTGGCATTAGTGTCCTTTTAGCATCAGTGTCCTTTTGGCACTTATCATTGTCCTTTTGGCATTAGTGTCCTTTTAGCATCAGTGTCCTTTTGGCACTTATCATTGTCCTTTTGGCATTAGTGTCCTTTTAGCATCAGTGTCCTTTTGGCACTTATCATTGTCCTTTTGGCATTAGTGTCCTTTTAGCATCAGTGTCCTTTTGGCACTTATCATTGTCCTTTTGGCATTAGTGTCCTTTTGGCATCAGTGTCCTTTTGGCATCAATGTCCTTTTGGCATCAGTGTCCTTTTAGCATCAGTGTCCTTTTGGCACTTATCATTGTCCTTTTGGCATTAGTGTCCTTTTAGCATCAGTGTCCTTTTGGCACTTATCATTGTCCTTTTGGCATTAGTGTCCTTTTAGCATCAGTGTCCTTTTGGCATCAATGTCCTTTTGGCATCAGTGTCCTTTTAGCATCAGTGTCCTTTTGGCACTTATCATTATCCTTTTGGCATTAGTGTCCTTTTAGCATCAGTGTCCTTTTGGCACTTATCATTGTCCTTTTGGCATTAGTGTCCTTTTAGCATCAGTGTCCTTTTGGCACTTATCATTGTCCTTTTGGCATTAGTGTCCTTTTAGCATCAGTGTCCTTTTGGCACTTATCATTGTCCTTTTGGCATTAGTGTCCTTTTAGCATCAGTGTCCTTTTGGCACTTATCATTGTCCTTTTGGCATTAGTGTCCTTTTAGCATCAGTGTCCTTTTGGCACTTATCATTGTCCTTTTGGCATTAGTGTCCTTTTAGCATCAGTGTCCTTTTGGCACTTTTCATTGTCCTTTTGGCATTAGTGTCCTTTTAGCATCAGTGTCCTTTTGGCACTTATCATTGTCCTTTTGGCATTAGTGTCCTTTTAGCATCAGTGTCCTTTTGGCACTTATCATTGTCCTTTTGGCATTAGTGTCCTTTTGGCATCAGTGTCCTTTTGGCACTTATCATTGTCCTTTTGGCATTAGTGTCCTTTTGGCATCAGTGTCCTTTTGGCATCAATGTCCTTTTGGCATCAGTGTCCTTTTAGCATCAGTGTCCTTTTGGCACTTATCATTGTCCTTTTGGCATTAGTGTCCTTTTAGCATCAGTGTCCTTTTGGCACTTATCATTGTCCTTTTGGCATTAGTGTCCTTTTAGCATAAGTGTCCTTTTGGCACTTATCATTGTCCTTTTGGCATTAGTGTCCTTTTGGCATCAGTGTCCTTTTGGCACTTATAGGTTACAAACATAACCACAGTTATCATTGGCCTTTTGGCATTAGTGTCCTTTTGGCATCAGTGTCCTTTTGGCATCAATGTCCTTTTGGCATCAGTGTCCTTTTAGCATCAGTGTCCTTTTGGCACTTATCATTATCCTTTTGGCATTAGTGTCCTTTTAGCATCAGTGTCCTTTTGGCACTTATCATTGTCCTTTTGGCATTAGTGTCCTTTTAGCATCAGTGTCCTTTTGGCACTTATCATTGTCCTTTTGGCATTAGTGTCCTTTTAGCATCAGTGTCCTTTTGGCACTTATCATTGTCCTTTTGGCATTAGTGTCCTTTTAGCATCAGTGTCCTTTTGGCACTTATCATTGTCCTTTTGGCATTAGTGTCCTTTTAGCATCAGTGTCCTTTTGGCACTTATCATTGTCCTTTTGGCATTAGTGTCCTTTTAGCATCAGTGTCCTTTTGGCACTTTTCATTGTCCTTTTGGCATTAGTGTCCTTTTAGCATCAGTGTCCTTTTGGCACTTATCATTGTCCTTTTGGCATTAGTGTCCTTTTAGCATCAGTGTCCTTTTGGCACTTATCATTGTCCTTTTGGCATTAGTGTCCTTTTGGCATCAGTGTCCTTTTGGCACTTATCATTGTCCTTTTGGCATTAGTGTCCTTTTGGCATCAGTGTCCTTTTGGCATCAATGTCCTTTTGGCATCAGTGTCCTTTTAGCATCAGTGTCCTTTTGGCACTTATCATTGTCCTTTTGGCATTAGTGTCCTTTTAGCATCAGTGTCCTTTTGGCACTTATCATTGTCCTTTTGGCATTAGTGTCCTTTTAGCATAAGTGTCCTTTTGGCACTTATCATTGTCCTTTTGGCATTAGTGTCCTTTTGGCATCAGTGTCCTTTTGGCACTTATAGGTTACAAACATAACCACAGTTATCATTGGCCTTTTGGCATTAGTGTCCTTTTGGCATCAGTGTCCTTTTGGCATCAATGTCCCTTTGGCATCAGTGTCCTTTTAGCATCAGTGTCCTTTTGGCACTTATCATTGTCCTTTTGGCATTAGTGTCCTTTTAGCATCAGTGTCCTTTTGGCACTTATCATTGTCCTTTTGGCATTAGTGTCCTTTTGGCATCAGTGTCCTTTTGGCATCAATGTCCTTTTGGCATCAGTGTCCTTTTAGCATCAGTGTCCTTTTGGCACTTATCATTGTTCTTTTGGCATTAGTGTCCTTTTAGCATCAGTGTCCTTTTGGCACTTATCATTGTCCTTTTGGCATTAGTGTCCTTTTGGCATCAGTGTCCTTTTGGCATCAATGTCCTTTTGGCATCAGTGTCCTTTTAGCATCAGTGTCCTTTTGGCACTTATCATTGTCCTTTTGGCATTAGTGTCCTTTTAGCATCAGTGTCCTTTTGGCACTTATCATTGTCCTTTTGGCATTAGTGTCCTTTTAGCATCAGTGTCCTTTTGGCACTTATCATTGTCCTTTTGGCATTAGTGTCCTTTTAGCATCAGTGTCCTTTTGGCACTTATCATTGTCCTTTTGGCATTAGTGTCCTTTTAGCATCAGTGTCCTTTTGGCATCAATGTCCTTTTGGCATCAGTGTCCTTTTAGCATCAGTGTCCTTTTGGCACTTATCATTGTCCTTTTGGCATTAGTGTCCTTTTAGCATCAGTGTCCTTTTGGCACTTATCATTGTCCTTTTGGCATTAGTGTCCTTTTGGCATCAGTGTCCTTTTGGCATCAATGTCCTTTTGGCATCAGTGTCCTTTTAGCATCAGTGTCCTTTTGGCACTTATCATTGTCCTTTTGGCATTAGTGTCCTTTTAGCATCAGTGTCCTTTTGGCACTTATCATTATCCTTTTGGCATTAGTGTCCTTTTAGCATCAGTGTCCTTTTGGCATCAATGTCCTTTTGGCATCAGTGTCCTTTTAGCATCAGTGTCCTTTTGGCACTTATCATTGTCCTTTTGGCATTAGTGTCCTTTTAGCATCAGTGTCCTTTTGGCACTTATCATTGTCCTTTTGGCATTAGTGTCCTTTTAGCATCAGTGTCCTTTTGGCACTTATCATTGTCCTTTTGGCATTAGTGTCCTTTTGGCATCAGTGTCCTTTTGGCACTTATCATTGTCCTTTTGGCATTAGTGTCCTTTTGGCATCAGTGTCCTTTTGGCATCAATGTCCTTTTGGCATCAGTGTCCTTTTAGCATCAGTGTCCTTTTGGCACTTATCATTGTCCTTTTGGCATTAGTGTCCTTTTAGCATCAGTGTCCTTTTGGCACTTATCATTGTCCTTTTGGCATTAGTGTCCTTTTGGCATCAGTGTCCTTTTGGCATCAATGTCCTTTTGGCATCAGTGTCCTTTTAGCATCAGTGTCCTTTTGGCACTTATCATTGTCCTTTTGGCATTAGTGTCCTTTTAGCATCAGTGTCCTTTTGGCACTTATCATTATCCTTTTGGCATTAGTGTCCTTTTAGCATCAGTGTCCTTTTGGCATCAATGTCCTTTTGGCATCAGTGTCCTTTTAGCATCAGTGTCCTTTTGGCACTTATCATTGTCCTTTTGGCATTAGTGTCCTTTTAGCATCAGTGTCCTTTTGGCACTTATCATTGTCCTTTTGGCATTAGTGTCCTTTTAGCATCAGTGTCCTTTTGGCACTTATCATTGTCCTTTTGGCATTAGTGTCCTTTTAGCATCAGTGTCCTTTTGGCACTTATCATTGTCCTTTTGGCATTAGTGTCCTTTTGGCATCAGTGTCCTTTTGGCACTTATCATTGTCCTTTTGGCATTAGTGTCCTTTTGGCATCAGTGTCCTTTTGGCACTTATCATTGTCCTTTTGGCATTAGTGTCCTTTTGGCATCAGTGTCCTTTTGGCATCAATGTCCTTTTGGCATCAGTGTCCTTTTAGCATCAGTGTCCTTTTGGCACTTATCATTGTCCTTTTGGCATTAGTGTCCTTTTAGCATCAGTGTCCTTTTGGCACTTATCATTGTCCTTTTGGCATTAGTGTCCTTTTGGCATCAGTGTCCTTTTGGCATCAATGTCCTTTTGGCATCAGTGTCCTTTTAGCATCAGTGTCCTTTTGGCACTTATCATTGTCCTTTTGGCATTAGTGTCCTTTTAGCATCAGTGTCCTTTTGGCACTTATCATTGTCCTTTTGGCATTAGTGTCCTTTTAGCATCAGTGTCCTTTTGGCACTTATCATTGTCCTTTTGGCATTAGTGTCCTTTTAGCATCAGTGTCCTTTTGGCACTTATCATTGTCCTTTTGGCATTAGTGTCCTTTTAGCATCAGTGTCCTTTTGGCACTTATCATTGTCCTTTTGGCATTAGTGTCCTTTTAGCATCAGTGTCCTTTTGGCACTTATCATTGTCCTTTTGGCATTAGTGTCCTTTTAGCATCAGTGTCCTTTTGGCATCAATGTCCTTTTGGCATCAGTGTCCTTTTAGCACCAGTGTCCTTTTGGCACTTATCATTGTCCTTTTGGCATTAGTGTCCTTTTAGCATCAGTGTCCTTTTGGCACTTATCATTGTCCTTTTGGCATTAGTGTCCTTTTAGCATCAGTGTCCTTTTGGCACTTATCATTGTCCTTTTGGCATTAGTGTCCTTTTGGCATCAGTGTCCTTTTGGCACTTATCATTGTCCTTTTGGCATTAGTGTCCTTTTGGCATCAGTGTCCTTTTGGCATCAATGTCCTTTTGGCATCAGTGTCCTTTTAGCATCAGTGTCCTTTTGGCACTTATCATTGTCCTTTTGGCATTAGTGTCCTTTTAGCATCAGTGTCCTTTTGGCACTTATCATTGTCCTTTTGGCATTAGTGTCCTTTTGGCATCAGTGTCCTTTTGGCATCAATGTCCTTTTGGCATCAGTGTCCTTTTAGCATCAGTGTCCTTTTGGCACTTATCATTGTCCTTTTGGCATTAGTGTCCTTTTAGCATCAGTGTCCTTTTGGCACTTATCATTATCCTTTTGGCATTAGTGTCCTTTTAGCATCAGTGTCCTTTTGGCATCAATGTCCTTTTGGCATCAGTGTCCTTTTAGCATCAGTGTCCTTTTGGCACTTATCATTGTCCTTTTGGCATTAGTGTCCTTTTAGCATCAGTGTCCTTTTGGCACTTATCATTGTCCTTTTGGCATTAGTGTCCTTTTAGCATCAGTGTCCTTTTGGCACTTATCATTGTCCTTTTGGCATTAGTGTCCTTTTGGCATCAGTGTCCTTTTGGCACTTATCATTGTCCTTTTGGCATTAGTGTCCTTTTGGCATCAGTGTCCTTTTGGCATCAATGTCCTTTTGGCATCAGTGTCCTTTTAGCATCAGTGTCCTTTTGGCACTTATCATTGTCCTTTTGGCATTAGTGTCCTTTTAGCATCAGTGTCCTTTTGGCACTTATCATTGTCCTTTTGGCATTAGTGTCCTTTTGGCATCAGTGTCCTTTTGGCATCAATGTCCTTTTGGCATCAGTGTCCTTTTAGCATCAGTGTCCTTTTGGCACTTATCATTGTCCTTTTGGCATTAGTGTCCTTTTAGCATCAGTGTCCTTTTGGCACTTATCATTATCCTTTTGGCATTAGTGTCCTTTTAGCATCAGTGTCCTTTTGGCATCAATGTCCTTTTGGCATCAGTGTCCTTTTAGCATCAGTGTCCTTTTGGCACTTATCATTGTCCTTTTGGCATTAGTGTCCTTTTAGCATCAGTGTCCTTTTGGCACTTATCATTGTCCTTTTGGCATTAGTGTCCTTTTAGCATCAGTGTCCTTTTGGCACTTATCATTGTCCTTTTGGCATTAGTGTCCTTTTAGCATCAGTGTCCTTTTGGCACTTATCATTGTCCTTTTGGCATTAGTGTCCTTTTAGCATCAGTGTCCTTTTGGCACTTATCATTGTCCTTTTGGCATTAGTGTCCTTTTGGCATCAGTGTCCTTTTGGCACTTATCATTGTCCTTTTGGCATTAGTGTCCTTTTAGCATCAGTGTCCTTTTGGCACTTATCATTGTCCTTTTGGCATTAGTGTCCTTTTAGCATCAGTGTCCTTTTGGCACTTATCATTGTCCTTTTGGCATTAGTGTCCTTTTAGCATCAGTGTCCTTTTGGCATCAATGTCCTTTTGGCATCAGTGTCCTTTTAGCACCAGTGTCCTTTTGGCACTTATCATTGTCCTTTTGGCATTAGTGTCCTTTTAGCATCAGTGTCCTTTTGGCACTTATCATTGTCCTTTTGGCATTAGTGTCCTTTTAGCATCAGTGTCCTTTTGGCACTTATCATTGTCCTTTTGGCATTAGTGTCCTTTTAGCATCAGTGTCCTTTTGGCACTTATCATTGTCCTTTTGGCATTAGTGTCCTTTTAGCATCAGTGTCCTTTTGGCACTTATCATTGTCCTTTTGGCATTAGTGTCCTTTTAGCATCAGTGTCCTTTTGGCACTTATCATTGTCCTTTTGGCATTAGTGTCCTTTTAGCATCATTGTCCTTTTGGCATTAGTGTCCTTTTAGCATCAGTGTCCTTTTGGCACTTATCATTGTCCTTTTGGCATTAGTGTCCTTTTAGCATCAGTGTCCTTTTGGCACTTATCATTGTCCTTTTGGCATTAGTGTCCTTTTAGCATCAGTGTCCTTTTGGCACTTATCATTGTCCTTTTGGCATTAGTGTCCTTTTAGCATCAGTGTCCTTTTGGCACTTATCATTGTCCTTTTGGCATTAGTGTCCTTTTGGCATCAGTGTCCTTTTGGCACTTATCATTGTCCTTTTGGCATTAGTGTCCTTTTGGCATCAGTGTCCTTTTGGCATCAATGTCCTTTTGGCATCAGTGTCCTTTTAGCATCAGTGTCCTTTTGGCACTTATCATTGTCCTTTTGGCATTAGTGTCCTTTTAGCATCAGTGTCCTTTTGGCACTTATCATTGTCCTTTTGGCATTAGTGTCCTTTTAGCATCAGTGTCCTTTTGGCACTTATCATTGTCCTTTTGGCATTAGTGTCCTTTTGGCATCAGTGTCCTTTTGGCACTTATAGGTTACAAACATAACCCCAGTTATCATTGGCCTTTTGGCATTAGTGTCCTTTTGGCATCAGTGTCCTTTTGGCATCAATGTCCTTTTGGCATCAGTGTCCTTTTAGCATCAGTGTCCTTTTGGCACTTATCATTGTCCTTTTGGCATTAGTGTCCTTTTAGCATCAGTGTCCTTTTGGCACTTATCATTGTCCTTTTGGCATTAGTGTCCTTTTGGCATCAGTGTCCTTTTGGCATCAATGTCCTTTTGGCATCAGTGTCCTTTTAGCATCAGTGTCCTTTTGGCACTTATCATTGTCCTTTTGGCATTAGTGTCCTTTTAGCATCAGTGTCCTTTTGGCATCAATGTCCTTTTGGCATCAGTGTCCTTTTAGCACCAGTGTCCTTTTGGCACTTATCATTGTCCTTTTGGCATTAGTGTCCTTTTAGCATCAGTGTCCTTTTGGCACTTATCATTGTCCTTTTGGCATTAGTGTCCTTTTAGCATCAGTGTCCTTTTGGCACTTATCATTGTCCTTTTGGCATTAGTGTCCTTTTAGCATCAGTGTCCTTTTGGCACTTATCATTGTCCTTTTGGCATTAGTGTCCTTTTAGCATCAGTGTCCTTTTGGCACTTATCATTGTCCTTTTGGCATTAGTGTCCTTTTAGCATCAGTGTCCTTTTGGCACTTATCATTGTCCTTTTGGCATTAGTGTCCTTTTAGCATCAGTGTCCTTTTGGCACTTATCATTGTCCTTTTGGCATTAGTGTCCTTTTGGCATCAGTGTCCTTTTGGCACTTATCATTGTCCTTTTGGCATTAGTGTCCTTTTGGCATCAGTGTCCTTTTGGCACTTATCATTGTCCTTTTGGCATTAGTGTCCTTTTGGCATCAGTGTCCTTTTGGCATCAATGTCCTTTTGGCATCAGTGTCCTTTTAGCATCAGTGTCCTTTTGGCACTTATCATTGTCCTTTTGGCATTAGTGTCCTTTTAGCATCAGTGTCCTTTTGGCACTTATCATTGTCCTTTTGGCATTAGTGTCCTTTTAGCATCAGTGTCCTTTTGGCACTTATCATTGTCCTTTTGGCATTAGTGTCCTTTTAGCATCAGTGTCCTTTTGGCACTTATAGGTTACAAACATAACCCCAGTTATCATTGGCCTTTTGGCATTAGTGTCCTTTTAGCATCAGTGTCCTTTTGGCACTTATAGGTTACAAACATAACCCCAGTTATCATTGGCCTTTTGGCATTAGTGTCCTTTTAGCATCAGTGTCCTTTTGGCACTTATCATTGTCCTTTTGGCATTAGTGTCCTTTTAGCATCAGTGTCCTTTTGGCACTTATCATTGTCCTTTTGGCATTAGTGTCCTTTTAGCATCAGTGTCCTTTTGGCACTTATCATTGTCCTTTTGGCATTAGTGTCCTTTTAGCATCAGTGTCCTTTTGGCACTTATCATTGTCCTTTTGGCATTAGTGTCCTTTTAGCATCAGTGTCCTTTTGGCACTTATCATTGTCCTTTTGGCATTAGTGTCCTTTTAGCATCAGTGTCCTTTTGGCACTTATCATTGTCCTTTTTGGCATTAGTGTCCTTTTAGCATCAGTGTCCTTTTGGCACTTATCATTGTCCTTTTGGCATTAGTGTCCTTTTAGCATCAGTGTCCTTTTGGCACTTATCATTGTCCTTTTGGCATTAGTGTCCTTTTGGCATCAGTGTCCTTTTGGCACTTATAGGTTACAAACATAACCCCAGTTATCATTGGCCTTTTGGCATCAGTGTCCTTTTGGCATCAATGTCCTTTTGGCATCAGTGTCCTTTTAGCATCAGTGTCCTTTTGGCACTTATCATTGTCCTTTTGGCATTAGTGTCCTTTTAGCATCAGTGTCCTTTTGGCACTTATCATTGTCCTTTTGGCATTAGTGTCCTTTTGGCATCAGTGTCCTTTTGGCATCAATGTCCTTTTGGCATCAGTGTCCTTTTAGCATCAGTGTCCTTTTGGCACTTATCATTGTCCTTTTGGCATTAGTGTCCTTTTAGCATCAGTGTCCTTTTGGCACTTATCATTGTCCTTTTGGCATTAGTGTCCTTTTAGCATCAGTGTCCTTTTGGCACTTATCATTGTCCTTTTGGCATTAGTGTCCTTTTAGCATCAGTGTCCTTTTGGCATCAATGTCCTTTTGGCATCAGTGTCCTTTTAGCACCAGTGTCCTTTTGGCACTTATCATTGTCCTTTTGGCATTAGTGTCCTTTTAGCATCAGTGTCCTTTTGGCACTTATCATTGTCCTTTTGGCATTAGTGTCCTTTTAGCATCAGTGTCCTTTTGGCACTTATCATTGTCCTTTTGGCATTAGTGTCCTTTTAGCATCAGTGTCCTTTTGGCACTTATCATTGTCCTTTTGGCATTAGTGTCCTTTTAGCATCAGTGTCCTTTTGGCACTTATCATTGTCCTTTTGGCATTAGTGTCCTTTTAGCATCATTGTCCTTTTGGCATTAGTGTCCTTTTAGCATCAGTGTCCTTTTGGCACTTATCATTGTCCTTTTGGCATTAGTGTCCTTTTAGCATCAGTGTCCTTTTGGCACTTATCATTGTCCTTTTGGCATTAGTGTCCTTTTAGCATCAGTGTCCTTTTGGCACTTATCATTGTCCTTTTGGCATTAGTGTCCTTTTAGCATCAGTGTCCTTTTGGCACTTATCATTGTCCTTTTGGCATTAGTGTCCTTTTGGCATCAGTGTCCTTTTGGCACTTATCATTGTCCTTTTGGCATTAGTGTCCTTTTGGCATCAGTGTCCTTTTGGCATCAATGTCCTTTTGGCATCAGTGTCCTTTTAGCATCAGTGTCCTTTTGGCACTTATCATTGTCCTTTTGGCATTAGTGTCCTTTTAGCATCAGTGTCCTTTTGGCACTTATCATTGTCCTTTTGGCATTAGTGTCCTTTTAGCATCAGTGTCCTTTTGGCACTTATCATTGTCCTTTTGGCATTAGTGTCCTTTTGGCATCAGTGTCCTTTTGGCACTTATAGGTTACAAACATAACCCCAGTTATCATTGGCCTTTTGGCATTAGTGTCCTTTTGGCATCAGTGTCCTTTTGGCATCAATGTCCTTTTGGCATCAGTGTCCTTTTAGCATCAGTGTCCTTTTGGCACTTATCATTGTCCTTTTGGCATTAGTGTCCTTTTAGCATCAGTGTCCTTTTGGCACTTATCATTGTCCTTTTGGCATTAGTGTCCTTTTGGCATCAGTGTCCTTTTGGCATCAATGTCCTTTTGGCATCAGTGTCCTTTTAGCATCAGTGTCCTTTTGGCACTTATCATTATCCTTTTGGCATTAGTGTCCTTTTAGCATCAGTGTCCTTTTGGCATCAATGTCCTTTTGGCATCAGTGTCCTTTTAGCATCAGTGTCCTTTTGGCACTTATCATTGTCCTTTTGGCATTAGTGTCCTTTTAGCATCAGTGTCCTTTTGGCACTTATCATTGTCCTTTTGGCATTAGTGTCCTTTTAGCATCAGTGTCCTTTTGGCACTTATCATTGTCCTTTTGGCATTAGTGTCCTTTTAGCATCAGTGTCCTTTTAGCACCAGTGTCCTTTTGGCACTTATCATTGTCCTTTTGGCATTAGTGTCCTTTTAGCATCAGTGTCCTTTTGGCACTTATCATTGTCCTTTTGGCATTAGTGTCCTTTTAGCATCAGTGTCCTTTTGGCACTTATCATTGTCCTTTTGGCATTAGTGTCCTTTTAGCATCAGTGTCCTTTTGGCACTTATCATTGTCCTTTTGGCATTAGTGTCCTTTTAGCATCAGTGTCCTTTTGGCACTTATCATTGTCCTTTTGGCATTAGTGTCCTTTTAGCATCAGTGTCCTTTTGGCACTTATCATTGTCCTTTTGGCATTAGTGTCCTTTTAGCATCAGTGTCCTTTTGGCACTTATCATTGTCCTTTTGGCATTAGTGTCCTTTTGGCATCAGTGTCCTTTTGGCACTTATCATTGTCCTTTTGGCATTAGTGTCCTTTTGGCATCAGTGTCCTTTTGGCACTTATCATTGTCCTTTTGGCATTAGTGTCCTTTTGGCATCAGTGTCCTTTTGGCATCAATGTCCTTTTGGCATCAGTGTCCTTTTAGCATCAGTGTCCTTTTGGCACTTATCATTGTCCTTTTGGCATTAGTGTCCTTTTAGCATCAGTGTCCTTTTGGCACTTATCATTGTCCTTTTGGCATTAGTGTCCTTTTAGCATCAGTGTCCTTTTGGCACTTATCATTGTCCTTTTGGCATTAGTGTCCTTTTAGCATCAGTGTCCTTTTGGCACTTATCATTGTCCTTTTGGCATTAGTGTCCTTTTAGCATCAGTGTCCTTTTGGCACTTATAGGTTACAAACATAACCCCAGTTATCATTGGCCTTTTGGCATTAGTGTCCTTTTAGCATCAGTGTCCTTTTGGCACTTATAGGTTACAAACATAACCCCAGTTATCATTGTCCTTTTGGCATTAGTGTCCTTTTAGCATCAGTGTCCTTTTGGCACTTATCATTGTCCTTTTGGCATTAGTGTCCTTTTAGCATCAGTGTCCTTTTGGCACTTATCATTGTCCTTTTGGCATTAGTGTCCTTTTAGCATCAGTGTCCTTTTGGCACTTATCATTGTCCTTTTGGCATTAGTGTCCTTTTAGCATCAGTGTCCTTTTGGCACTTATCATTGTCCTTTTGGCATTAGTGTCCTTTTAGCATCAGTGTCCTTTTGGCACTTATCATTGTCCTTTTGGCATTAGTGTCCTTTTAGCATCAGTGTCCTTTTGGCACTTATCATTGTCCTTTTGGCATTAGTGTCCTTTTGGCATCAGTGTCCTTTTGGCACTTATCATTGTCCTTTTGGCATTAGTGTCCTTTTGGCATCAGTGTCCTTTTGGCATCAATGTCCTTTTGGCATCAGTGTCCTTTTAGCATCAGTGTCCTTTTGGCATCAATGTCCTTTTGGCATTAGTGTCCTTTTAGCATCAGTGTCCTTTTGGCACTTATCATTGTCCTTTTGGCATTAGTGTCCTTTTAGCATCAGTGTCCTTTTGGCACTTATCATTGTCCTTTTGGCATTAGTGTCCTTTTAGCATCAGTGTCCTTTTGGCACTTATCATTGTCCTTTTGGCATTAGGGTCCTTTTAGCATCAGTGTCCTTTTGGCACTTATCATTGTCCTTTTGGCATTAGTGTCCTTTTAGCATCAGTGTCCTTTTGGCACTTATCATTGTCCTTTTGGCATTAGTGTCCTTTTAGCATCAGTGTCCTTTTGGCACTTATCATTGTCCTTTTGGCATTAGTGTCCTTTTAGCATCAGTGTCCTTTTGGCACTTATCATTGTCCTTTTGGCATTAGTGTCCTTTTAGCATCAGTGTCCTTTTGGCACTTATCATTGTCCTTTTGGCATTAGTGTCCTTTTGGCATCAGTGTCCTTTTGGCACTTATCATTGTCCTTTTGGCATTAGTGTCCTTTTGGCATCAGTGTCCTTTTGGCATCATTGTCCTTTTGGCATTAGTGTCCTTTTAGCATCAGTGTCCTTTTGGCACTTATCATTGTCCTTTTGGCATTAGTGTCCTTTTAGCATCAGTGTCCTTTTGGCACTTATCATTGTCCTTTTGGCATTAGTGTCCTTTTAGCATCAGTGTCCTTTTGGCACTTATCATTGTCCTTTTGGCATTAGTGTCCTTTTAGCATCAGTGTCCTTTTGGCACTTATCATTGTCCTTTTGGCATTAGTGTCCTTTTAGCATCAGTGTCCTTTTGGCACTTATCATTGTCCTTTTGGCATTAGTGTCCTTTTAGCATCAGTGTCCTTTTGGCACTTATCATTGTCCTTTTGGCATTAGTGTCCTTTTAGCATCAGTGTCCTTTTGGCACTTATCATTGTCCTTTTGGCATTAGTGTCCTTTTAGCATCAGTGTCCTTTTGGCACTTATCATTGTCCTTTTGGCATTAGTGTCCTTTTAGCATCAGTGTCCTTTTGGCACTTATCATTGTCCTTTTGGCATTAGTGTCCTTTTGGCATCAGTGTCCTTTTGGCACTTATCATTGTCCTTTTGGCATTAGTGTCCTTTTGGCATCAGTGTCCTTTTGGCATCAATGTCCTTTTGGCATCAGTGTCCTTTTAGCATCAGTGTCCTTTTGGCACTTATCATTGTCCTTTTGGCATTAGTGTCCTTTTAGCATCAGTGTCCTTTTGGCACTTATCATTGTCCTTTTGGCATTAGTGTCCTTTTAGCATCAGTGTCCTTTTGGCATCAATGTCCTTTTGGCATCAGTGTCCTTTTAGCATCAGTGTCCTTTTGGCACTTATCATTGTCCTTTTGGCATTAGTGTCCTTTTAGCATCAGTGTCCTTTTGGCACTTATCATTGTCCTTTTGGCATTAGTGTCCTTTTAGCATCAGTGTCCTTTTGGCACTTATCATTGTCCTTTTGGCATTAGTGTCCTTTTAGCATCAGTGTCCTTTTGGCACTTATCATTGTCCTTTTGGCATTAGTGTCCTTTTAGCATCAGTGTCCTTTTGGCACTTATCATTGTCCTTTTGGCATTAGTGTCCTTTTAGCATCAGTGTCCTTTTGGCACTTATCATTGTCCTTTTGGCATTAGTGTCCTTTTAGCATCAGTGTCCTTTTGGCACTTATCATTGTCCTTTTGGCATTAGTGTCCTTTTAGCATCAGTGTCCTTTTGGCACTTATCATTGTCCTTTTGGCATTAGTGTCCTTTTAGCATCAGTGTCCTTTTGGCACTTATCATTGTCCTTTTGGCATTAGTGTCCTTTTAGCATCAGTGTCCTTTTGGCACTTATCATTGTCCTTTTGGCATTAGTGTCCTTTTAGCATCAGTGTCCTTTTGGCACTTATCATTGTCCTTTTGGCATTAGTGTCCTTTTGGCATCAGTGTCCTTTTGGCACTTATCATTGTCCTTTTGGCATTAGTGTCCTTTTGGCATCAGTGTCCTTTTGGCATCAATGTCCTTTTGGCATCAGTGTCCTTTTAGCATCAGTGTCCTTTTGGCATCAATGTCCTTTTGGCATTAGTGTCCTTTTAGCATCAGTGTCCTTTTGGCACTTATCATTGTCCTTTTGGCATTAGTGTCCTTTTAGCATCAGTGTCCTTTTGGCACTTATCATTGTCCTTTTGGCATTAGTGTCCTTTTAGCATCAGTGTCCTTTTGGCACTTATCATTGTCCTTTTGGCATTAGTGTCCTTTTGGCATCAGTGTCCTTTTGGCACTTATCATTGTCCTTTTGGCATTAGTGTCCTTTTGGCATCAGTGTCCTTTTGGCATCAATGTCCTTTTGGCATCAGTGTCCTTTTAGCATCAGTGTCCTTTTGGCACTTATCATTGTCCTTTTGGCATTAGTGTCCTTTTAGCATCAGTGTCCTTTTGGCACTTATCATTGTCCTTTTGGCATTAGGGTCCTTTTAGCATCAGTGTCCTTTTGGCACTTATCATTGTCCTTTTGGCATTAGTGTCCTTTTAGCATCAGTGTCCTTTTGGCACTTATCATTGTCCTTTTGGCATTAGTGTCCTTTTAGCATCAGTGTCCTTTTGGCACTTATCATTGTCCTTTTGGCATTAGTGTCCTTTTAGCATCAGTGTCCTTTTGGCACTTATCATTGTCCTTTTGGCATTAGTGTCCTTTTAGCATCAGTGTCCTTTTGGCACTTATCATTGTCCTTTTGGCATTAGTGTCCTTTTAGCATCAGTGTCCTTTTGGCACTTATCATTGTCCTTTTGGCATTAGTGTCCTTTTGGCATCAGTGTCCTTTTGGCACTTATCATTGTCCTTTTGGCATTAGTGTCCTTTTGGCATCAGTGTCCTTTTGGCATCATTGTCCTTTTGGCATTAGTGTCCTTTTAGCATCAGTGTCCTTTTGGCACTTATCATTGTCCTTTTGGCATTAGTGTCCTTTTAGCATCAGTGTCCTTTTGGCACTTATCATTGTCCTTTTGGCATTAGTGTCCTTTTAGCATCAGTGTCCTTTTGGCATTTATCATTGTCCTTTTGGCATTAGTGTCCTTTTAGCATCAGTGTCCTTTTGGCACTTATCATTGTCCTTTTGGCATTAGTGTCCTTTTAGCATCAGTGTCCTTTTGGCACTTATCATTGTCCTTTTGGCATTAGTGTCCTTTTAGCATCAGTGTCCTTTTGGCACTTATCATTGTCCTTTTGGCATTAGTGTCCTTTTAGCATCAGTGTCCTTTTGGCACTTATCATTGTCCTTTTGGCATTAGTGTCCTTTTAGCATCAGTGTCCTTTTGGCACTTATCATTGTCCTTTTGGCATTAGTGTCCTTTTGGCATCAGTGTCCTTTTGGCACTTATCATTGTCCTTTTGGCATTAGTGTCCTTTTGGCATCAGTGTCCTTTTGGCATCAATGTCCTTTTGGCATCAGTGTCCTTTTAGCATCAGTGTCCTTTTGGCACTTATCATTGTCCTTTTGGCATTAGTGTCCTTTTAGCATCAGTGTCCTTTTGGCACTTATCATTGTCCTTTTGGCATTAGTGTCCTTTTAGCATCAGTGTCCTTTTGGCATCAATGTCCTTTTGGCATCAGTGTCCTTTTAGCATCAGTGTCCTTTTGGCACTTATCATTGTCCTTTTGGCATTAGTGTCCTTTTAGCATCAGTGTCCTTTTGGCACTTATCATTGTCCTTTTGGCATTAGTGTCCTTTTAGCATCAGTGTCCTTTTGGCACTTATCATTGTCCTTTTGGCATTAGTGTCCTTTTAGCATCAGTGTCCTTTTGGCACTTATCATTGTCCTTTTGGCATTAGTGTCCTTTTAGCATCAGTGTCCTTTTGGCACTTATCATTGTCCTTTTGGCATTAGTGTCCTTTTAGCATCAGTGTCCTTTTGGCACTTATCATTGTCCTTTTGGCATTAGTGTCCTTTTAGCATCAGTGTCCTTTTGGCACTTATCATTGTCCTTTTGGCATTAGTGTCCTTTTAGCATCAGTGTCCTTTTGGCACTTATCATTGTCCTTTTGGCATTAGTGTCCTTTTGGCATCAGTGTCCTTTTGGCACTTATCATTGTCCTTTTGGCATTAGTGTCCTTTTGGCATCAGTGTCCTTTTGGCATCAATGTCCTTTTGGCATCAGTGTCCTTTTAGCATCAGTGTCCTTTTGGCACTTATCATTGTCCTTTTGGCATTAGTGTCCTTTTAGCATCAGTGTCCTTTTGGCACTTATCATTGTCCTTTTGGCATTAGTGTCCTTTTAGCATCAGTGTCCTTTTGGCACTTATCATTGTCCTTTTGGCATTAGTGTCCTTTTAGCATAAGTGTCCTTTTGGCACTTATCATTGTCCTTTTGGCATTAGTGTCCTTTTGGCATCAGTGTCCTTTTGGCACTTATAGGTTACAAACATAACCACAGTTATCATTGGCCTTTTGGCATTAGTGTCCTTTTGGCATCAGTGTCCTTTTGGCATCAATGTCCCTTTGGCATCAGTGTCCTTTTAGCATCAGTGTCCTTTTGGCACTTATCATTGTCCTTTTGGCATTAGTGTCCTTTTAGCATCAGTGTCCTTTTGGCACTTATCATTGTCCTTTTGGCATTAGTGTCCTTTTGGCATCAGTGTCCTTTTGGCATCAATGTCCTTTTGGCATCAGTGTCCTTTTAGCATCAGTGTCCTTTTGGCACTTATCATTGTCCTTTTGGCATTAGTGTCCTTTTAGCATCAGTGTCCTTTTGGCACTTATCATTGTCCTTTTGGCATTAGTGTCCTTTTAGCATCAGTGTCCTTTTGGCACTTATCATTGTCCTTTTGGCATTAGTGTCCTTTTAGCATCAGTGTCCTTTTGGCACTTATCATTGTCCTTTTGGCATTAGTGTCCTTTTAGCATCAGTGTCCTTTTGGCACTTATCATTGTCCTTTTGGTATTAGTGTCCTTTTAGCATCAGTGTCCTTTTGGCATCAATGTCCTTTTGGCATCAGTGTCCTTTTAGCATCAGTGTCCTTTTGGCACTTATCATTGTCCTTTTGGCATTAGTGTCCTTTTAGCATCAGTGTCCTTTTGGCACTTATCATTGTCCTTTTGGCATTAGTGTCCTTTTAGCATCAGTGTCCTTTTGGCACTTATCATTGTCCTTTTGGCATTAGTGTCCTTTTAGCATCAGTGTCCTTTTGGCACTTATCATTGTCCTTTTGGCATTAGTGTCCTTTTAGCATCAGTGTCCTTTTGGCACTTATCATTGTCCTTTTGGCATTAGTGTCCTTTTAGCATCAGTGTCCTTTTGGCACTTATCATTGTCCTTTTGGCATTAGTGTCCTTTTAGCATCAGTGTCCTTTTGGCACTTATCATTGTCCTTTTGGCATTAGTGTCCTTTTAGCATCAGTGTCCTTTTGGCACTTATCATTGTCCTTTTGGCATTAGTGTCCTTTTAGCATCAGTGTCCTTTTGGCACTTATCATTGTCCTTTTGGCATTAGTGTCCTTTTAGCATCAGTGTCCTTTTGGCACTTATCATTGTCCTTTTGGCATTAGTGTCCTTTTAGCATCAGTGTCCTTTTGGCACTTATCATTGTCCTTTTGGCATTAGTGTCCTTTTGGCATCAGTGTCCTTTTGGCACTTATAGGTTACAAACATAACCCCAGTTATCATTGGCCTTTTGGCATTAGTGTCCTTTTGGCATCAGTGTCCTTTTGGCATCAATGTCCTTTTGGCATCAGTGTCCTTTTAGCATCAGTGTCCTGTTGGCACTTATCATTGTCCTTTTGGCATTAGTGTCCTTTTAGCATCAGTGTCCTTTTGGCACTTATCATTGTCCTTTTGGCATTAGTGTCCTTTTGGCATCAGTGTCCTTTTGGCATCAATGTCCTTTTGGCATCAGTGTCCTTTTAGCATCAGTGTCCTTTTGGCACTTATCATTGTCCTTTTGGCATCAGTGTCCTTTTAGCATCAGTGTCCTTTTGGCACTTATCATTGTCCTTTTGGCATTAGTGTCCTTTTAGCATCAGTGTCCTTTTGGCACTTATCATTGTCCTTTTGGCATTAGTGTCCTTTTAGCATCAGTGTCCTTTTGGCACTTATCATTGTCCTTTTGGCATTAGTGTCCTTTTAGCATCAGTGTCCTTTTGGCACTTATCATTGTCCTTTTGGCATTAGTGTCCTTTTAGCATCAGTGTCCTTTTGGCACTTATCATTGTCCTTTTGGCATTAGTGTCCTTTTAGCATCAGTGTCCTTTTGGCACTTATCATTGTCCTTTTGGCATTAGTGTCCTTTTAGCATCAGTGTCCTTTTGGCACTTATCATTGTCCTTTTGGCATTAGTGTCCTTTTAGCATCAGTGTCCTTTTGGCACTTATCATTGTCCTTTTGGCATTAGTGTCCTTTTAGCATCAGTGTCCTTTTGGCACTTATCATTGTCCTTTTGGCATTAGTGTCCTTTTGGCATCAGTGTCCTTTTGGCACTTATAGGTTACAAACATAACCCCAGTTATCATTGGCCTTTTGGCATCAGTGTCCTTTTGGCATCAATGTCCTTTTGGCATCAGTGTCCTTTTAGCATCAGTGTCCTTTTGGCACTTATCATTGTCCTTTTGGCATTAGTGTCCTTTTAGCATCAGTGTCCTTTTGGCACTTATCATTGTCCTTTTGGCATTAGTGTCCTTTTGGCATCAGTGTCCTTTTGGCATCAATGTCCTTTTGGCATCAGTGTCCTTTTAGCATCAGTGTCCTTTTGGCACTTATCATTGTCCTTTTGGCATTAGTGTCCTTTTAGCATCAGTGTCCTTTTGGCACTTATCATTGTCCTTTTGGCATTAGTGTCCTTTTAGCATCAGTGTCCTTTTGGCACTTATCATTGTCCTTTTGGCATTAGTGTCCTTTTAGCATCAGTGTCCTTTTGGCATCAATGTCCTTTTGGCATCAGTGTCCTTTTAGCACCAGTGTCCTTTTGGCACTTATCATTGTCCTTTTGGCATTAGTGTCCTTTTAGCATCAGTGTCCTTTTGGCACTTATCATTGTCCTTTTGGCATTAGTGTCCTTTTAGCATCAGTGTCCTTTTGGCACTTATCATTGTCCTTTTGGCATTAGTGTCCTTTTAGCATCAGTGTCCTTTTGGCACTTATCATTGTCCTTTTGGCATTAGTGTCCTTTTAGCATCAGTGTCCTTTTGGCACTTATCATTGTCCTTTTGGCATTAGTGTCCTTTTAGCATCAGTGTCCTTTTGGCACTTATCATTGTCCTTTTGGCATTAGTGTCCTTTTAGCATCAGTGTCCTTTTGGCACTTATCATTGTCCTTTTGGCATTAGTGTCCTTTTAGCATCAGTGTCCTTTTGGCACTTATCATTGTCCTTTTGGCATTAGTGTCCTTTTGGCATCAGTGTCCTTTTGGCACTTATCATTGTCCTTTTGGCATTAGTGTCCTTTTGGCATCAGTGTCCTTTTGGCATCAATGTCCTTTTGGCATCAGTGTCCTTTTAGCATCAGTGTCCTTTTGGCACTTATCATTGTCCTTTTGGCATTAGTGTCCTTTTAGCATCAGTGTCCTTTTGGCACTTATCATTGTCCTTTTGGCATTAGTGTCCTTATAGCATCAGTGTCCTTTTGGCACTTATCATTGTCCTTTTGGCATTAGTGTCCTTTTGGCATCAGTGTCCTTTTGGCACTTATAGGTTACAAACATAACCCCAGTTATCATTGTCCTTTTGGCATTAGTGTCCTTTTAGCATCAGTGTCCTTTTGGCACTTATCATTGTCCTTTTGGCATTAGTGTCCTTTTAGCATCAGTGTCCTTTTGGCACTTATCATTGTCCTTTTGGCATTAGTGTCCTTTTAGCATCAGTGTCCTTTTGGCACTTATCATTGTCCTTTTGGCATTAGTGTCCTTTTAGCATCAGTGTCCTTTTGGCACTTATCATTGTCCTTTTGGCATTAGTGTCCTTTTAGCATCAGTGTCCTTTTGGCACTTATCATTGTCCTTTTGGCATTAGTGTCCTTTTAGCATCAGTGTCCTTTTGGCACTTATCATTGTCCTTTTGGCATTAGTGTCCTTTTAGCATCAGTGTCCTTTTGGCACTTATCATTGTCCTTTTGGCATTAGTGTCCTTTTAGCATCAGTGTCCTTTTGGCACTTATCATTGTCCTTTTGGCATTAGTGTCCTTTTGGCATCAGTGTCCTTTTGGCACTTATAGGTTACAAACATAACCCCAGTTATCATTGGCCTTTTGGCATCAGTGTCCTTTTGGCATCAATGTCCTTTTGGCATCACTGTCCTTTTAGCATCAGTGTCCTTTTGGCACTTATCATTGTCCTTTTGGCATTAGTGTCCTTTTAGCATCAGTGTCCTTTTGGCACTTATCATTGTCCTTTTGGCATTAGTGTCCTTTTGGCATCAGTGTCCTTTTGGCATCAATGTCCTTTTGGCATCAGTGTCCTTTTAGCATCAGTGTCCTTTTGGCACTTATCATTGTCCTTTTGGCATTAGTGTCCTTTTAGCATCAGTGTCCTTTTGGCACTTATCATTGTCCTTTTGGCATTAGTGTCCTTTTAGCATCAGTGTCCTTTTGGCACTTATCATTGTCCTTTTGGCATTAGTGTCCTTTTAGCATCAGTGTCCTTTTGGCATCAATGTCCTTTTGGCATCAGTGTCCTTTTAGCACCAGTGTCCTTTTGGCACTTATCATTGTCCTTTTGGCATTAGTGTCCTTTTAGCATCAGTGTCCTTTTGGCACTTATCATTGTCCTTTTGGCATTAGTGTCCTTTTAGCATCAGTGTCCTTTTGGCACTTATCATTGTCCTTTTGGCATTAGTGTCCTTTTAGCATCAGTGTCCTTTTGGCACTTATCATTGTCCTTTTGGCATTAGTGTCCTTTTAGCATCAGTGTCCTTTTGGCACTTATCATTGTCCTTTTGGCATTAGTGTCCTTTTAGCATCAGTGTCCTTTTGGCACTTATCATTGTCCTTTTGGCATTAGTGTCCTTTTAGCATCATTGTCCTTTTGGCATTAGTGTCCTTTTAGCATCAGTGTCCTTTTGGCACTTATCATTGTCCTTTTGGCATTAGTGTCCTTTTAGCATCAGTGTCCTTTTGGCACTTATCATTGTCCTTTTGGCATTAGTGTCCTTTTGGCATCAGTGTCCTTTTGGCACTTATCATTGTCCTTTTGGCATTAGTGTCCTTTTGGCATCAGTGTCCTTTTGGCATCAATGTCCTTTTGGCATCAGTGTCCTTTTAGCATCAGTGTCCTTTTGGCACTTATCATTGTCCTTTTGGCATTAGTGTCCTTTTAGCATCAGTGTCCTTTTGGCACTTATCATTGTCCTTTTGGCATTAGTGTCCTTTTAGCATCAGTGTCCTTTTGGCACTTATCATTGTCCTTTTGGCATTAGTGTCCTTTTGGCATCAGTGTCCTTTTGGCACTTATAGGTTACAAACATAACCCCAGTTATCATTGGCCTTTTGGCATTAGTGTCCTTTTGGCATCAGTGTCCTTTTGGCATCAATGTCCTTTTGGCATCAGTGTCCTTTTAGCATCAGTGTCCTTTTGGCACTTATCATTGTCCTTTTGGCATTAGTGTCCTTTTAGCATCAGTGTCCTTTTGGCACTTATCATTGTCCTTTTGGCATTAGTGTCCTTTTGGCATCAGTGTCCTTTTGGCATCAATGTCCTTTTGGCATCAGTGTCCTTTTAGCATCAGTGTCCTTTTGGCACTTATCATTATCCTTTTGGCATTAGTGTCCTTTTAGCATCAGTGTCCTTTTGGCATCAATGTCCTTTTGGCATCAGTGTCCTTTTAGCATCAGTGTCCTTTTGGCACTTATCATTGTCCTTTTGGCATTAGTGTCCTTTTAGCATCAGTGTCCTTTTGGCACTTATCATTGTCCTTTTGGCATTAGTGTCCTTTTAGCATCAGTGTCCTTTTGGCACTTATCATTGTCCTTTTGGCATTAGTGTCCTTTTAGCATCAGTGTCCTTTTGGCACTTATCATTGTCCTTTTGGCATTAGTGTCCTTTTAGCATCAGTGTCCTTTTGGCACTTATCATTGTCCTTTTGGCATTAGTGTCCTTTTAGCATCAGTGTCCTTTTGGCACTTATCATTGTCCTTTTGGCATTAGTGTCCTTTTGGCATCAGTGTCCTTTTGGCACTTATCATTGTCCTTTTGGCATTAGTGTCCTTTTGGCATCAGTGTCCTTTTGGCATCAATGTCCTTTTGGCATCAGTGTCCTTTTAGCATCAGTGTCCTTTTGGCACTTATCATTGTCCTTTTGGCATTAGTGTCCTTTTAGCATCAGTGTCCTTTTGGCACTTATCATTGTCCTTTTGGCATTAGTGTCCTTTTGGCATCAGTGTCCTTTTGGCATCAATGTCCTTTTGGCATCAGTGTCCTTTTAGCATCAGTGTCCTTTTGGCACTTATCATTGTCCTTTTGGCATTAGTGTCCTTTTAGCATCAGTGTCCTTTTGGCACTTATCATTATCCTTTTGGCATTAGTGTCCTTTTAGCATCAGTGTCCTTTTGGCATCAATGTCCTTTTGGCATCAGTGTCCTTTTAGCATCAGTGTCCTTTTGGCACTTATCATTGTCCTTTTGGCATTAGTGTCCTTTTAGCATCAGTGTCCTTTTGGCACTTATCATTGTCCTTTTGGCATTAGTGTCCTTTTAGCATCAGTGTCCTTTTGGCACTTATCATTGTCCTTTTGGCATTAGTGTCCTTTTAGCATCAGTGTCCTTTTGGCACTTATCATTGTCCTTTTGGCATTAGTGTCCTTTTAGCATCAGTGTCCTTTTGGCACTTATCATTGTCCTTTTGGCATTAGTGTCCTTTTAGCATCAGTGTCCTTTTGGCACTTATCATTGTCCTTTTGGCATTAGTGTCCTTTTGGCATCAGTGTCCTTTTGGCACTTATCATTGTCCTTTTGGCATTAGTGTCCTTTTGGCATCAGTGTCCTTTTGGCATCAATGTCCTTTTGGCATCAGTGTCCTTTTAGCATCAGTGTCCTTTTGGCACTTATCATTGTCCTTTTGGCATTAGTGTCCTTTTAGCATCAGTGTCCTTTTGGCACTTATCATTGTCCTTTTGGCATTAGTGTCCTTTTGGCATCAGTGTCCTTTTGGCATCAATGTCCTTTTGGCATCAGTGTCCTTTTAGCATCAGTGTCCTTTTGGCACTTATCATTGTCCTTTTGGCATTAGTGTCCTTTTAGCATCAGTGTCCTTTTGGCACTTATCATTGTCCTTTTGGCATTAGTGTCCTTTTAGCATCAGTGTCCTTTTGGCACTTATCATTGTCCTTTTGGCATTAGTGTCCTTTTAGCATCAGTGTCCTTTTGGCACTTATCATTGTCCTTTTGGCATTAGTGTCCTTTTGGCATCAGTGTCCTTTTGGCATCAATGTCCTTTTGGCATCAGTGTCCTTTTAGCATCAGTGTCCTTTTGGCACTTATCATTGTCCTTTTGGCATTAGTGTCCTTTTAGCATCAGTGTCCTTTTGGCACTTATCATTGTCCTTTTGGCATTAGTGTCCTTTTGGCATCAGTGTCCTTTTGGCATCAATGTCCTTTTGGCATCAGTGTCCTTTTAGCATCAGTGTCCTTTTGGCACTTATCATTGTCCTTTTGGCATTAGTGTCCTTTTAGCATCAGTGTCCTTTTGGCACTTATCATTGTCCTTTTGGCATTAGTGTCCTTTTAGCATCAGTGTCCTTTTGGCACTTATCATTGTCCTTTTGGCATTAGTGTCCTTTTGGCATCAGTGTCCTTTTGGCACTTATAGGTTACAAACATAACCCCAGTTATCATTGGCCTTTTGGCATTAGTGTCCTTTTGGCATCAGTGTCCTTTTGGCATCAATGTCCTTTTGGCATCAGTGTCCTTTTAGCATCAGTGTCCTGTTGGCACTTATCATTGTCCTTTTGGCATTAGTGTCCTTTTAGCATCAGTGTCCTTTTGGCACTTATCATTGTCCTTTTGGCATTAGTGTCCTTTTGGCATCAGTGTCCTTTTGGCATCAATGTCCTTTTGGCATCAGTGTCCTTTTAGCATCAGTGTCCTTTTGGCACTTATCATTGTCCTTTTGGCATCAGTGTCCTTTTAGCATCAGTGTCCTTTTGGCACTTATCATTGTCCTTTTGGCATTAGTGTCCTTTTAGCATCAGTGTCCTTTTGGCACTTATCATTGTCCTTTTGGCATTAGTGTCCTTTTAGCATCAGTGTCCTTTTGGCACTTATCATTGTCCTTTTGGCATTAGTGTCCTTTTAGCATCAGTGTCCTTTTGGCACTTATCATTGTCCTTTTGGCATTAGTGTCCTTTTAGCATCAGTGTCCTTTTGGCACTTATCATTGTCCTTTTGGCATTAGTGTCCTTTTAGCATCAGTGTCCTTTTGGCACTTATCATTGTCCTTTTGGCATTAGTGTCCTTTTAGCATCAGTGTCCTTTTGGCACTTATCATTGTCCTTTTGGCATTAGTGTCCTTTTAGCATCAGTGTCCTTTTGGCACTTATCATTGTCCTTTTGGCATTAGTGTCCTTTTGGCATCAGTGTCCTTTTGGCACTTATAGGTTACAAACATAACCCCAGTTATCATTGGCCTTTTGGCATCAGTGTCCTTTTGGCATCAATGTCCTTTTGGCATCAGTGTCCTTTTAGCATCAGTGTCCTTTTGGCACTTATCATTGTCCTTTTGGCATTAGTGTCCTTTTAGCATCAGTGTCCTTTTGGCACTTATCATTGTCCTTTTGGCATTAGTGTCCTTTTGGCATCAGTGTCCTTTTGGCATCAATGTCCTTTTGGCATCAGTGTCCTTTTAGCATCAGTGTCCTTTTGGCACTTATCATTGTCCTTTTGGCATTAGTGTCCTTTTAGCATCAGTGTCCTTTTGGCACTTATCATTGTCCTTTTGGCATTAGTGTCCTTTTAGCATCAGTGTCCTTTTGGCACTTATCATTGTCCTTTTGGCATTAGTGTCCTTTTAGCATCAGTGTCCTTTTGGCATCAATGTCCTTTTGGCATCAGTGTCCTTTTAGCACCAGTGTCCTTTTGGCACTTATCATTGTCCTTTTGGCATTAGTGTCCTTTTAGCATCAGTGTCCTTTTGGCACTTATCATTGTCCTTTTGGCATTAGTGTCCTTTTAGCATCAGTGTCCTTTTGGCACTTATCATTGTCCTTTTGGCATTAGTGTCCTTTTAGCATCAGTGTCCTTTTGGCACTTATCATTGTCCTTTTGGCATTAGTGTCCTTTTAGCATCAGTGTCCTTTTGGCACTTATCATTGTCCTTTTGGCATTAGTGTCCTTTTAGCATCAGTGTCCTTTTGGCACTTATCATTGTCCTTTTGGCATTAGTGTCCTTTTAGCATCAGTGTCCTTTTGGCACTTATCATTGTCCTTTTGGCATTAGTGTCCTTTTGGCATCAGTGTCCTTTTGGCACTTATCATTGTCCTTTTGGCATTAGTGTCCTTTTGGCATCAGTGTCCTTTTGGCACTTATCATTGTCCTTTTGGCATTAGTGTCCTTTTGGCATCAGTGTCCTTTTGGCATCAATGTCCTTTTGGCATCAGTGTCCTTTTAGCATCAGTGTCCTTTTGGCACTTATCATTGTCCTTTTGGCATTAGTGTCCTTTTAGCATCAGTGTCCTTTTGGCACTTATCATTGTCCTTTTGGCATTAGTGTCCTTTTAGCATCAGTGTCCTTTTGGCACTTATCATTGTCCTTTTGGCATTAGTGTCCTTTTAGCATCAGTGTCCTTTTGGCACTTATAGGTTACAAACATAACCCCAGTTATCATTGGCCTTTTGGCATTAGTGTCCTTTTAGCATCAGTGTCCTTTTGGCACTTATAGGTTACAAACATAACCCCAGTTATCATTGGCCTTTTGGCATTAGTGTCCTTTTAGCATCAGTGTCCTTTTGGCACTTATCATTGTCCTTTTGGCATTAGTGTCCTTTTAGCATCAGTGTCCTTTTGGCACTTATCATTGTCCTTTTGGCATTAGTGTCCTTTTAGCATCAGTGTCCTTTTGGCACTTATCATTGTCCTTTTGGCATTAGTGTCCTTTTAGCATCAGTGTCCTTTTGGCACTTATCATTGTCCTTTTGGCATTAGTGTCCTTTTAGCATCAGTGTCCTTTTGGCACTTATCATTGTCCTTTTGGCATTAGTGTCCTTTTAGCATCAGTGTCCTTTTGGCACTTATCATTGTCCTTTTGGCATTAGTGTCCTTTTAGCATCAGTGTCCTTTTGGCACTTATCATTGTCCTTTTGGCATTAGTGTCCTTTTAGCATCAGTGTCCTTTTGGCACTTATCATTGTCCTTTTGGCATTAGTGTCCTTTTGGCATCAGTGTCCTTTTGGCACTTATAGGTTACAAACATAACCCCAGTTATCATTGGCCTTTTGGCATCAGTGTCCTTTTGGCATCAATGTCCTTTTGGCATCAGTGTCCTTTTAGCATCAGTGTCCTTTTGGCACTTATCATTGTCCTTTTGGCATTAGTGTCCTTTTAGCATCAGTGTCCTTTTGGCACTTATCATTGTCCTTTTGGCATTAGTGTCCTTTTGGCATCAGTGTCCTTTTGGCATCAATGTCCTTTTGGCATCAGTGTCCTTTTAGCATCAGTGTCCTTTTGGCACTTATCATTGTCCTTTTGGCATTAGTGTCCTTTTAGCATCAGTGTCCTTTTGGCACTTATCATTGTCCTTTTGGCATTAGTGTCCTTTTAGCATCAGTGTCCTTTTGGCACTTATCATTGTCCTTTTGGCATTAGTGTCCTTTTAGCATCAGTGTCCTTTTGGCATCAATGTCCTTTTGGCATCAGTGTCCTTTTAGCACCAGTGTCCTTTTGGCACTTATCATTGTCCTTTTGGCATTAGTGTCCTTTTAGCATCAGTGTCCTTTTGGCACTTATCATTGTCCTTTTGGCATTAGTGTCCTTTTAGCATCAGTGTCCTTTTGGCACTTATCATTGTCCTTTTGGCATTAGTGTCCTTTTAGCATCAGTGTCCTTTTGGCACTTATCATTGTCCTTTTGGCATTAGTGTCCTTTTAGCATCAGTGTCCTTTTGGCACTTATCATTGTCCTTTTGGCATTAGTGTCCTTTTAGCATCAGTGTCCTTTTGGCACTTATCATTGTCCTTTTGGCATTAGTGTCCTTTTAGCATCATTGTCCTTTTGGCATTAGTGTCCTTTTAGCATCAGTGTCCTTTTGGCACTTATCATTGTCCTTTTGGCATTAGTGTCCTTTTAGCATCAGTGTCCTTCTGGCACTTATCATTGTCCTTTTGGCATTAGTGTCCTTTTAGCATCAGTGTCCTTTTGGCACTTATCATTGTCCTTTTGGCATTAGTGTCCTTTTAGCATCAGTGTCCTTTTGGCACTTATCATTGTCCTTTTGGCATTAGTGTCCTTTTGGCATCAGTGTCCTTTTGGCACTTATCATTGTCCTTTTGGCATTAGTGTCCTTTTGGCATCAGTGTCCTTTTGGCATCAATGTCCTTTTGGCATCAGTGTCCTTTTAGCATCAGTGTCCTTTTGGCACTTATCATTGTCCTTTTGGCATTAGTGTCCTTTTAGCATCAGTGTCCTTTTGGCACTTATCATTGTCCTTTTGGCATTAGTGTCCTTTTAGCATCAGTGTCCTTTTGGCACTTATCATTGTCCTTTTGGCATTAGTGTCCTTTTGGCATCAGTGTCCTTTTGGCACTTATAGGTTACAAACATAACCCCAGTTATCATTGGCCTTTTGGCATTAGTGTCCTTTTGGCATCAGTGTCCTTTTGGCATCAATGTCCTTTTGGCATCAGTGTCCTTTTAGCATCAGTGTCCTTTTGGCACTTATCATTGTCCTTTTGGCATTAGTGTCCTTTTAGCATCAGTGTCCTTTTGGCACTTATCATTGTCCTTTTGGCATTAGTGTCCTTTTGGCATCAGTGTCCTTTTGGCATCAATGTCCTTTTGGCATCAGTGTCCTTTTAGCATCAGTGTCCTTTTGGCACTTATCATTATCCTTTTGGCATTAGTGTCCTTTTAGCATCAGTGTCCTTTTGGCATCAATGTCCTTTTGGCATCAGTGTCCTTTTAGCATCAGTGTCCTTTTGGCACTTATCATTGTCCTTTTGGCATTAGTGTCCTTTTAGCATCAGTGTCCTTTTGGCACTTATCATTGTCCTTTTGGCATTAGTGTCCTTTTAGCATCAGTGTCCTTTTGGCACTTATCATTGTCCTTTTGGCATTAGTGTCCTTTTAGCATCAGTGTCCTTTTAGCACCAGTGTCCTTTTGGCACTTATCATTGTCCTTTTGGCATTAGTGTCCTTTTAGCATCAGTGTCCTTTTGGCACTTATCATTGTCCTTTTGGCATTAGTGTCCTTTTAGCATCAGTGTCCTTTTGGCACTTATCATTGTCCTTTTGGCATTAGTGTCCTTTTAGCATCAGTGTCCTTTTGGCACTTATCATTGTCCTTTTGGCATTAGTGTCCTTTTAGCATCAGTGTCCTTTTGGCACTTATCATTGTCCTTTTGGCATTAGTGTCCTTTTAGCATCAGTGTCCTTTTGGCACTTATCATTGTCCTTTTGGCATTAGTGTCCTTTTAGCATCAGTGTCCTTTTGGCACTTATCATTGTCCTTTTGGCATTAGTGTCCTTTTGGCATCAGTGTCCTTTTGGCACTTATCATTGTCCTTTTGGCATTAGTGTCCTTTTGGCATCAGTGTCCTTTTGGCACTTATCATTGTCCTTTTGGCATTAGTGTCCTTTTGGCATCAGTGTCCTTTTGGCATCAATGTCCTTTTGGCATCAGTGTCCTTTTAGCATCAGTGTCCTTTTGGCATTTATCATTGTCCTTTTGGCATTAGTGTCCTTTTAGCATCAGTGTCCTTTTGGCACTTATCATTGTCCTTTTGGCATTAGTGTCCTTTTAGCATCAGTGTCCTTTTGGCACTTATCATTGTCCTTTTGGCATTAGTGTCCTTTTAGCATCAGTGTCCTTTTGGCACTTATAGGTTACAAACATAACCCCAGTTATCATTGGCCTTTTGGCATTAGTGTCCTTTTAGCATCAGTGTCCTTTTGGCACTTATAGGTTACAAACATAACCCCAGTTATCATTGGCCTTTTGGCATTAGTGTCCTTTTAGCATCAGTGTCCTTTTGGCACTTATCATTGTCCTTTTGGCATTAGTGTCCTTTTAGCATCAGTGTCCTTTTGGCACTTATCATTGTCCTTTTGGCATTAGTGTCCTTTTAGCATCAGTGTCCTTTTGGCACTTATCATTGTCCTTTTGGCATTAGTGTCCTTTTAGCATCAGTGTCCTTTTGGCACTTATCATTGTCCTTTTGGCATTAGTGTCCTTTTAGCATCAGTGTCCTTTTGGCACTTATCATTGTCCTTTTGGCATTAGTGTCCTTTTAGCATCAGTGTCCTTTTGGCACTTATCATTGTCCTTTTGGCATTAGTGTCCTTTTAGCATCAGTGTCCTTTTGGCACTTATCATTGTCCTTTTGGCATTAGTGTCCTTTTAGCATCAGTGTCCTTTTGGCACTTATCATTGTCCTTTTGGCATTAGTGTCCTTTTGGCATCAGTGTCCTTTTGGCACTTATAGGTTACAAACATAACCCCAGTTATCATTGGCCTTTTGGCATCAGTGTCCTTTTGGCATCAATGTCCTTTTGGCATCAGTGTCCTTTTAGCATCAGTGTCCTTTTGGCACTTATCATTGTCCTTTTGGCATTAGTGTCCTTTTAGCATCAGTGTCCTTTTGGCACTTATCATTGTCCTTTTGGCATTAGTGTCCTTTTGGCATCAGTGTCCTTTTGGCATCAATGTCCTTTTGGCATCAGTGTCCTTTTAGCATCAGTGTCCTTTTGGCACTTATCATTGTCCTTTTGGCATTAGTGTCCTTTTAGCATCAGTGTCCTTTTGGCACTTATCATTGTCCTTTTGGCATTAGTGTCCTTTTAGCATCAGTGTCCTTTTGGCACTTATCATTGTCCTTTTGGCATTAGTGTCCTTTTAGCATCAGTGTCCTTTTGGCATCAATGTCCTTTTGGCATCAGTGTCCTTTTAGCACCAGTGTCCTTTTGGCACTTATCATTGTCCTTTTGGCATTAGTGTCCTTTTAGCATCAGTGTCCTTTTGGCACTTATCATTGTCCTTTTGGCATTAGTGTCCTTTTAGCATCAGTGTCCTTTTGGCACTTATCATTGTCCTTTTGGCATTAGTGTCCTTTTAGCATCAGTGTCCTTTTGGCACTTATCATTGTCCTTTTGGCATTAGTGTCCTTTTAGCATCAGTGTCCTTTTGGCACTTATCATTGTCCTTTTGGCATTAGTGTCCTTTTAGCATCAGTGTCCTTTTGGCACTTATCATTGTCCTTTTGGCATTAGTGTCCTTTTAGCATCATTGTCCTTTTGGCATTAGTGTCCTTTTAGCATCAGTGTCCTTTTGGCACTTATCATTGTCCTTTTGGCATTAGTGTCCTTTTAGCATCAGTGTCCTTTTGGCACTTATCATTGTCCTTTTGGCATTAGTGTCCTTTTAGCATCAGTGTCCTTTTGGCACTTATCATTGTCCTTTTGGCATTAGTGTCCTTTTAGCATCAGTGTCCTTTTGGCACTTATCATTGTCCTTTTGGCATTAGTGTCCTTTTGGCATCAGTGTCCTTTTGGCACTTATCATTGTCCTTTTGGCATTAGTGTCCTTTTGGCATCAGTGTCCTTTTGGCATCAATGTCCTTTTGGCATCAGTGTCCTTTTAGCATCAGTGTCCTTTTGGCACTTATCATTGTCCTTTTGGCATTAGTGTCCTTTTAGCATCAGTGTCCTTTTGGCACTTATCATTGTCCTTTTGGCATTAGTGTCCTTTTAGCATCAGTGTCCTTTTGGCACTTATCATTGTCCTTTTGGCATTAGTGTCCTTTTGGCATCAGTGTCCTTTTGGCACTTATAGGTTACAAACATAACCCCAGTTATCATTGGCCTTTTGGCATTAGTGTCCTTTTAGCATCAGTGTCCTTTTGGCACTTATCATTGTCCTTTTGGCATTAGTGTCCTTTTAGCATCAGTGTCCTTTTGGCACTTATCATTGTCCTTTTGGCATTAGTGTCCTTTTAGCATCAGTGTCCTTTTGGCACTTATCATTGTCCTTTTGGCATTAGTGTCCTTTTAGCATCAGTGTCCTTTTGGCACTTATCATTGTCCTTTTGGCATTAGTGTCCTTTTAGCATCAGTGTCCTTTTGGCACTTATCATTGTCCTTTTGGCATTAGTGTCCTTTTAGCATCAGTGTCCTTTTGGCACTTATCATTGTCCTTTTGGCATTAGTGTCCTTTTAGCATCAGTGTCCTTTTGGCACTTATCATTGTCCTTTTGGCATTAGTGTCCTTTTAGCATCAGTGTCCTTTTGGCACTTATCATTGTCCTTTTGGCATTAGTGTCCTTTTGGCATCAGTGTCCTTTTGGCACTTATAGGTTACAAACATAACCCCAGTTATCATTGGCCTTTTGGCATCAGTGTCCTTTTGGCATCAATGTCCTTTTGGCATCAGTGTCCTTTTAGCATCAGTGTCCTTTTGGCACTTATCATTGTCCTTTTGGCATTAGTGTCCTTTTAGCATCAGTGTCCTTTTGGCACTTATCATTGTCCTTTTGGCATTAGTGTCCTTTTGGCATCAGTGTCCTTTTGGCATCAATGTCCTTTTGGCATCAGTGTCCTTTTAGCATCAGTGTCCTTTTGGCACTTATCATTGTCCTTTTGGCATTAGTGTCCTTTTAGCATCAGTGTCCTTTTGGCACTTATCATTGTCCTTTTGGCATTAGTGTCCTTTTAGCATCAGTGTCCTTTTGGCACTTATCATTGTCCTTTTGGCATTAGTGTCCTTTTAGCATCAGTGTCCTTTTGGCATCAATGTCCTTTTGGCATCAGTGTCCTTTTAGCACCAGTGTCCTTTTGGCACTTATCATTGTCCTTTTGGCATTAGTGTCCTTTTAGCATCAGTGTCCTTTTGGCACTTATCATTGTCCTTTTGGCATTAGTGTCCTTTTAGCATCAGTGTCCTTTTGGCACTTATCATTGTCCTTTTGGCATTAGTGTCCTTTTAGCATCAGTGTCCTTTTGGCACTTATCATTGTCCTTTTGGCATTAGTGTCCTTTTAGCATCAGTGTCCTTTTGGCACTTATCATTGTCCTTTTGGCATTAGTGTCCTTTTAGCATCAGTGTCCTTTTGGCACTTATCATTGTCCTTTTGGCATTAGTGTCCTTTTAGCATCATTGTCCTTTTGGCATTAGTGTCCTTTTAGCATCAGTGTCCTTTTGGCACTTATCATTGTCCTTTTGGCATTAGTGTCCTTTTAGCATCAGTGTCCTTTTGGCACTTATCATTGTCCTTTTGGCATTAGTGTCCTTTTAGCATCAGTGTCCTTTTGGCACTTATCATTGTCCTTTTGGCATTAGTGTCCTTTTAGCATCAGTGTCCTTTTGGCACTTATCATTGTCCTTTTGGCATTAGTGTCCTTTTGGCATCAGTGTCCTTTTGGCACTTATCATTGTCCTTTTGGCATTAGTGTCCTTTTGGCATCAGTGTCCTTTTGGCATCAATGTCCTTTTGGCATCAGTGTCCTTTTAGCATCAGTGTCCTTTTGGCACTTATCATTGTCCTTTTGGCATTAGTGTCCTTTTAGCATCAGTGTCCTTTTGGCACTTATCATTGTCCTTTTGGCATTAGTGTCCTTTTAGCATCAGTGTCCTTTTGGCACTTATCATTGTCCTTTTGGCATTAGTGTCCTTTTGGCATCAGTGTCCTTTTGGCACTTATAGGTTACAAACATAACCCCAGTTATCATTGGCCTTTTGGCATTAGTGTCCTTTTGGCATCAGTGTCCTTTTGGCATCAATGTCCTTTTGGCATCAGTGTCCTTTTAGCATCAGTGTCCTTTTGGCACTTATCATTGTCCTTTTGGCATTAGTGTCCTTTTAGCATCAGTGTCCTTTTGGCACTTATCATTGTCCTTTTGGCATTAGTGTCCTTTTGGCATCAGTGTCCTTTTGGCATCAATGTCCTTTTGGCATCAGTGTCCTTTTAGCATCAGTGTCCTTTTGGCACTTATCATTATCCTTTTGGCATTAGTGTCCTTTTAGCATCAGTGTCCTTTTGGCATCAATGTCCTTTTGGCATCAGTGTCCTTTTAGCATCAGTGTCCTTTTGGCACTTATCATTGTCCTTTTGGCATTAGTGTCCTTTTAGCATCAGTGTCCTTTTGGCACTTATCATTGTCCTTTTGGCATTAGTGTCCTTTTAGCATCAGTGTCCTTTTGGCACTTATCATTGTCCTTTTGGCATTAGTGTCCTTTTAGCATCAGTGTCCTTTTAGCACCAGTGTCCTTTTGGCACTTATCATTGTCCTTTTGGCATTAGTGTCCTTTTAGCATCAGTGTCCTTTTGGCACTTATCATTGTCCTTTTGGCATTAGTGTCCTTTTAGCATCAGTGTCCTTTTGGCACTTATCATTGTCCTTTTGGCATTAGTGTCCTTTTAGCATCAGTGTCCTTTTGGCACTTATCATTGTCCTTTTGGCATTAGTGTCCTTTTAGCATCAGTGTCCTTTTGGCACTTATCATTGTCCTTTTGGCATTAGTGTCCTTTTAGCATCAGTGTCCTTTTGGCACTTATCATTGTCCTTTTGGCATTAGTGTCCTTTTAGCATCAGTGTCCTTTTGGCACTTATCATTGTCCTTTTGGCATTAGTGTCCTTTTGGCATCAGTGTCCTTTTGGCACTTATCATTGTCCTTTTGGCATTAGTGTCCTTTTGGCATCAGTGTCCTTTTGGCACTTATCATTGTCCTTTTGGCATTAGTGTCCTTTTGGCATCAGTGTCCTTTTGGCATCAATGTCCTTTTGGCATCAGTGTCCTTTTAGCATCAGTGTCCTTTTGGCACTTATCATTGTCCTTTTGGCATTAGTGTCCTTTTAGCATCAGTGTCCTTTTGGCACTTATCATTGTCCTTTTGGCATTAGTGTCCTTTTAGCATCAGTGTCCTTTTGGCACTTATCATTGTCCTTTTGGCATTAGTGTCCTTTTAGCATCAGTGTCCTTTTGGCACTTATAGGTTACAAACATAACCCCAGTTATCATTGGCCTTTTGGCATTAGTGTCCTTTTAGCATCAGTGTCCTTTTGGCACTTATAGGTTACAAACATAACCCCAGTTATCATTGGCCTTTTGGCATTAGTGTCCTTTTAGCATCAGTGTCCTTTTGGCACTTATCATTGTCCTTTTGGCATTAGTGTCCTTTTAGCATCAGTGTCCTTTTGGCACTTATCATTGTCCTTTTGGCATTAGTGTCCTTTTAGCATCAGTGTCCTTTTGGCACTTATCATTGTCCTTTTGGCATTAGTGTCCTTTTAGCATCAGTGTCCTTTTGGCACTTATCATTGTCCTTTTGGCATTAGTGTCCTTTTAGCATCAGTGTCCTTTTGGCACTTATCATTGTCCTTTTGGCATTAGTGTCCTTTTAGCATCAGTGTCCTTTTGGCACTTATCATTGTCCTTTTGGCATTAGTGTCCTTTTAGCATCAGTGTCCTTTTGGCACTTATCATTGTCCTTTTGGCATTAGTGTCCTTTTAGCATCAGTGTCCTTTTGGCACTTATCATTGTCCTTTTGGCATTAGTGTCCTTTTGGCATCAGTGTCCTTTTGGCACTTATAGGTTACAAACATAACCCCAGTTATCATTGGCCTTTTGGCATCAGTGTCCTTTTGGCATCAATGTCCTTTTGGCATCAGTGTCCTTTTAGCATCAGTGTCCTTTTGGCACTTATCATTGTCCTTTTGGCATTAGTGTCCTTTTAGCATCAGTGTCCTTTTGGCACTTATCATTGTCCTTTTGGCATTAGTGTCCTTTTGGCATCAGTGTCCTTTTGGCATCAATGTCCTTTTGGCATCAGTGTCCTTTTAGCATCAGTGTCCTTTTGGCACTTATCATTGTCCTTTTGGCATTAGTGTCCTTTTAGCATCAGTGTCCTTTTGGCACTTATCATTGTCCTTTTGGCATTAGTGTCCTTTTAGCATCAGTGTCCTTTTGGCACTTATCATTGTCCTTTTGGCATTAGTGTCCTTTTAGCATCAGTGTCCTTTTGGCATTAGTGTCCTTTTAGCATCAGTGTCCTTTTGGCACTTATCATTGTCCTTTTGGCATTAGTGTCCTTTTAGCATCAGTGTCCTTTTGGCACTTATCATTGTCCTTTTGGCATTAGTGTCCTTTTAGCATCAGTGTCCTTTTGGCACTTATCATTGTCCTTTTGGCATTAGTGTCCTTTTAGCATCAGTGTCCTTTTGGCACTTATCATTGTCCTTTTGGCATTAGTGTCCTTTTAGCATCAGTGTCCTTTTGGCACTTATCATTGTCCTTTTGGCATTAGTGTCCTTTTGGCATCAGTGTCCTTTTGGCACTTATCATTGTCCTTTTGGCATTAGTGTCCTTTTGGCATCAGTGTCCTTTTGGCATCAATGTCCTTTTGGCATCAGTGTCCTTTTAGCATCAGTGTCCTTTTGGCACTTATCATTGTCCTTTTGGCATTAGTGTCGTTTTAGCATCAGTGTCCTTTTGGCACTTATCATTGTCCTTTTGGCATTAGTGTCCTTGTAGCATCAGTGTCCTTTTGGCACTTATCATTGTCCTTTTGGCATTAGTGTCCTTTTAGCATCAGTGTCCTTTTGGCACTTATCATTGTCCTTTTGGCATTAGTGTCCTTTTGGCATCAGTGTCCTTTTGGCACTTATAGGTTACAAACATAACCACAGTTATCATTGGCCTTTTGGCATTAGTGTCCTTTTGGCATCAGTGTCCTTTTGGCATCAATGTCCTTTTGGCATCAGTGTCCTTTTAGCATCAGTGTCCTTTTGGCACTTATCATTGTCCTTTTGGCATTAGTGTCCTTTTAGCATCAGTGTCCTTTTGGCACTTATCATTGTCCTTTTGGCATTAGTGTCCTTTTAGCATCAGTGTCCTTTTGGCACTTATCATTGTCCTTTTGGCATTAGTGTCCTTTTAGCATCAGTGTCCTTTTGGCACTTATCATTGTCCTTTTGGCATTAGTGTCCTTTTAGCATCAGTGTCCTTTTGGCACTTATCATTGTCCTTTTGGCATTAGTGTCCTTTTAGCATCAGTGTCCTTTTGGCACTTATCATTGTCCTTTTGGCATCAGTGTCCTTTTAGCATCAGTGTCCTTTTGGCACTTATCATTGTCCTTTTGGCATTAGTGTCCTTTTGGCATCAGTGTCCTTTTGGCACTTATCATTGTCCTTTTGGCATTAGTGTCCTTTTGGCATCAGTGTCCTTTTGGCATCAATGTCCTTTTGGCATCAGTGTCCTTTTAGCATCAGTGTCCTTTTGGCACTTATCATTGTCCTTTTGGCATTAGTGTCGTTTTAGCATCAGTGTCCTTTTGGCACTTATCATTGTCCTTTTGGCATTAGTGTCCTTGTAGCATCAGTGTCCTTTTGGCACTTATCATTGTCCTTTTGGCATTAGTGTCCTTTTAGCATCAGTGTCCTTTTGGCACTTATCATTGTCCTTTTGGCATTAGTGTCCTTTTGGCATCAGTGTCCTTTTGGCACTTATAGGTTACAAACATAACCAGAGTTATCATTGGCCTTTTGGCATTAGTGTCCTTTTGGCATCAGTGTCCTTTTGGCATCAATGTCCTTTTGGCATCAGTGTCCTTTTAGCATCAGTGTCCTTTTGGCACTTATCATTGTCCTTTTGGCATTAGTGTCCTTTTAGCATCAGTGTCCTTTTGGCACTTATCATTGTCCTTTTGGCATTAGTGTCCTTTTGGCATCAGTGTCCTTTTGGCATCAATGTCCTTTTGGCATCAGTGTCCTTTTAGCATCAGTGTCCTTTTGGCACTTATCATTGTCCTTTTGGCATTAGTGTCCTTTTAGCATCAGTGTCCTTTTGGCACTTATCATTGTCCTTTTGGCATTAGTGTCCTTTTGGCATCAGTGTCCTTTTGGCATCAATGTCCTTGTGGCATCAGTGTCCTTTTAGCATCAGTGTCCTTTTGGCACTTATCATTGTCCTTTTGGCATTAGTGTCCTTTTAGCATCAGTGTCCTATTGGCACTTATCATTGTCCTTTTGGCATTAGTGTCCTTTTAGCATCAGTGTCCTTTTGGCACTTATCATTGTCCTTTTGGCATTAGTGTCCTTTTAGCATCAGTGTCCTTTTGGCACTTATCATTGTCCTTTTGGCATTAGTGTCCTTTTAGCATCAGTGTCCTTTTGGCACTTATCATTGTCCTTTTGGCATTAGTGTCCTTTTAGCATCAGTGTCCTTTTGGCACTTATCATTGTCCTTTTGGCATTAGTGTCCTTTTAGCATCAGTGTCCTTTTGGCACTTATCATTGTCCTTTTGGCATCAGTGTCCTTTTAGCATCAGTGTCCTTTTGGCACTTATCATTGTCCTTTTGGCATCAGTGTCCTTTTAGCATCAGTGTCCTTTTGGCACTTATCATTGTCCTTTTGGCATTAGTGTCCTTTTAGCATCAGTGTCCTTTTGGCACTTATCATTGTCCTTTTGGCATTAGTGTCCTTTTAGCATCAGTGTCCTTTTGGCACTTATCATTGTCCTTTTGGCATTAGTGTCCTTTTAGCATCAGTGTCCTTTTGGCACTTATCATTGTCCTTTTGGCATTAGTGTCCTTTTAGCATCAGTGTCCTTTTGGCACTTATCATTGTCCTTTTGGCATTAGTGTCCTTTTAGCATCAGTGTCCTTTTGGCATCAATGTCCTTTTGGCATCAGTGTCCTTTTAGCATCAGTGTCCTTTTGGCACTTATCATTGTCCTTTTGGCATCAGTGTCCTTTTAGCATCAGTGTCCTTTTGGCAATTATCATTGTCCTTTTGGCATTAGTTTCCTTTTAGCATCAGTGTCCTTTTGGCACTTATCATTGTCCTTTTGGCATTAGTGTCCTTTTAGCATCAGTGTCCTTTTGGCACTTATCATTGTCCTTTTGGCATTAGTGTCCTTTTAGCATCAGTGTCCTTTTGGCACTTATCATTGTCCTTTTGGCATTAGTGTCCTTTTAGCATCAGTGTCCTTTTGGCACTTATCATTGTCCTTTTGGCATTAGTGTCCTTTTAGCATTAGTGTCCTTTTAGCATCAGTGTCCTTTTGGCACTTATCATTGTCCTTTTGGCATTAATGTCCTTTTAGCATCAGTGTCCTTTTGGCACTTATCATTGTCCTTTTGGCATTAGTGTCCTTTTAGCATCAGTGTCCTTTTGGCACTTATCATTGTCCTTTTGGCATTAGTGTCCTTTTAGCATCAGTGTCCTTTTGGCACTTATCATTGTCCTTTTGGCATTAGTGTCCTTTTAGCATCAGTGTCCTTTTGGCACTTATCATTGTCCTTTTGGCATTAGTGTCCTTTTGGCATCAGTGTCCTTTTGGCACTTATAGGTTACAAACATAACCCCAGTTATCATTAGCCTTTTGGCATTAGTGTCCTTTTGGCATCAGTGTCCTTTTGGCATCAATGTCCTTTTGGCATCAGTGTCCTTTTAGCATCAGTGTCCTTTTGGCACTTATCATTGTCCTTTTGGCATTAGTGTCCTTTTAGCATTAGTGTCCTTTTAGCATCAGTGTCCTTTTGGCACTTATCATTGTCCTTTTGGCATTAATGTCCTTTTAGCATCAGTGTCCTTTTGGCACTTATCATTGTCCTTTTGGCATTAGTGTCCTTTTAGCATCAGTGTCCTTTTGGCACTTATCATTGTCCTTTTGGCATTAGTGTCCTTTTAGCATCAGTGTCCTTTTGGCACTTATCATTGTCCTTTTGGCATTAGTGTCCTTTTAGCATCAGTGTCCTTTTGGCACTTATCATTGTCCTTTTGGCATTAGTGTCCTTTTAGCATCAGTGTCCTTTTGGCACTTATCATTGTCCTTTTGGCATTAGTGTCCTTTTAGCATCAGTGTCCTTTTGGCACTTATCATTGTCCTTTTGGCATTAGTGTCCTTTTAGCATCAGTGTCCTTTTGGCACTTATCATTGTCCTTTTGGCACTTATCATTGTCCTTTTAGCATCAGTGTCCTTTTGGCACTTATCATTGTCCTTTTGGCATTAGTGTCCTTTTAGCATCAGTGTCCTTTTGGCACTTATCATTGTCCTTTTGGCATTAGTGTCCTTTTAGCATCAGTGTCCTTTTGGCACTTATCATTGTCCTTTTGGCATTAGTGTCCTTTTAGCATCAGTGTCCTTTTGGCACTTATCATTGTCCTTTTGGCATTAGTGTCCTTTTAGCATCAGTGTCCTTTTGGCACTTATCATTGTCCTTTTGGCATTAGTGTCCTTTTAGCATCAGTGTCCTTTTGGCACTTATCATTGTCCTTTTGGCATTAGTGTCCTTTTAGCATCAGTGTCCTTTTGGCACTTATCATTGTCCTTTTGGCACTTATCATTGTCCTTTTAGCATCAGTGTCCTTTTGGCACTTATCATTGTCCTTTTGGCATTAGTGTCCTTTTAGCATCAGTGTCCTTTTGGCACTTATCATTGTCCTTTTGGCATTAGTGTCCTTTTAGCATCAGTGTCCTTTTGGCATCAATGTCCTTTTGGCATCAGTGTCCTTTTAGTATCAGTGTCCTTTTGGCACTTATCATTGTCCTTTTGGCATTAGTGTCCTTTTAGCATCAGTGTCCTTTTGGCACTTATCATTGTCCTTTTGGCATTAGTGTCCTTTTAGCATCAGTGTCCTTTTGGCACTTATCATTGTCCTTTTGGCATTAGTGTCCTTTTGGCATCAGTGTCCTTTTGGCATCAATGTCCTTTTGGCATCAGTGTCCTTTTAGCATCAGTGTCCTTTTGGCACTTATCATTGTCCTTTTGGCATTAGTGTCCTTTTAGCATCAGTGTCCTTTTGGCACTTATCATTGTCCTTTTGGCATTAGTGTCCTTTTAGCATCAGTGTCCTTTTGGCATCAATGTCCTTTTGGCATCAGTGTCCTTTTAGCATCAGTGTCCTTTTGGCACTTATCATTGTCCTTTTGGCATTAGTGTCCTTTTAGCATCAGTGTCCTTTTGGCACTTATCATTGTCCTTTTGGCATTAGTGTCCTTTTAGCATCAGTGTCCTTTTGGCACTTATCATTGTCCTTTTGGCATTAGTGTCCTTTTAGCATCAGTGTCCTTTTGGCACTTATCATTGTCCTTTTGGCATTAGTGTCCTTTTAGCATCAGTGTCCTTTTGGCACTTATCATTGTCCTTTTGGCATTAGTGTCCTTTTAGCATCAGTGTCCTTTTGGCACTTATCATTGTCCTTTTGGCATTAGTGTCCTTTTGGCATCAGTGTCCTTTTGGCATCAATGTCCTTGTGGCATCAGTGTCCTTTTAGCATCAGTGTCCTTTTGGCACTTATCATTGTCCTTTTGGCATTAGTGTCCTTTTAGCATCAGTGTCCTATTGGCACTTATCATTGTCCTTTTGGCATTAGTGTCCTTTTAGCATCAGTGTCCTTTTGGCACTTATCATTGTCCTTTTGGCATTAGTGTCCTTTTAGCATCAGTGTCCTTTTGGCACTTATCATTGTCCTTTTGGCATTAGTGTCCTTTTAGCATCAGTGTCCTTTTGGCACTTATCATTGTCCTTTTGGCATTAGTGTCCTTTTAGCATCAGTGTCCTTTTGGCACTTATCATTGTCCTTTTGGCATTAGTGTCCTTTTAGCATCAGTGTCCTTTTGGCACTTATCATTGTCCTTTTGGCATCAGTGTCCTTTTAGCATCAGTGTCCTTTTGGCACTTATCATTGTCCTTTTGGCATCAGTGTCCTTTTAGCATCAGTGTCCTTTTGGCACTTATCATTGTCCTTTTGGCATTAGTGTCCTTTTAGCATCAGTGTCCTTTTGGCACTTATCATTGTCCTTTTGGCATTAGTGTCCTTTTAGCATCAGTGTCCTTTTGGCACTTATCATTGTCCTTTTGGCATTAGTGTCCTTTTAGCATCAGTGTCCTTTTGGCACTTATCATTGTCCTTTTGGCATTAGTGTCCTTTTAGCATCAGTGTCCTTTTGGCACTTATCATTGTCCTTTTGGCATTAGTGTCCTTTTAGCATCAGTGTCCTTTTGGCATCAATGTCCTTTTGGCATCAGTGTCCTTTTAGCATCAGTGTCCTTTTGGCACTTATCATTGTCCTTTTGGCATCAGTGTCCTTTTAGCATCAGTGTCCTTTTGGCAATTATCATTGTCCTTTTGGCATTAGTTTCCTTTTAGCATCAGTGTCCTTTTGGCACTTATCATTGTCCTTTTGGCATTAGTGTCCTTTTAGCATCAGTGTCCTTTTGGCACTTATCATTGTCCTTTTGGCATTAGTGTCCTTTTAGCATCAGTGTCCTTTTGGCACTTATCATTGTCCTTTTGGCATTAGTGTCCTTTTAGCATCAGTGTCCTTTTGGCACTTATCATTGTCCTTTTGGCATTAGTGTCCTTTTAGCATTAGTGTCCTTTTAGCATCAGTGTCCTTTTGGCACTTATCATTGTCCTTTTGGCATTAATGTCCTTTTAGCATCAGTGTCCTTTTGGCACTTATCATTGTCCTTTTGGCATTAGTGTCCTTTTAGCATCAGTGTCCTTTTGGCACTTATCATTGTCCTTTTGGCATTAGTGTCCTTTTAGCATCAGTGTCCTTTTGGCACTTATCATTGTCCTTTTGGCATTAGTGTCCTTTTAGCATCAGTGTCCTTTTGGCACTTATCATTGTCCTTTTGGCATTAGTGTCCTTTTGGCATCAGTGTCCTTTTGGCACTTATAGGTTACAAACATAACCCCAGTTATCATTAGCCTTTTGGCATTAGTGTCCTTTTGGCATCAGTGTCCTTTTGGCATCAATGTCCTTTTGGCATCAGTGTCCTTTTAGCATCAGTGTCCTTTTGGCACTTATCATTGTCCTTTTGGCATTAGTGTCCTTTTAGCATTAGTGTCCTTTTAGCATCAGTGTCCTTTTGGCACTTATCATTGTCCTTTTGGCATTAATGTCCTTTTAGCATCAGTGTCCTTTTGGCACTTATCATTGTCCTTTTGGCATTAGTGTCCTTTTAGCATCAGTGTCCTTTTGGCACTTATCATTGTCCTTTTGGCATTAGTGTCCTTTTAGCATCAGTGTCCTTTTGGCACTTATCATTGTCCTTTTGGCATTAGTGTCCTTTTAGCATCAGTGTCCTTTTGGCACTTATCATTGTCCTTTTGGCATTAGTGTCCTTTTAGCATCAGTGTCCTTTTGGCACTTATCATTGTCCTTTTGGCATTAGTGTCCTTTTAGCATCAGTGTCCTTTTGGCACTTATCATTGTCCTTTTGGCATTAGTGTCCTTTTAGCATCAGTGTCCTTTTGGCACTTATCATTGTCCTTTTGGCACTTATCATTGTCCTTTTAGCATCAGTGTCCTTTTGGCACTTATCATTGTCCTTTTGGCATTAGTGTCCTTTTAGCATCAGTGTCCTTTTGGCACTTATCATTGTCCTTTTGGCATTAGTGTCCTTTTAGCATCAGTGTCCTTTTGGCACTTATCATTGTCCTTTTGGCATTAGTGTCCTTTTAGCATCAGTGTCCTTTTGGCACTTATCATTGTCCTTTTGGCATTAGTGTCCTTTTAGCATCAGTGTCCTTTTGGCACTTATCATTGTCCTTTTGGCATTAGTGTCCTTTTAGCATCAGTGTCCTTTTGGCACTTATCATTGTCCTTTTGGCATTAGTGTCCTTTTAGCATCAGTGTCCTTTTGGCACTTATCATTGTCCTTTTGGCACTTATCATTGTCCTTTTAGCATCAGTGTCCTTTTGGCACTTATCATTGTCCTTTTGGCATTAGTGTCCTTTTAGCATCAGTGTCCTTTTGGCACTTATCATTGTCCTTTTGGCATTAGTGTCCTTTTAGCATCAGTGTCCTTTTGGCATCAATGTCCTTTTGGCATCAGTGTCCTTTTAGTATCAGTGTCCTTTTGGCACTTATCATTGTCCTTTTGGCATTAGTGTCCTTTTAGCATCAGTGTCCTTTTGGCACTTATCATTGTCCTTTTGGCATTAGTGTCCTTTTAGCATCAGTGTCCTTTTGGCACTTATCATTGTCCTTTTGGCATTAGTGTCCTTTTGGCATCAGTGTCCTTTTGGCATCAATGTCCTTTTGGCATCAGTGTCCTTTTAGCATCAGTGTCCTTTTGGCACTTATCATTGTCCTTTTGGCATTAGTGTCCTTTTAGCATCAGTGTCCTTTTGGCACTTATCATTGTCCTTTTGGCATTAGTGTCCTTTTAGCATCAGTGTCCTTTTGGCACTTATCATTGTCCTTTTGGCATTAGTGTCCTTTTAGCATCAGTGTCCTTTTGGCACTTATCATTGTCCTTTTGGCATTAGTGTCCTTTTAGCATCAGTGTCCTTTTGGCACTTATCATTGTCCTTTTGGCATTAGTGTCCTTTTAGCATCAGTGTCCTTTTGGCACTTATCATTGTCCTTTTGGCATTAGTGTCCTTTTAGCATCAGTGTCCTTTTGGCACTTATCATTGTCCTTTTGGCATTAGTGTCCTTTTAGCATCAGTGTCCTTTTGGCACTTATCATTGTCCTTTTGGCATTAGTGTCCTTTTAGCATCAGTGTCCTTTTGGCACTTATCATTGTCCTTTTGGCATTAGTGTCCTTTTAGCATCAGTGTCCTTTTGGCACTTATCATTGTCCTTTTGGCATTAGTGTCCTTTTGGCATCAGTGTCCTTTTGGCACTTATCATTGTCCTTTTGGCATTAGTGTCCTTTTGGCATCAGTGTCCTTTTGGCATCAATGTCCTTTTGGCATCAGTGTCCTTTTAGCATCAGTGTCCTTTTGGCACTTATCATTGTCCTTTTGGCATTAGTGTCCTTTTAGCATCAGTGTCCTTTTGGCACTTATCATTGTCCTTTTGGCATTAGTGTCCTTTTAGCATCAGTGTCCTTTTGGCACTTATCATTGTCCTTTTGGCATTAGTGTCCTTTTAGCATAAGTGTCCTTTTGGCACTTATCATTGTCCTTTTGGCATTAGTGTCCTTTTGGCATCAGTGTCCTTTTGGCACTTATAGGTTACAAACATAACCACAGTTATCATTGGCCTTTTGGCATTAGTGTCCTTTTGGCATCAGTGTCCTTTTGGCATCAATTTCCCTTTGGCATCAGTGTCCTTTTAGCATCAGTGTCCTTTTGGCACTTATCATTGTCCTTTTGGCATTAGTGTCCTTTTAGCATCAGTGTCCTTTTGGCACTTATCATTGTCCTTTTGGCATTAGTGTCCTTTTGGCATCAGTGTCCTTTTGGCATCAATGTCCTTTTGGCATCAGTGTCCTTTTAGCATCAGTGTCCTTTTGGCACTTATCATTGTTCTTTTGGCATTAGTGTCCTTTTAGCATCAGTGTCCTTTTGGCACTTATCATTGTCCTTTTGGCATTAGTGTCCTTTTGGCATCAGTGTCCTTTTGGCATCAATGTCCTTTTGGCATCAGTGTCCTTTTAGCATCAGTGTCCTTTTGGCACTTATCATTGTCCTTTTGGCATTAGTGTCCTTTTAGCATCAGTGTCCTTTTGGCACTTATCATTGTCCTTTTGGCATTAGTGTCCTTTTAGCATCAGTGTCCTTTTGGCACTTATCATTGTCCTTTTGGCATTAGTGTCCTTTTAGCATCAGTGTCCTTTTGGCACTTATCATTGTCCTTTTGGCATTAGTGTCCTTTTAGCATCAGTGTCCTTTTGGCACTTATCATTGTCCTTTTGGCATTAGTGTCCTTTTAGCATCAGTGTCCTTTTGGCACTTTTCATTGTCCTTTTGGCATTAGTGTCCTTTTAGCATCAGTGTCCTTTTGGCACTTATCATTGTCCTTTTGGCATTAGTGTCCTTTTAGCATCAGTGTCCTTTTGGCACTTATCATTGTCCTTTTGGCATTAGTGTCCTTTTGGCATCAGTGTCCTTTTGGCACTTATCATTGTCCTTTTGGCATTAGTGTCCTTTTGGCATCAGTGTCCTTTTGGCATCAATGTCCTTTTGGCATCAGTGTCCTTTTAGCATCAGTGTCCTTTTGGCACTTATCATTGTCCTTTTGGCATTAGTGTCCTTTTAGCATCAGTGTCCTTTTGGCACTTATCATTGTCCTTTTGGCATTAGTGTCCTTTTAGCATAAGTGTCCTTTTGGCACTTATCATTGTCCTTTTGGCATTAGTGTCCTTTTGGCATCAGTGTCCTTTTGGCACTTATAGGTTACAAACATAACCACAGTTATCATTGGCCTTTTGGCATTAGTGTCCTTTTGGCATCAGTGTCCTTTTGGCATCAATGTCCTTTTGGCATCAGTGTCCTTTTAGCATCAGTGTCCTTTTGGCACTTATCATTATCCTTTTGGCATTAGTGTCCTTTTAGCATCAGTGTCCTTTTGGCACTTATCATTGTCCTTTTGGCATTAGTGTCCTTTTAGCATCAGTGTCCTTTTGGCACTTATCATTGTCCTTTTGGCATTAGTGTCCTTTTAGCATCAGTGTCCTTTTGGCACTTATCATTGTCCTTTTGGCATTAGTGTCCTTTTAGCATCAGTGTCCTTTTGGCACTTATCATTGTCCTTTTGGCATTAGTGTCCTTTTAGCATCAGTGTCCTTTTGGCACTTATCATTGTCCTTTTGGCATTAGTGTCCTTTTAGCATCAGTGTCCTTTTGGCACTTTTCATTGTCCTTTTGGCATTAGTGTCCTTTTAGCATCAGTGTCCTTTTGGCACTTATCATTGTCCTTTTGGCATTAGTGTCCTTTTAGCATCAGTGTCCTTTTGGCACTTATCATTGTCCTTTTGGCATTAGTGTCCTTTTGGCATCAGTGTCCTTTTGGCACTTATCATTGTCCTTTTGGCATTAGTGTCCTTTTGGCATCAGTGTCCTTTTGGCATCAATGTCCTTTTGGCATCAGTGTCCTTTTAGCATCAGTGTCCTTTTGGCACTTATCATTGTCCTTTTGGCATTAGTGTCCTTTTAGCATCAGTGTCCTTTTGGCACTTATCATTGTCCTTTTGGCATTAGTGTCCTTTTAGCATAAGTGTCCTTTTGGCACTTATCATTGTCCTTTTGGCATTAGTGTCATTTTGGCATCAGTGTCCTTTTGGCACTTATAGGTTACAAACATAACCACAGTTATCATTGGCCTTTGGCATCAGTGTCCTTTTAGCATCAGTGTCCTTTTGGCACTTATCATTGTCCTTTTGGCATTAGTGTCCTTTTAGCATCAGTGTCCTTTTGGCACTTATCATTGTCCTTTTGGCATTAGTGTCCTTTTGGCATCAGTGTCCTTTTGGCATCAATGTCCTTTTGGCATCAGTGTCCTTTTAGCATCAGTGTCCTTTTGGCACTTATCATTGTTCTTTTGGCATTAGTGTCCTTTTAGCATCAGTGTCCTTTTGGCACTTATCATTGTCCTTTTGGCATTAGTGTCCTTTTGGCATCAGTGTCCTTTTGGCATCAATGTCCTTTTGGCATCAGTGTCCTTTTAGCATCAGTGTCCTTTTGGCACTTATCATTGTCCTTTTGGCATTAGTGTCCTTTTAGCATCAGTGTCCTTTTGGCACTTATCATTGTCCTTTTGGCATTAGTGTCCTTTTAGCATCAGTGTCCTTTTGGCACTTATCATTGTCCTTTTGGCATTAGTGTCCTTTTAGCATCAGTGTCCTTTTGGCACTTATCATTGTCCTTTTGGCATTAGTGTCCTTTTAGCATCAGTGTCCTTTTGGCATCAATGTCCTTTTGGCATCAGTGTCCTTTTAGCATCAGTGTCCTTTTGGCACTTATCATTGTCCTTTTGGCATTAGTGTCCTTTTAGCATCAGTGTCCTTTTGGCACTTATCATTGTCCTTTTGGCATTAGTGTCCTTTTGGCATCAGTGTCCTTTTGGCATCAATGTCCTTTTGGCATCAGTGTCCTTTTAGCATCAGTGTCCTTTTGGCACTTATCATTATCCTTTTGGCATTAGTGTCCTTTTAGCATCAGTGTCCTTTTGGCATCAATGTCCTTTTGGCATCAGTGTCCTTTTAGCATCAGTGTCCTTTTGGCACTTATCATTGTCCTTTTGGCATTAGTGTCCTTTTAGCATCAGTGTCCTTTTGGCACTTATCATTGTCCTTTTGGCATTAGTGTCCTTTTAGCATCAGTGTCCTTTTGGCACTTATCATTGTCCTTTTGGCATTAGTGTCCTTTTGGCATCAGTGTCCTTTTGGCACTTATCATTGTCCTTTTGGCATTAGTGTCCTTTTGGCATCAGTGTCCTTTTGGCATCAATGTCCTTTTGGCATCAGTGTCCTTTTAGCATCAGTGTCCTTTTGGCACTTATCATTGTCCTTTTGGCATTAGTGTCCTTTTAGCATCAGTGTCCTTTTGGCACTTATCATTGTCCTTTTGGCATTAGTGTCCTTTTGGCATCAGTGTCCTTTTGGCATCAATGTCCTTTTGGCATCAGTGTCCTTTTAGCATCAGTGTCCTTTTGGCACTTATCATTGTCCTTTTGGCATTAGTGTCCTTTTAGCATCAGTGTCCTTTTGGCACTTATCATTATCCTTTTGGCATTAGTGTCCTTTTAGCATCAGTGTCCTTTTGGCATCAATGTCCTTTTGGCATCAGTGTCCTTTTAGCATCAGTGTCCTTTTGGCACTTATCATTGTCCTTTTGGCATTAGTGTCCTTTTAGCATCAGTGTCCTTTTGGCACTTATCATTGTCCTTTTGGCATTAGTGTCCTTTTAGCATCAGTGTCCTTTTGGCACTTATCATTGTCCTTTTGGCATTAGTGTCCTTTTGGCATCAGTGTCCTTTTGGCACTTATCATTGTCCTTTTGGCATTAGTGTCCTTTTGGCATCAGTGTCCTTTTGGCATCAATGTCCTTTTGGCATCAGTGTCCTTTTAGCATCAGTGTCCTTTTGGCACTTATCATTGTCCTTTTGGCATTAGTGTCCTTTTAGCATCAGTGTCCTTTTGGCACTTATCATTGTCCTTTTGGCATTAGTGTCCTTTTGGCATCAGTGTCCTTTTGGCATCAATGTCCTTTTGGCATCAGTGTCCTTTTAGCATCAGTGTCCTTTTGGCACTTATCATTGTCCTTTTGGCATTAGTGTCCTTTTAGCATCAATGTCCTTTTGGCACTTATCATTATCCTTTTGGCATTAGTGTCCTTTTAGCATCAGTGTCCTTTTGGCATCAATGTCCTTTTGGCATCAGTGTCCTTTTAGCATCAGTGTCCTTTTGGCACTTATCATTGTCCTTTTGGCATTAGTGTCCTTTTAGCATCAGTGTCCTTTTGGCACTTATCATTGTCCTTTTGGCATTAGTGTCCTTTTAGCATCAGTGTCCTTTTGGCACTTATCATTGTCCTTTTGGCATTAGTGTCCTTTTAGCATCAGTGTCCTTTTGGCACTTATCATTGTCCTTTTGGCATTAGTGTCCTTTTAGCATCAGTGTCCTTTTGGCACTTATCATTGTCCTTTTGGCATTAGTGTCCTTTTGGCATCAGTGTCCTTTTGGCACTTATCATTATCCTTTTGGCATTAGTGTCCTTTTAGCATCAGTGTCCTTTTGGCATCAATGTCCTTTTGGCATCAGTGTCCTTTTAGCATCAGTGTCCTTTTGGCACTTATCATTGTCCTTTTGGCATTAGTGTCCTTTTAGCATCAGTGTCCTTTTGGCACTTATCATTGTCCTTTTGGCATTAGTGTCCTTTTAGCATCAGTGTCCTTTTGGCACTTATCATTGTCCTTTTGGCATTAGTGTCCTTTTAGCATCAGTGTCCTTTTGGCACTTATCATTGTCCTTTTGGCATTAGTGTCCTTTTAGCATCAGTGTCCTTTTGGCACTTATCATTGTCCTTTTGGCATTAGTGTCCTTTTGGCATCAGTGTCCTTTTGGCACTTATCATTGTCCTTTTGGCATTAGTGTCCTTTTGGCATCAGTGTCCTTTTGGCATCAATGTCCTTTTGGCATCAGTGTCCTTTTAGCATCAGTGTCCTTTTGGCACTTATCATTGTCCTTTTGGCATTAGTGTCCTTTTAGCATCAGTGTCCTTTTGGCACTTATCATTGTCCTTTTGGCATTAGTGTCCTTTTGGCATCAGTGTCCTTTTGGCATCAATGTCCTTTTGGCATCAGTGTCCTTTTAGCATCAGTGTCCTTTTGGCACTTATCATTGTCCTTTTGGCATTAGTGTCCTTTTAGCATCAGTGTCCTTTTGGCACTTATCATTGTCCTTTTGGCATTAGTGTCCTTTTAGCATCAGTGTCCTTTTGGCACTTATCATTGTCCTTTTGGCATTAGTGTCCTTTTAGCATCAGTGTCCTTTTGGCACTTATCATTGTCCTTTTGGCATTAGTGTCCTTTTAGCATCAGTGTCCTTTTGGCACTTATCATTGTCCTTTTGGCATTAGTGTCCTTTTAGCATCAGTGTCCTTTTGGCACTTATCATTGTCCTTTTGGCATTAGTGTCCTTTTAGCATCAGTGTCCTTTTGGCATCAATGTCCTTTTGGCATCAGTGTCCTTTTAGCACCAGTGTCCTTTTGGCACTTATCATTGTCCTTTTGGCATTAGTGTCCTTTTAGCATCAGTGTCCTTTTGGCACTTATCATTGTCCTTTTGGCATTAGTGTCCTTTTAGCATCAGTGTCCTTTTGGCACTTATCATTGTCCTTTTGGCATTAGTGTCCTTTTGGCATCAGTGTCCTTTTGGCACTTATCATTGTCCTTTTGGCATTAGTGTCCTTTTGGCATCAGTGTCCTTTTGGCATCAATGTCCTTTTGGCATCAGTGTCCTTTTAGCATCAGTGTCCTTTTGGCACTTATCATTGTCCTTTTGGCATTAGTGTCCTTTTAGCATCAGTGTCCTTTTGGCACTTATCATTGTCCTTTTGGCATTAGTGTCCTTTTGGCATCAGTGTCCTTTTGGCATCAATGTCCTTTTGGCATCAGTGTCCTTTTAGCATCAGTGTCCTTTTGGCACTTATCATTGTCCTTTTGGCATTAGTGTCCTTTTAGCATCAGTGTCCTTTTGGCACTTATCATTATCCTTTTGGCATTAGTGTCCTTTTAGCATCAGTGTCCTTTTGGCATCAATGTCCTTTTGGCATCAGTGTCCTTTTAGCATCAGTGTCCTTTTGGCACTTATCATTGTCCTTTTGGCATTAGTGTCCTTTTAGCATCAGTGTCCTTTTGGCACTTATCATTGTCCTTTTGGCATTAGTGTCCTTTTAGCATCAGTGTCCTTTTGGCACTTATCATTGTCCTTTTGGCATTAGTGTCCTTTTGGCATCAGTGTCCTTTTGGCACTTATCATTGTCCTTTTGGCATTAGTGTCCTTTTGGCATCAGTGTCCTTTTGGCATCAATGTCCTTTTGGCATCAGTGTCCTTTTAGCATCAGTGTCCTTTTGGCACTTATCATTGTCCTTTTGGCATTAGTGTCCTTTTAGCATCAGTGTCCTTTTGGCACTTATCATTGTCCTTTTGGCATTAGTGTCCTTTTGGCATCAGTGTCCTTTTGGCATCAATGTCCTTTTGGCATCAGTGTCCTTTTAGCATCAGTGTCCTTTTGGCACTTATCATTGTCCTTTTGGCATTAGTGTCCTTTTAGCATCAGTGTCCTTTTGGCACTTATCATTATCCTTTTGGCATTAGTGTCCTTTTAGCATCAGTGTCCTTTTGGCATCAATGTCCTTTTGGCATCAGTGTCCTTTTAGCATCAGTGTCCTTTTGGCACTTATCATTGTCCTTTTGGCATTAGTGTCCTTTTAGCATCAGTGTCCTTTTGGCACTTATCATTGTCCTTTTGGCATTAGTGTCCTTTTAGCATCAGTGTCCTTTTGGCACTTATCATTGTCCTTTTGGCATTAGTGTCCTTTTAGCATCAGTGTCCTTTTGGCACTTATCATTGTCCTTTTGGCATTAGTGTCCTTTTAGCATCAGTGTCCTTTTGGCACTTATCATTGTCCTTTTGGCATTAGTGTCCTTTTGGCATCAGTGTCCTTTTGGCACTTATCATTGTCCTTTTGGCATTAGTGTCCTTTTGGCATCAGTGTCCTTTTGGCATCAATGTCCTTTTGGCATCAGTGTCCTTTTAGCATCAGTGTCCTTTTGGCACTTATCATTGTCCTTTTGGCATTAGTGTCCTTTTAGCATCAGTGTCCTTTTGGCACTTATCATTGTCCTTTTGGCATTAGTGTCCTTTTGGCATCAGTGTCCTTTTGGCATCAATGTCCTTTTGGCATCAGTGTCCTTTTAGCATCAGTGTCCTTTTGGCACTTATCATTGTCCTTTTGGCATTAGTGTCCTTTTAGCATCAGTGTCCTTTTGGCACTTATCATTGTCCTTTTGGCATTAGTGTCCTTTTAGCATCAGTGTCCTTTTGGCACTTATCATTGTCCTTTTGGCATTAGTGTCCTTTTAGCATCAGTGTCCTTTTGGCACTTATCATTGTCCTTTTGGCATTAGTGTCCTTTTAGCATCAGTGTCCTTTTGGCACTTATCATTGTCCTTTTGGCATTAGTGTCCTTTTAGCATCAGTGTCCTTTTGGCACTTATCATTGTCCTTTTGGCATTAGTGTCCTTTTAGCATCAGTGTCCTTTTGGCATCAATGTCCTTTTGGCATCAGTGTCCTTTTAGCACCAGTGTCCTTTTGGCACTTATCATTGTCCTTTTGGCATTAGTGTCCTTTTAGCATCAGTGTCCTTTTGGCACTTATCATTGTCCTTTTGGCATTAGTGTCCTTTTAGCATCAGTGTCCTTTTGGCACTTATCATTGTCCTTTTGGCATTAGTGTCCTTTTAGCATCAGTGTCCTTTTGGCACTTATCATTGTCCTTTTGGCATTAGTGTCCTTTTAGCATCAGTGTCCTTTTGGCACTTATCATTGTCCTTTTGGCATTAGTGTCCTTTTAGCATCAGTGTCCTTTTGGCACTTATCATTGTCCTTTTGGCATTAGTGTCCTTTTAGCATCATTGTCCTTTTGGCATTAGTGTCCTTTTAGCATCAGTGTCCTTTTGGCACTTATCATTGTCCTTTTGGCATTAGTGTCCTTTTAGCATCAGTGTCCTTTTGGCACTTATCATTGTCCTTTTGGCATTAGTGTCCTTTTAGCATCAGTGTCCTTTTGGCACTTATCATTGTCCTTTTGGCATTAGTGTCCTTTTAGCATCAGTGTCCTTTTGGCACTTATCATTGTCCTTTTGGCATTAGTGTCCTTTTGGCATCAGTGTCCTTTTGGCACTTATCATTGTCCTTTTGGCATTAGTGTCCTTTTGGCATCAGTGTCCTTTTGGCATCAATGTCCTTTTGGCATCAGTGTCCTTTTAGCATCAGTGTCCTTTTGGCACTTATCATTGTCCTTTTGGCATTAGTGTCCTTTTAGCATCAGTGTCCTTTTGGCACTTATCATTGTCCTTTTGGCATTAGTGTCCTTTTGGCATCAGTGTCCTTTTGGCATCAATGTCCTTTTGGCATCAGTGTCCTTTTAGCATCAGTGTCCTTTTGGCACTTATCATTGTCCTTTTGGCATTAGTGTCCTTTTAGCATCAGTGTCCTTTTGGCACTTATCATTGTCCTTTTGGCATTAGTGTCCTTTTAGCATCAGTGTCCTTTTGGCACTTATCATTGTCCTTTTGGCATTAGTGTCCTTTTAGCATCAGTGTCCTTTTGGCACTTATCATTGTCCTTTTGGCATTAGTGTCCTTTTGGCATCAGTGTCCTTTTGGCATCAATGTCCTTTTGGCATCAGTGTCCTTTTAGCATCAGTGTCCTTTTGGCACTTATCATTGTCCTTTTGGCATTAGTGTCCTTTTAGCATCAGTGTCCTTTTGGCACTTATCATTGTCCTTTTGGCATTAGTGTCCTTTTGGCATCAGTGTCCTTTTGGCATCAATGTCCTTTTGGCATCAGTGTCCTTTTAGCATCAGTGTCCTTTTGGCACTTATCATTGTCCTTTTGGCATTAGTGTCCTTTTAGCATCAGTGTCCTTTTGGCACTTATCATTGTCCTTTTGGCATTAGTGTCCTTTTGGCATCAGTGTCCTTTTGGCATCAATGTCCTTGTGGCATTAGTGTCCTTTTAGCTTCAGTGTCCTTTTGGCACTTATCATTGTCCTTTTGGCATTAGTGTCCTTTTAGCATCAGTGTCCTTTTGGCACTTATCATTGTCCTTTTGGCATTAGTGTCCTTTTAGCATCAGTGTCCTTTTGGCACTTATCATTGTCCTTTTGGCATTAGTGTCCTTTTAGCATCAGTGTCCTTTTGGCACTTATCATTGTCCTTTTGGCATTAGTGTCCTTTTGGCATCAGTGTCCTTTTGGCACTTATCATTGTCCTTTTGGCATTAGTGTCCTTTTGGCATCAGTGTCCTTTTGGCATCAATGTCCTTTTGGCATCAGTGTCCTTTTAGCATCAGTGTCCTTTTGGCACTTATCATTGTCCTTTTGGCATTAGTGTCGTTTTAGCATCAGTGTCCTTTTGGCACTTATCATTGTCCTTTTGGCATTAGTGTCCTTGTAGCATCAGTGTCCTTTTGGCACTTATCATTGTCCTTTTGGCATTAGTGTCCTTTTAGCATCAGTGTCCTTTTGGCACTTATCATTGTCCTTTTGGCATTAGTGTCCTTTTGGCATCAGTGTCCTTTTGGCACTTATAGGTTACAAACATAACCACAGTTATCATTGGCCTTTTGGCATTAGTGTCCTTTTGGCATCAGTGTCCTTTTGGCATCAATGTCCTTTTGGCATCAGTGTCCTTTTAGCATCAGTGTCCTTTTGGCACTTATCATTGTCCTTTTGGCATTAGTGTCCTTTTAGCATCAGTGTCCTTTTGGCACTTATCATTGTCCTTTTGGCATTAGTGTCCTTTTAGCATCAGTGTCCTTTTGGCACTTATCATTGTCCTTTTGGCATTAGTGTCCTTTTGGCATCAGTGTCCTTTTGGCACTTATCATTGTCCTTTTGGCATTAGTGTCCTTTTGGCATCAGTGTCCTTTTGGCATCAATGTCCTTTTGGCATCAGTGTCCTTTTAGCATCAGTGTCCTTTTGGCACTTATCATTGTCCTTTTGGCATTAGTGTCCTTTTAGCATCAGTGTCCTTTTGGCACTTATCATTGTCCTTTTGGCATTAGTGTCCTTTTGGCATCAGTGTCCTTTTGGCATCAATGTCCTTTTGGCATCAGTGTCCTTTTAGCATCAGTGTCCTTTTGGCACTTATCATTGTCCTTTTGGCATTAGTGTCCTTTTAGCATCAGTGTCCTTTTGGCACTTATCATTATCCTTTTGGCATTAGTGTCCTTTTAGCATCAGTGTCCTTTTGGCATCAATGTCCTTTTGGCATCAGTGTCCTTTTAGCATCAGTGTCCTTTTGGCACTTATCATTGTCCTTTTGGCATTAGTGTCCTTTTAGCATCAGTGTCCTTTTGGCACTTATCATTGTCCTTTTGGCATTAGTGTCCTTTTAGCATCAGTGTCCTTTTGGCACTTATCATTGTCCTTTTGGCATTAGTGTCCTTTTAGCATCAGTGTCCTTTTGGCACTTATCATTGTCCTTTTGGCATTAGTGTCCTTTTAGCATCAGTGTCCTTTTGGCACTTATCATTGTCCTTTTGGCATTAGTGTCCTTTTGGCATCAGTGTCCTTTTGGCACTTATCATTGTCCTTTTGGCATTAGTGTCCTTTTGGCATCAGTGTCCTTTTGGCATCAATGTCCTTTTGGCATCAGTGTCCTTTTAGCATCAGTGTCCTTTTGGCACTTATCATTGTCCTTTTGGCATTAGTGTCCTTTTAGCATCAGTGTCCTTTTGGCACTTATCATTGTCCTTTTGGCATTAGTGTCCTTTTGGCATCAGTGTCCTTTTGGCATCAATGTCCTTTTGGCATCAGTGTCCTTTTAGCATCAGTGTCCTTTTGGCACTTATCATTGTCCTTTTGGCATTAGTGTCCTTTTAGCATCAGTGTCCTTTTGGCACTTATCATTGTCCTTTTGGCATTAGTGTCCTTTTAGCATCAGTGTCCTTTTGGCACTTATCATTGTCCTTTTGGCATTAGTGTCCTTTTAGCATCAGTGTCCTTTTGGCACTTATCATTGTCCTTTTGGCATTAGTGTCCTTTTAGCATCAGTGTCCTTTTGGCACTTATCATTGTCCTTTTGGCATTAGTGTCCTTTTAGCATCAGTGTCCTTTTGGCACTTATCATTGTCCTTTTGGCATTAGTGTCCTTTTAGCATCAGTGTCCTTTTGGCATCAATGTCCTTTTGGCATCAGTGTCCTTTTAGCACCAGTGTCCTTTTGGCACTTATCATTGTCCTTTTGGCATTAGTGTCCTTTTAGCATCAGTGTCCTTTTGGCACTTATCATTGTCCTTTTGGCATTAGTGTCCTTTTAGCATCAGTGTCCTTTTGGCACTTATCATTGTCCTTTTGGCATTAGTGTCCTTTTAGCATCAGTGTCCTTTTGGCACTTATCATTGTCCTTTTGGCATTAGTGTCCTTTTAGCATCAGTGTCCTTTTGGCACTTATCATTGTCCTTTTGGCATTAGTGTCCTTTTAGCATCAGTGTCCTTTTGGCACTTATCATTGTCCTTTTGGCATTAGTGTCCTTTTAGCATCATTGTCCTTTTGGCATTAGTGTCCTTTTAGCATCAGTGTCCTTTTGGCACTTATCATTGTCCTTTTGGCATTAGTGTCCTTTTAGCATCAGTGTCCTTTTGGCACTTATCATTGTCCTTTTGGCATTAGTGTCCTTTTAGCATCAGTGTCCTTTTGGCACTTATCATTGTCCTTTTGGCATTAGTGTCCTTTTAGCATCAGTGTCCTTTTGGCACTTATCATTGTCCTTTTGGCATTAGTGTCCTTTTGGCATCAGTGTCCTTTTGGCACTTATCATTGTCCTTTTGGCATTAGTGTCCTTTTGGCATCAGTGTCCTTTTGGCATCAATGTCCTTTTGGCATCAGTGTCCTTTTAGCATCAGTGTCCTTTTGGCACTTATCATTGTCCTTTTGGCATTAGTGTCCTTTTAGCATCAGTGTCCTTTTGGCACTTATCATTGTCCTTTTGGCATTAGTGTCCTTTTAGCATCAGTGTCCTTTTGGCACTTATCATTGTCCTTTTGGCATTAGTGTCCTTTTGGCATCAGTGTCCTTTTGGCACTTATAGGTTACAAACATAACCCCAGTTATCATTGGCCTTTTGGCATTAGTGTCCTTTTGGCATCAGTGTCCTTTTGGCATCAATGTCCTTTTGGCATCAGTGTCCTTTTAGCATCAGTGTCCTTTTGGCACTTATCATTGTCCTTTTGGCATTAGTGTCCTTTTAGCATCAGTGTCCTTTTGGCACTTATCATTGTCCTTTTGGCATTAGTGTCCTTTTGGCATCAGTGTCCTTTTGGCATCAATGTCCTTTTGGCATCAGTGTCCTTTTAGCATCAGTGTCCTTTTGGCACTTATCATTATCCTTTTGGCATTAGTGTCCTTTTAGCATCAGTGTCCTTTTGGCATCAATGTCCTTTTGGCATCAGTGTCCTTTTAGCATCAGTGTCCTTTTGGCACTTATCATTGTCCTTTTGGCATTAGTGTCCTTTTAGCATCAGTGTCCTTTTGGCACTTATCATTGTCCTTTTGGCATTAGTGTCCTTTTAGCATCAGTGTCCTTTTGGCACTTATCATTGTCCTTTTGGCATTAGTGTCCTTTTAGCATCATTGTCCTTTTGGCATTAGTGTCCTTTTAGCATCAGTGTCCTTTTGGCACTTATCATTGTCCTTTTGGCATTAGTGTCCTTTTAGCATCAGTGTCCTTTTGGCACTTATCATTGTCCTTTTGGCATTAGTGTCCTTTTAGCATCAGTGTCCTTTTGGCACTTATCATTGTCCTTTTGGCATTAGTGTCCTTTTAGCATCAGTGTCCTTTTGGCACTTATCATTGTCCTTTTGGCATTAGTGTCCTTTTGGCATCAGTGTCCTTTTGGCACTTATCATTGTCCTTTTGGCATTAGTGTCCTTTTGGCATCAGTGTCCTTTTGGCATCAATGTCCTTTTGGCATCAGTGTCCTTTTAGCATCAGTGTCCTTTTGGCACTTATCATTGTCCTTTTGGCATTAGTGTCCTTTTAGCATCAGTGTCCTTTTGGCACTTATCATTGTCCTTTTGGCATTAGTGTCCTTTTGGCATCAGTGTCCTTTTGGCATCAATGTCCTTTTGGCATCAGTGTCCTTTTAGCATCAGTGTCCTTTTGGCACTTATCATTGTCCTTTTGGCATTAGTGTCCTTTTAGCATCAGTGTCCTTTTGGCACTTATCATTGTCCTTTTGGCATTAGTGTCCTTTTAGCATCAGTGTCCTTTTGGCACTTATCATTGTCCTTTTGGCATTAGTGTCCTTTTGGCATCAGTGTCCTTTTGGCACTTATCATTGTCCTTTTGGCATTAGTGTCCTTTTGGCATCAGTGTCCTTTTGGCATCAATGTCCTTTTGGCATCAGTGTCCTTTTAGCATCAGTGTCCTTTTGGCACTTATCATTGTCCTTTTGGCATTAGTGTCCTTTTAGCATCAGTGTCCTTTTGGCACTTATCATTGTCCTTTTGGCATTAGTGTCCTTTTGGCATCAGTGTCCTTTTGGCATCAATGTCCTTTTGGCATCAGTGTCCTTTTAGCATCAGTGTCCTTTTGGCACTTATCATTGTCCTTTTGGCATTAGTGTCCTTTTAGCATCAGTGTCCTTTTGGCACTTATCATTGTCCTTTTGGCATTAGTGTCCTTTTAGCATCAGTGTCCTTTTGGCACTTATCATTGTCCTTTTGGCATTAGTGTCCTTTTAGCATCAGTGTCCTTTTGGCACTTATCATTGTCCTTTTGGCATTAGTGTCCTTTTAGCATCAGTGTCCTTTTGGCACTTATCATTGTCCTTTTGGCATTAGTGTCCTTTTAGCATCAGTGTCCTTTTGGCACTTATCATTGTCCTTTTGGCATTAGTGTCCTTTTAGCATCAGTGTCCTTTTGGCATCAATGTCCTTTTGGCATCAGTGTCCTTTTAGCACCAGTGTCCTTTTGGCACTTATCATTGTCCTTTTGGCATTAGTGTCCTTTTAGCATCAGTGTCCTTTTGGCACTTATCATTGTCCTTTTGGCATTAGTGTCCTTTTAGCATCAGTGTCCTTTTGGCACTTATCATTGTCCTTTTGGCATTAGTGTCCTTTTAGCATCAGTGTCCTTTTGGCACTTATCATTGTCCTTTTGGCATTAGTGTCCTTTTAGCATCAGTGTCCTTTTGGCACTTATCATTGTCCTTTTGGCATTAGTGTCCTTTTAGCATCAGTGTCCTTTTGGCACTTATCATTGTCCTTTTGGCATTAGTGTCCTTTTAGCATCATTGTCCTTTTGGCATTAGTGTCCTTTTAGCATCAGTGTCCTTTTGGCACTTATCATTGTCCTTTTGGCATTAGTGTCCTTTTAGCATCAGTGTCCTTTTGGCACTTATCATTGTCCTTTTGGCATTAGTGTCCTTTTAGCATCAGTGTCCTTTTGGCACTTATCATTGTCCTTTTGGCATTAGTGTCCTTTTAGCATCAGTGTCCTTTTGGCACTTATCATTGTCCTTTTGGCATTAGTGTCCTTTTGGCATCAGTGTCCTTTTGGCACTTATCATTGTCCTTTTGGCATTAGTGTCCTTTTGGCATCAGTGTCCTTTTGGCATCAATGTCCTTTTGGCATCAGTGTCCTTTTAGCATCAGTGTCCTTTTGGCACTTATCATTGTCCTTTTGGCATTAGTGTCCTTTTAGCATCAGTGTCCTTTTGGCACTTATCATTGTCCTTTTGGCATTAGTGTCCTTTTAGCATCAGTGTCCTTTTGGCACTTATCATTGTCCTTTTGGCATTAGTGTCCTTTTGGCATCAGTGTCCTTTTGGCACTTATAGGTTACAAACATAACCCCAGTTATCATTGGCCTTTTGGCATTAGTGTCCTTTTGGCATCAGTGTCCTTTTGGCATCAATGTCCTTTTGGCATCAGTGTCCTTTTAGCATCAGTGTCCTTTTGGCACTTATCATTGTCCTTTTGGCATTAGTGTCCTTTTAGCATCAGTGTCCTTTTGGCACTTATCATTGTCCTTTTGGCATTAGTGTCCTTTTGGCATCAGTGTCCTTTTGGCATCAATGTCCTTTTGGCATCAGTGTCCTTTTAGCATCAGTGTCCTTTTGGCACTTATCATTATCCTTTTGGCATTAGTGTCCTTTTAGCATCAGTGTCCTTTTGGCATCAATGTCCTTTTGGCATCAGTGTCCTTTTAGCATCAGTGTCCTTTTGGCACTTATCATTGTCCTTTTGGCATTAGTGTCCTTTTAGCATCAGTGTCCTTTTGGCACTTATCATTGTCCTTTTGGCATTAGTGTCCTTTTAGCATCAGTGTCCTTTTGGCACTTATCATTGTCCTTTTGGCATTAGTGTCCTTTTGGCATCAGTGTCCTTTTGGCACTTATCATTGTCCTTTTGGCATTAGTGTCCTTTTGGCATCAGTGTCCTTTTGGCATCAATGTCCTTTTGGCATCAGTGTCCTTTTAGCATCAGTGTCCTTTTGGCACTTATCATTGTCCTTTTGGCATTAGTGTCCTTTTAGCATCAGTGTCCTTTTGGCACTTATCATTGTCCTTTTGGCATTAGTGTCCTTTTGGCATCAGTGTCCTTTTGGCATCAATGTCCTTTTGGCATCAGTGTCCTTTTAGCATCAGTGTCCTTTTGGCACTTATCATTGTCCTTTTGGCATCAGTGTCCTTTTAGCATCAGTGTCCTTTTGGCACTTATCATTGTCCTTTTGGCATTAGTGTCCTTTTAGCATCAGTGTCCTTTTGGCATCAATGTCCTTTTGGCATTAGTGTCCTTTTAGCATCAGTGTCCTTTTGGCATCAATGTCCTTTTGGCATCAGTGTCCTTTTAGCATCAGTGTCCTTTTGGCACTTATCATTGTCCTTTTGGCATTAGTGTCCTTTTAGCATCAGTGTCCTTTTGGCACTTATCATTGTCCTTTTGGCATTAGTGTCCTTTTAGCATCAGTGTCCTTTTGGCACTTATCATTGTCCTTTTGGCATTAGTGTCCTTTTGGCATCAGTGTCCTTTTGGCACTTATCATTGTCCTTTTGGCATTAGTGTCCTTTTGGCATCAGTGTCCTTTTGGCATCAATGTCCTTTTGGCATCAGTGTCCTTTTAGCATCAGTGTCCTTTTGGCACTTATCATTGTCCTTTTGGCATTAGTGTCCTTTTAGCATCAGTGTCCTTTTGGCACTTATCATTGTCCTTTTGGCATTAGTGTCCTTTTGGCATCAGTGTCCTTTTGGCATCAATGTCCTTTTGGCATCAGTGTCCTTTTAGCATCAGTGTCCTTTTGGCACTTATCATTGTCCTTTTGGCATTAGTGTCCTTTTAGCATCAGTGTCCTTTTGGCACTTATCATTATCCTTTTGGCATTAGTGTCCTTTTAGCATCAGTGTCCTTTTGGCATCAATGTCCTTTTGGCATCAGTGTCCTTTTAGCATCAGTGTCCTTTTGGCACTTATCATTGTCCTTTTGGCATTAGTGTCCTTTTAGCATCAGTGTCCTTTTGGCACTTATCATTGTCCTTTTGGCATTAGTGTCCTTTTAGCATCAGTGTCCTTTTGGCACTTATCATTGTCCTTTTGGCATTAGTGTCCTTTTAGCATCAGTGTCCTTTTGGCACTTATCATTGTCCTTTTGGCATTAGTGTCCTTTTAGCATCAGTGTCCTTTTGGCACTTATCATTGTCCTTTTGGCATTAGTGTCCTTTTGGCATCAGTGTCCTTTTGGCACTTATCATTGTCCTTTTGGCATTAGTGTCCTTTTGGCATCAGTGTCCTTTTGGCATCAATGTCCTTTTGGCATCAGTGTCCTTTTAGCATCAGTGTCCTTTTGGCACTTATCATTGTCCTTTTGGCATTAGTGTCCTTTTAGCATCAGTGTCCTTTTGGCATTAGTGTCCTTTTAGCATCAGTGTCCTTTTGGCACTTATCATTGTCCTTTTGGCATTAGTGTCCTTTTAGCATCAGTGTCCTTTTGGCACTTATCATTGTCCTTTTGGCATTAGTGTCCTTTTGGCATCAGTGTCCTTTTGGCACTTATCATTGTCCTTTTGGCATTAGTGTCCTTTTGGCATCAGTGTCCTTTTGGCATCAATGTCCTTTTGGCATCAGTGTCCTTTTAGCATCAGTGTCCTTTTGGCACTTATCATTGTCCTTTTGGCATTAGTGTCCTTTTGGCATCAGTGTCCTTTTGGCACTTATCATTGTCCTTTTGGCATTAGTGTCCTTTTGGCATCAGTGTCCTTTTGGCATCAATGTCCTTTTGGCATCAGTGTCCTTTTAGCATCAGTGTCCTTTTGGCACTTATCATTGTCCTTTTGGCATTAGTGTCGTTTTAGCATCAGTGTCCTTTTGGCACTTATCATTGTCCTTTTGGCATTAGTGTCCTTGTAGCATCAGTGTCCTTTTGGCACTTATCATTGTCCTTTTGGCATTAGTGTCCTTTTAGCATCAGTGTCATTTTGGCACTTATCATTGTCCTTTTGGCATTAGTGTCCTTTTGGCATCAGTGTCCTTTTGGCACTTATAGGTTACAAACATAACCACAGTTATCATTGGCCTTTTGGCATTAGTGTCCTTTTGGCATCAGTGTCCTTTTGGCATCAATGTCCTTTTGGCATCAGTGTCCTTTTAGCATCAGTGTCCTTTTGGCACTTATCATTGTCCTTTTGGCATTAGTGTCCTTTTAGCATCAGTGTCCTTTTGGCACTTATCATTGTCCTTTTGGCATTAGTGTCCTTTTGGCATCAGTGTCCTTTTGGCATCAATGTCCTTTTGGCATCAGTGTCCTTTTAGCATCAGTGTCCTTTTGGCACTTATCATTGTCCTTTTGGCATTAGTGTCCTTTTAGCATCAGTGTCCTTTTGGCACTTATCATTGTCCTTTTGGCATTAGTGTCCTTTTGGCATCAGTGTCCTTTTGGCATCAATGTCCTTGTGGCATCAGTGTCCTTTTAGCATCAGTGTCCTTTTGGCACTTATCATTGTCCTTTTGGCATTAGTGTCCTTTTAGCATCAGTGTCCTATTGGCACTTATCATTGTCCTTTTGGCATTAGTGTCCTTTTAGCATCAGTGTCCTTTTGGCACTTATCATTGTCCTTTTGGCATTAGTGTCCTTTTAGCATCAGTGTCCTTTTGGCACTTATCATTGTCCTTTTGGCATTAGTGTCCTTTTAGCATCAGTGTCCTTTTGGCACTTATCATTGTCCTTTTGGCATTAGTGTCCTTTTAGCATCAGTGTCCTTTTGGCACTTATCATTGTCCTTTTGGCATTAGTGTCCTTTTAGCATCAGTGTCCTTTTGGCACTTATCATTGTCCTTTTGGCATCAGTGTCCTTTTAGCATCAGTGTCCTTTTGGCACTTATCATTGTCCTTTTGGCATCAGTGTCCTTTTAGCATCAGTGTCCTTTTGGCACTTATCATTGTCCTTTTGGCATTAGTGTCCTTTTAGCATCAGTGTCCTTTTGGCACTTATCATTGTCCTTTTGGCATTAGTGTCCTTTTAGCATCAGTGTCCTTTTGGCACTTATCATTGTCCTTTTGGCATTAGTGTCCTTTTAGCATCAGTGTCCTTTTGGCACTTATCATTGTCCTTTTGGCATTAGTGTCCTTTTAGCATCAGTGTCCTTTTGGCACTTATCATTGTCCTTTTGGCATTAGTGTCCTTTTAGCATCAGTGTCCTTTTGGCACTTATCATTGTCCTTTTGGCATTAGTGTCCTTTTAGCATCAGTGTCCTTTTGGCATCAATGTCCTTTTGGCATCAGTGTCCTTTTAGCATCAGTGTCCTTTTGGCACTTATCATTGTCCTTTTGGCATCAGTGTCCTTTTAGCATCAGTGTCCTTTTGGCAATTATCATTGTCCTTTTGGCATTAGTTTCCTTTTAGCATCAGTGTCCTTTTGGCACTTATCATTGTCCTTTTGGCATTAGTGTCCTTTTAGCATCAGTGTCCTTTTGGCACTTATCATTGTCCTTTTGGCATTAGTGTCCTTTTAGCATCAGTGTCCTTTTGGCACTTATCATTGTCCTTTTGGCATTAGTGTCCTTTTAGCATCAGTGTCCTTTTGGCACTTATCATTAGGGTTAGGGTTAGGGTTAGGGTTAGGGTTAGGGTTAGGGTTAGGGTTAGGGTTAGGGTTAGGGTTAGGGTTAGGTTAGGGTTAGGGTTAGGGTTAGGGTTAGGGTTAGGGTTAGGGTTAGGGTTAGGGTTAGGGTTAGGGTTAGGGTTAGGGTCAGGGTTTGCTTCTGTGAAATACGTAATTCATAGGATGAATTACGTACTTTTCACTATTTATCCCGTACACATTCATTATGCTGCGGGTGTTCTGCAATGCGAACAGCCTGCTTTCCTATGCTTTTTGTACTTTTGCCATTAACTTTCTATCAATTACAAATTTCATAGGATCATATATTTTATGTCTTTATAGGGGTCTTCCTAAACACTAGGTGGGGTAAATGAGCAGAAAAACATGGTCTTCCCTGCCACAGGGTTGCGTAGTTGAGCATACTTTACGATTGTCGTGAGAGATCAGAACTATTAACTCCTCTGAGCCATGCTCGTGTGTGTGTGTGTGTGTGTGTGTGTGTGTGTGTGTGTGTGTGTGTGTGTGTGTGTGTGTGTGTGTGTGTGTGTGTGTGTGTGTGTGTGTGTGTGTGTGTGTTAGTGTGTGTGCGCGTTCCAGAGGGAAAGAGAGAGAGAGAGAGACACAGAGAGAGAGAGAGAGAGAGAGAGAAAGAGACAGAGACAGATAGAGAGAGAGAGAGACAGAGAGATCTTTTTTGTCTCTTCCAGAGAGGGACATTAACAGTAGTCATTGTGTATTACATTGCCTCAAGCTCCATTAGTTTAACATGGCAACCCTGAGAAAGAGAAAGAAACAAGATGTAAGCAACAAGACTGAGGAGCTAGAACTGGTGTTGGAACAGTTGAGATGCAAAGTGCTCCAGTTCAGGTCAAAGTGAGTTTAACTTTCACATGAACTCAGTTTGACCTGATCTCAGTTTTGTCAGAATACTGCTTCAACTTCCACATAAAACACATTCAGAGAGAAAACATACTGCTTCCAGACTGAGAGAAAACAGAAAACTCCCAAACACTTGCTGCCTCATTTGAAGCACACTTTGGTTTACCTTGTCTCTCTTCACAGTGGTTTCAACCTAACACCGTAACTGTCACAGGCTTTGCACATTTTAACACATACATCCATGAGGCGTTCAAAGTCTGGACTGTAATTTGTGATGTTTTGCTGAATTAGAGACAAGCAAACCAAAGTGTTGTGAAGAGCACTAAACTTTAGTTTACTCTGCACAACACTTTGGTTTACTCTGAAGAGAGACAGAGAAAAAACACACAACACTTTCACAACACTTTGGTTTACTCTGAACAGAGACAGAGTTGTGTGTTGTGTTCAACAACAACTTGTTGGTTTCAACCTATCACCGATTGAGTTCAGGTCGAACTGAGTTCATGTGGAAGTTGAAGCAGTATTCTGACAAAACTGAGATCAGGTCAAACTGAGTTCATGTGGAAGTTAAACTCTGTTTGACCTGAACTGGAAAACTCACAGTTGAAGCACACCTTGGTAGTGCTGATTGAAGTTGCAGAAGTTGGATTTGGAGGCCTTCAAAGTCTGGACTGTAATTTGTGATGTTTTACTGTATGTGAACACCAAGGTGTGCTGCAACTGAGGCAACAACTTGTTGCCTCAGTTCCACTTTGGTTTACTGTGAAGAGAGACAAGCAAACCAAAGTGTTGTGAAGAGCACTAAACTTTAGTTTACTCTGCACAACACTTTGGTTTACTCTGAAGAGAGACAGAGAAAAAACACACAACACTTTCACAACACTTTGGTTTACTCTGAAGAGAGACAGAGTTGTGTGTTGTGTTCAACAACAACTTGTTGGTTTCAACCTATCACCGTAACTGTCACAGGCTTTGCAAATTTTATCATATACATCCATGAGGCCTTCAAAGTCTGGACTGTAATTTGTGATGTTTTACTGTATGTGAACACCAAGGTGTGCTGCAACTGAGGCAACAACTTGTTGCCTCAGTTCCACTTTGGTTTACTGTGAAGAGAGACAAGCAAACCAAAGTGTTGTGAAGAGCACTAAACTTTAGTTTACTCTGCACAACACTTTGGTTTACTCTGAAGAGAGACAGAGAAAAAACACACAACACTTTCACAACACTTTGGTTTACTCTGAAGAGAGACAGAGTTGTGTGTTGTGTTCAACAACAACTTGTTGGTTTCAACCTATCACCGTAACTGTCACAGGCTTTGCAAATTTTATCACATACATCCATGAGGCCTTCAAAGTCTGGACTGTAATTTGTGATGTTTTACTGTATGTGAACACCAAGGTGTGCTGCAACTCAGTTGGTTTGCTGCAACTCTGCAACTCAGATGTGTGCTGCCAGTTGAAGCACACTTTGGTTTACTGTGAAGAGAGACAAGGTAAACCAAAGTGTGCTTCAAATGATGGAAGCAGTATGTTTTCTCTCTGAATGTGTTTTCAGGTCAAATTGAGTTCATGTGGAAGTTGAAGCAGTATTCTGACAAAACTGAGATCAGGTCAAACTGAGTTCATGTGGAAGTTAAACTCTGTTTGACCTGAACTGGAAAACTCACAGTTGAAGCACACCTTGGTAGTGCTGATTGAAGTTGCAGAAGTTGGATTTGGAGGCCTTCAAAGTCTGGACTGTAATTTGTGATGTTTTACTGTATGTGAACACCAAGGTGTGCTGCAACTGAGGCAACAACTTGTTGCCTCAGTTCCACTTTGGTTTACTGTGAAGAGAGACAAGCAAACCAAAGTGTTGTGAAGAGCACTAAACTTTAGTTTACTCTGCACAACACTTTGGTTTACTCTGAAGAGAGACAGAGAAAAAACACACAACACTTTCACAACACTTTGGTTTACTCTGAAGAGAGACAGAGTTGTGTGTTGTGTTCAACAACAACTTGTTGGTTTCAACCTATCACCGTAACTGTCACAGGCTTTGCAAATTTTATCACATACATCCATGAGGCCTTCAAAGTCTGGACTGTAATTTGTGATGTTTTACTGTATGTGAACACCAAGGTGTGCTGCAACTGAGGCAACAACTTGTTGCCTCAGTTCCACTTTGGTTTACTGTGAAGAGAGACAAGCAAACCAAAGTGTTGTGAAGAGCACTAAACTTTAGTTTACTCTGCACGACACTTTGGTTTACTCTGAAGAGAGACAGAGAAAAAACACACAACACTTTCACAACACTTTGGTTTACTCTGAAGAGAGACAGAGTTGTGTGTTGTGTTCAACAACAACTTGTTGGTTTCAACCTATCACCGTAACTGTCACAGGCTTTGCAAATTTTATCACATACATCCATGAGGCCTTCAAAGTCTGGACTGTAATTTGTGATGTTTTGCTGTATTGAACACCAAGGTGTGCTGCAACTCAGTTGGTTTGCTGCAACTCTGCAACTCAGATGTGTGCTGCCAGTTGAAGCACACTTTGGTTTACTGTGAAGAGAGACAAGGTAAACCAAAGTGTGCTTCAAATGATGGAAGCAGTATGTTTTCTCTCTGAATGTGTTTTCAGGTCAAATTGAGTTCATGTGGAAGTTGAAGCAGTATTCTGACAAAACTGAGATCAGGTCAAACTGAGTTCATGTGGAAGTTAAACTCTGTTTGACCTGAACTGGAAAACTCACAGTTGAAGCACACCTTGGTAGTGCTGATTGAAGTTGCAGAAGTTGGATTTGGAGGCCTTCAAAGTCTGGACTGTAATTTGTGATGTTTTACTGTATGTGAACACCAAGGTGTGCTGCAACTGAGGCAACAACTTGTTGCCTCAGTTCCACTTTGGTTTACTGTGAAGAGAGACAAGCAAACCAAAGTGTTGTGAAGAGCACTAAACTTTAGTTTACTCTGCACAACACTTTGGTTTACTCTGAAGAGAGACAGAGAAAAAACACACAACACTTTCACAACACTTTGGTTTACTCTGAAGAGAGACAGAGTTGTGTGTTGTGTTCAACAACAACTTGTTGGTTTCAACCTATCACCGTAACTGTCACAGGCTTTGCAAATTTTATCACATACATCCATGAGGCCTTCAAAGTCTGGACTGTAATTTGTGATGTTTTACTGTATGTGAACACCAAGGTGTGCTGCAACTGAGGCAACAACTTGTTGCCTCAGTTCCACTTTGGTTTACTGTGAAGAGAGACAAGCAAACCAAAGTGTTGTGAAGAGCACTAAACTTTAGTTTACTCTGCACGACACTTTGGTTTACTCTGAAGAGAGACAGAGAAAAAACACACAACACTTTCACAACACTTTGGTTTACTCTGAAGAGAGACAGAGTTGTGTGTTGTGTTCAACAACAACTTGTTGGTTTCAACCTATCACCGTAACTGTCACAGGCTTTGCAAATTTTATCACATACATCCATGAGGCCTTCAAAGTCTGGACTGTAATTTGTGATGTTTTGCTGTATTGAACACCAAGGTGTGCTGCAACTCAGTTGGTTTGCTGCAACTCTGCAACTCAGATGTGTGCTGCCAGTTGAAGCACACTTTGGTTTACTGTGAAGAGAGACAAGGTAAACCAAAGTGTGCTTCAAATGATGGAAGCAGTATGTTTTCTCTCTGAATGTGTTTTCAGGTCAAATTGAGTTCATGTGGAAGTTGAAGCAGTATTCTGACAAAACTGAGATCAGGTCAAACTGAGTTCATGTGGAAGTTAAACTCTGTTTGACCTGGACTGGAAAACTCACAGTTGAAGCACACCTTGGTAGTGCTGATTGAAGTTGCAGAAGTTGGATTTGGAGGCCTTCAAAGTCTGGACTGTAATTTGTGATGTTTTACTGTATGTGAACATCAAGGTGTGCTGCAACTGAGGCAACAACTTGTTGCCTCAGTTCCACTTTGGTTTACTGTGAAGAGAGACAAGCAAACCAAAGTGTTGTGAAGAGCACTAAACTTTAGTTTACTCTGCACGACACTTTGGTTTACTCTGAAGAGAGACAGAGAAAAAACACACAACACTTTCACAACACTTTGGTTTACTCTGAAGAGAGACAGAGTTGTGTGTTGTGTTCAACAACAACTTGTTGGTTTCAACCTATCACCGTAACTGTCACAGGCTTTGCAAATTTTATCACATACATCCATGAGGCCTTCAAAGTCTGGACTGTAATTTGTGATGTTTTGCTGTATTGAACACCAAGGTGTGCTGCAACTCAGTTGGTTTGCTGCAACTCTGCAACTCAGATGTGTGCTGCCAGTTGAAGCACACTTTGGTTTACTGTGAAGAGAGACAAGGTAAACCAAAGTGTGCTTCAAATGATGGAAGCAGTATGTTTTCTCTCCGAATGTGTTTTCAGGTCAAATTGAGTTCATGTGGAAGTTGAAGCAGTATTCTGACAAAACTGAGATCAGGTCAAACTGAGTTCATGTGGAAGTTAAACTCTGTTTGACCTGAACTGGAAAACTCACAGTTGAAGCACACCTTGGTAGTGCTGATTGAAGTTGCAGAAGTTGGATTTGGAGGCCTTCAAAGTCTGGACTGTAATTTGTGATGTTTTACTGTATGTGAACACCAAGGTGTGCTGCAACTGAGGCAACAACTTGTTGCCTCAGTTCCACTTTGGTTTACTGTGAAGAGAGACAAGCAAACCAAAGTGTTGTGAAGAGCACTAAACTTTAGTTTACTCTACACAACACTTTGGTTTACTCTGAAGCTCTACAGAGAAAAAACACACAACACTTTCACAACACTTTGGTTTACTCTGAAGAGAGACAGAGTTGTGTGTTGTGTTCAACAACAACTTGTTGGTTTCAACCTATCACCGTAACTGTCACAGGCTTTGCAAATTTTATCACATACATCCATGAGGCCTTCAAAGTCTGGACTGTAATTTGTGATGTTTTGCTGTATTGAACACCAAGGTGTGCTGCAACTCAGTTGGTTTGCTGCAACTCTGCAACTCAGATGTGTGCTGCCAGTTGAAGCACACTTTGGTTTACTGTGAAGAGAGACAAGGTAAACCAAAGTGTGCTTCAAATGATGGAAGCAGTATGTTTTCTCTCTGAATGTGTTTTCAGGTCAAATTGAGTTCATGTGGAAGTTGAAGCAGTATTCTGACAAAACTGAGATCAGGTCAAACTGAGTTCATGTGGAAGTTAAACTCTGTTTGACCTGGACTGGAAAACTCACAGTTGAAGCACACCTTGGTAGTGCTGATTGAAGTTGCAGAAGTTGGATTTGGAGGCCTTCAAAGTCTGGACTGTAATTTGTGATGTTTTACTGTATGTGAACATCAAGGTGTGCTGCAACTGAGGCAACAACTTGTTGCCTCAGTTCCACTTTGGTTTACTGTGAAGAGAGACAAGCAAACCAAAGTGTTGTGAAGAGCACTAAACTTTAGTTTACTCTGCACGACACTTTGGTTTACTCTGAAGAGAGACAGAGAAAAAACACACAACACTTTCACAACACTTTGGTTTACTCTGAAGAGAGACAGAGTTGTGTGTTGTGTTCAACAACAACTTGTTGGTTTCAACCTATCACCGTAACTGTCACAGGCTTTGCAAATTTTATCACATACATCCATGAGGCCTTCAAAGTCTGGACTGTAATTTGTGATGTTTTGCTGTATTGAACACCAAGGTGTGCTGCAACTCAGTTGGTTTGCTGCAACTCTGCAACTCAGATGTGTGCTGCCAGTTAAAGCACACTTTGGTTTACTGTGAAGAGAGACAAGGTAAACCAAAGTGTGCTTCAAATGATGGAAGCAGTATGTTTTCTCTCCGAATGTGTTTTCAGGTCAAATTGAGTTCATGTGGAAGTTGAAGCAGTATTCTGACAAAACTGAGATCAGGTCAAACTGAGTTCATGTGGAAGTTAAACTCTGTTTGACCTGAACTGGAAAACTCACAGTTGAAGCACACCTTGGTAGTGCTGATTGAAGTTGCAGAAGTTGGATTTGGAGGCCTTCAAAGTCTGGACTGTAATTTGTGATGTTTTACTGTATGTGAACACCAAGGTGTGCTGCAACTGAGGCAACAACTTGTTGCCTCAGTTCCACTTTGGTTTACTGTGAAGAGAGACAAGCAAACCAAAGTGTTGTGAAGAGCACTAAACTTTAGTTTACTCTACACAACACTTTGGTTTACTCTGAAGCTCTACAGAGAAAAAACACACAACACTTTCACAACACTTTGGTTTACTCTGAAGAGAGACAGCGTTGTGTGTTGTGTTCAACAACAACTTGTTGGTTTCAACCTATCACCGTAACTGTCACAGGCTTTGCAAATTTTATCACATACATCCATGAGGCCTTCAAAGTCTGGACTGTAATTTGTGATGTTTTGCTGTATTGAACACCAAGGTGTGCTGCAACTCAGTTGGTTTGCTGCAACTCTGCAACTCAGATGTGTGCTGCCAGTTGAAGCACACTTTGGTTTACTGTGAAGAGAGACAAGGTAAACCAAAGTGTGCTTCAAATGATGGAAGCAGTATGTTTTCTCTCTGAATGTGTTTTCAGGTCAAATTGAGTTCATGTGGAAGTTGAAGCAGTATTCTGACAAAACTGAGATCAGGTCAAACTGAGTTCATGTGGAAGTTAAACTCTGTTTGACCTGAACTGGAAAACTCACAGTTGAAGCACACCTTGGTAGTGCTGATTGAAGTTGCAGAAGTTGGATTTGGAGGCCTTCAAAGTCTGGACTGTAATTTGTGATGTTTTACTGTATGTGAACACCAAGGTGTGCTGCAACTGAGGCAACAACTTGTTGCCTCAGTTCCACTTTGGTTTACTGTGAAGAGAGACAAGCAAACCAAAGTGTTGTGAAGAGCACTAAACTTTAGTTTACTCTGCACAACACTTTGGTTTACTCTGAAGAGAGACAGAGAAAAAACACACAACAATTTCACAACACTTTGGTTTACTCTGAAGAGAGACAGAGTTGTGTGTTGTGTTCAACAACAACTTGTTGGTTTCAACCTATCACCGTAACTGTCACAGGCTTTGCAAATTTTATCACATACATCCATGAGGCCTTCAAAGTCTGGACTGTAATTTGTGATGTTTTACTGTATGTGAACACCAAGGTGTGCTGCAACTGAGGCAACAACTTGTTGCCTCAGTTCCACTTTGGTTTACTGTGAAGAGAGACAAGCAAACCAAAGTGTTGTGAAGAGCACTAAACTTTAGTTTACTCTGCACAACACTTTGGTTTACTCTGAAGAGAGACAGAGAAAAAACACACAACACTTTCACAACACTTTGGTTTACTCTGAAGAGAGACAGAGTTGTGTGTTGTGTTCAACAACAACTTGTTGGTTTCAACCTATCACCGTAACTGTCACAGGCTTTGCAAATTTTATCACATACATCCATGAGGCCTTCAAAGTCTGGACTGTAATTTGTGATGTTTTGCTGTATTGAACACCAAGGTGTGCTGCAACTCAGTTGGTTTGCTGCAACTCTGCAACTCAGATGTGTGCTGCCAGTTGAAGCACACTTTGGTTTACTGTGAAGAGAGACAAGGTAAACCAAAGTGTGCTTCAAATGATGGAAGCAGTATGTTTTCTCTCTGAATGTGTTTTCAGGTCAAATTGAGTTCATGTGGAAGTTGAAGCAGTATTCTGACAAAACTGAGATCAGGTCAAACTGAGTTCATGTGGAAGTTAAACTCTGTTTGACCTGGACTGGAAAACTCACAGTTGAAGCACACCTTGGTAGTGCTGATTGAAGTTGCAGAAGTTGGATTTGGAGGCCTTCAAAGTCTGGACTGTAATTTGTGATGTTTTACTGTATGTGAACATCAAGGTGTGCTGCAACTGAGGCAACAACTTGTTGCCTCAGTTCCACTTTGGTTTACTGTGAAGAGAGACAAGCAAACCAAAGTGTTGTGAAGAGCACTAAACTTTAGTTTACTCTGCACGACACTTTGGTTTACTCTGAAGAGAGACAGAGAAAAAACACACAACACTTTCACAACACTTTGGTTTACTCTGAAGAGAGACAGAGTTGTGTGTTGTGTTCAACAACAACTTGTTGGTTTCAACCTATCACCGTAACTGTCACAGGCTTTGCAAATTTTATCACATACATCCATGAGGCCTTCAAAGTCTGGACTGTAATTTGTGATGTTTTGCTGTATTGAACACCAAGGTGTGCTGCAACTCAGTTGGTTTGCTGCAACTCTGCAACTCAGATGTGTGCTGCCAGTTGAAGCAAACTTTGGTTTACTGTGAAGAGAGACAAGGTAAACCAAAGTGTGCTTCAAATGATGGAAGCAGTATGTTTTCTCTCCGAATGTGTTTTCAGGTCAAATTGAGTTCATGTGGAAGTTGAAGCAGTATTCTGACAAAACTGAGATCAGGTCAAACTGAGTTCATGTGGAAGTTAAACTCTGTTTGACCTGAACTGGAAAACTCACAGTTGAAGCACACCTTGGTAGTGCTGATTGAAGTTGCAGAAGTTGGATTTGGAGGCCTTCAAAGTCTGGACTGTAATTTGTGATGTTTTACTGTATGTGAACACCAAGGTGTGCTGCAACTGAGGCAACAACTTGTTGCCTCAGTTCCACTTTGGTTTACTGTGAAGAGAGACAAGCAAACCAAAGTGTTGTGAAGAGCACTAAACTTTAGTTTACTCTACACAACACTTTGGTTTACTCTGAAGCTCTACAGAGAAAAAACACACAACACTTTCACAACACTTTGGTTTACTCTGAAGAGAGACAGCGTTGTGTGTTGTGTTCAACAACAACTTGTTGGTTTCAACCTATCACCGTAACTGTCACAGGCTTTGCAAATTTTATCACATACATCCATGAGGCCTTCAAAGTCTGGACTGTAATTTGTGATGTTTTGCTGTATTGAACACCAAGGTGTGCTGCAACTCAGTTGGTTTGCTGCAACTCTGCAACTCAGATGTGTGCTGCCAGTTGAAGCACACTTTGGTTTACTGTGAAGAGAGACAAGGTAAACCAAAGTGTGCTTCAAATGATGGAAGCAGTATGTTTTCTCTCTGAATGTGTTTTCAGGTCAAATTGAGTTCATGTGGAAGTTGAAGCAGTATTCTGACAAAACTGAGATCAGGTCAAACTGAGTTCATGTGGAAGTTAAACTCTGTTTGACCTGAACTGGAAAACTCACAGTTGAAGCACACCTTGGTAGTGCTGATTGAAGTTGCAGAAGTTGGATTTGGAGGCCTTCAAAGTCTGGACTGTAATTTGTGATGTTTTACTGTATGTGAACACCAAGGTGTGCTGCAACTGAGGCAACAACTTGTTGCCTCAGTTCCACTTTGGTTTACTGTGAAGAGAGACAAGCAAACCAAAGTGTTGTGAAGAGCACTAAACTTTAGTTTACTCTGCACAACACTTTGGTTTACTCTGAAGAGAGACAGAGAAAAAACACACAACACTTTCACAACACTTTGGTTTACTCTGAAGAGAGACAGAGTTGTGTGTTGTGTTCAACAACAACTTGTTGGTTTCAACCTATCACCGTAACTGTCACAGGCTTTGCAAATTTTATCACATACATCCATGAGGCCTTCAAAGTCTGGACTGTAATTTGTGATGTTTTACTGTATGTGAACACCAAGGTGTGCTGCAACTGAGGCAACAACTTGTTGCCTCAGTTCCACTTTGGTTTACTGTGAAGAGAGACAAGCAAACCAAAGTGTTGTGAAGAGCACTAAACTTTAGTTTACTCTGCACAACACTTTGGTTTACTCTGAAGAGAGACAGAGAAAAAACACACAACACTTTCACAACACTTTGGTTTACTCTGAAGAGAGACAGAGTTGTGTGTTGTGTTCAACAACAACTTGTTGGTTTCAACCTATCACCGTAACTGTCACAGGCTTTGCAAATTTTATCACATACATCCATGAGGCCTTCAAAGTCTGGACTGTAATTTGTGATGTTTTGCTGTATGTGAACACCAAGGTGTGCTGCAACTGAGGCAACAACTTGTTGCCTCAGTTCCACTTTGGTTTACTGTGAAGAGAGACAAGCAAACCAAAGTGTTGTGAAGAGCACTAAACTTTAGTTTAGTGATGTTTTGCTGTATTGAACACCAAGGTGTGCTGCAACTCAGTTGGTTTGCTGCAACTCTGCAACTCAGATGTGTGCTGCCAGTTGAAGCACACTTTGGTTTACTGTGAAGAGAGACAAGGTAAACCAAAGTGTTGTGAAGAGCACTAAACTTTAGTTTACTCTACACAACACTTTGGTTTACTCTGAAGCTCTACAGAGAAAAAACACACAACACTTTCACAACACTTTGGTTTACTCTGAAGAGAGACAGCGTTGTGTGTTGTGTTCAACAACAACTTGTTGGTTTCAACCTATCACCGTAACTGTCACAGGCTTTGCAAATTTTATCACATACATCCATGAGGCCTTCAAAGTCTGGACTGTAATTTGTGATGTTTTGCTGTATTGAACACCAAGGTGTGCTGCAACTCAGTTGGTTTGCTGCAACTCTGCAACTCAGATGTGTGCTGCCAGTTGAAGCACACTTTGGTTTACTGTGAAGAGAGACAAGGTAAACCAAAGTGTGCTTCAAATGATGGAAGCAGTATGTTTTCTCTCCGAATGTGTTTTCAGGTCAAATTGAGTTCATGTGGAAGTTGAAGCAGTATTCTGACAAAACTGAGATCAGGTCAAACTGAGTTCATGTGGAAGTTAAACTCTGTTTGACCTGAACTGGAAAACTCACAGTTGAAGCACACCTTGGTAGTGCTGATTGAAGTTGCAGAAGTTGGATTTGGAGGCCTTCAAAGTCTGGACTGTAATTTGTGATGTTTTACTGTATGTGAACACCAAGGTGTGCTGCAACTGAGGCAACAACTTGTTGCCTCAGTTCCACTTTGGTTTACTGTGAAGAGAGACAAGCAAACCAAAGTGTTGTGAAGAGCACTAAACTTTAGTTTACTCTGCACAACACTTTGGTTTACTCTGAAGAGAGACAGAGAAAAAACACACAACACTTTCACAACACTTTGGTTTACTCTGAAGAGAGACAGCGTTGTGTGTTGTGTTCAACAACAACTTGTTGGTTTCAACCTATCACCGTAACTGTCACAGGCTTTGCAAATTTTATCACATACATCCATGAGGCCTTCAAAGTCTGGACTGTAATTTGTGATGTTTTACTGTATGTGAACACCAAGGTGTGCTGCAACTGAGGCAACAACTTGTTGCCTCAGTTCCACTTTGGTTTACTGTGAAGAGAGACAAGCAAACCAAAGTGTTGTGAAGAGCACTAAACTTTAGTTTACTCTACACAACACTTTGGTTTACTCTGAAGCTCTACAGAGAAAAAACACACAACACTTTCACAACACTTTGGTTTACTCTGAAGAGAGACAGCGTTGTGTGTTGTGTTCAACAACAACTTGTTGGTTTCAACCTATCACCGTAACTGTCACAGGCTTTGCAAATTTTATCACATACATCCATGAGGCCTTCAAAGTCTGGACTGTAATTTGTGATGTTTTGCTGTATTGAACACCAAGGTGTGCTGCAACTCAGTTGGTTTGCTGCAACTCTGCAACTCAGATGTGTGCTGCCAGTTGAAGCACACTTTGGTTTACTGTGAAGAGAGACAAGGTAAACCAAAGTGTGCTTCAAATGATGGAAGCAGTATGTTTTCTCTCTGAATGTGTTTTCAGGTCAAATTGAGTTCATGTGGAAGTTGAAGCAGTATTCTGACAAAACTGAGATCAGGTCAAACTGAGTTCATGTGGAAGTTAAACTCTGTTTGACCTGAACTGGAAAACTCACAGTTGAAGCACACCTTGGTAGTGCTGATTGAAGTTGCAGAAGTTGGATTTGGAGGCCTTCAAAGTCTGGACTGTAATTTGTGATGTTTTACTGTATGTGAACACCAAGGTGTGCTGCAACTGAGGCAACAACTTGTTGCCTCAGTTCCACTTTGGTTTACTGTGAAGAGAGACAAGCAAACCAAAGTGTTGTGAAGAGCACACAACTTTAGTTTACTCTGCACAACACTTTGGTTTACTCTGAAGAGAGACAGAGTTGTGTGTTGTGTTCAACAACAACTTGTTGGTTTCAACCTAACACCGTAACTGTCACAGGCTTTGCAAATTTTGCAGAGGTTTTGGTAGTGCTGATTGAAGTTGCAGAAGTTGGATTTGCAACTGAAACCCCAACGGTATCACATACATCCATGATGCCTTCAAAGTCTGGACTGTATGTTGTGATGTTTTACTGTATTGAACACCAAGGTGTGTTTCAACTGAGGCAACTCAATTAGCATATTAGCATCTTAGCTTAGCATGTTAGCATTAATTAGCATAATGTTGTAATTACCCCTAGTGGTAGGTTTTGGTACTGGAAAGTGCCCTGTGACGTCAGAGAACAAAATGGCGGATGCTAACTTTATTAGCATGTTAGCATAAATTAGCATAATGTTGTAATTACCCCTAGTGGTAGGTTTTGGTACTGGAAAGTGCCCTGTGACGTCAGAGAACAAAATGGCGGATGCTAACTTTATTAGCATCTTAGCTTAGCATGTTAGCATTCATTAGCATAATGTTGTAATTACCCCTAGTGGTATGTTTTGGTACTGGAAAGTGCCCTGTGACGTCAGAGAACAAAATGGCGGATGCTAACTTTATTAGCATGTTAGCTTAGCATGTTAGCATAAATTAGCATAATGTTGTAATTACCCCTAGTGGTAGGTTTTGGTACTGGAAAGTGCCCTGTGAAGTCAGAAAACAAAATGGCGGATGCTAACTTTATTAGCATGCTAAGCTAATATGCTAATAGCGTTATCATCCGCCATTTTGTTATCCGACGTCACAGGGCACCAAAACCTACCACTTGGGGAAATTTTACCATTATGCTAATTCATGCTAACATGCTAAGCTAAGATGCTAACTGTGTTAGCATCCACCATTTTGTTTTCTGGCTTCACAGGGCACTTTCCAGTACCTAAATCTATCACTAGGGGAAATAATAACATTATGCTAATTAATGCTAACTTGCTAAGCTAATATGCTAATATGCTAATAGTGTTAGCATGACATCACAGGGCACTTTGACTGTCACCTGTCAAACCAAAGTGTTGTGAAAGTGTTGTGTGTTTTCTCTCTGTCTCTCTTCAGAGTAAACCAAAGTGTTGTGAAGAGCACTAAACTTTAGTTTACTCTGCACAACACTTTGGTTTACTCTGAAGAGAGACAGAGAAAAAACACACAACACTTTCACAACACTTTGGTTTACTCTGAAGAGAGACAGAGTTGTGTGTTGTGTTCAACAACAACTTGTTGGTTTCAACCTATCACCGTAACTGTCACAGGCTTTGCAAATTTTATCACATACATCCATGAGGCCTTCAAAGTCTGGACTGTAATTTGTGATGTTTTGCTGTATTGAACACCAAGGTGTGCTGCAACTCAGTTGGTTTGCTGCAACTCTGCAACTCAGATGTGTGCTGCCAGTTGAAGCACACTTTGGTTTACTGTGAAGAGAGACAAGGTAAACCAAAGTGTGCTTCAAATGATGGAAGCAGTATGTTTTCTCTCTGAATGTGTTTTCAGGTCAAATTGAGTTCATGTGGAAGTTGAAGCAGTATTCTGACAAAACTGAGATCAGGTCAAACTGAGTTCATGTGGAAGTTAAACTCTGTTTGACCTGAACTGGAAAACTCACAGTTGAAGCACACCTTGGTAGTGCTGATTGAAGTTGCAGAAGTTGGATTTGGAGGCCTTCAAAGTCTGGACTGTAATTTGTGATGTTTTACTGTATGTGAACACCAAGGTGTGCTGCAACTGAGGCAACAACTTGTTGCCTCAGTTCCACTTTGGTTTACTGTGAAGAGAGACAAGCAAACCAAAGTGTTGTGAAGAGCACTAAACTTTAGTTTACTCTGCACAACACTTTGGTTTACTCTGAAGAGAGACAGAGAAAAAACACACAACACTTTCACAACACTTTGGTTTACTCTGAAGAGAGACAGAGTTGTGTGTTGTGTTCAACAACAACTTGTTGGTTTCAACCTATCACCGTAACTGTCACAGGCTTTGCAAATTTTATCACATACATCCATGAGGCCTTCAAAGTCTGGACTGTAATTTGTGATGTTTTGCTGTATGTGAACACCAAGGTGTGCTGCAACTGAGGCAACAACTTGTTGCCTCAGTTCCACTTTGGTTTACTGTGAAGAGAGACAAGCAAACCAAAGTGTTGTGAAGAGCACTAAACTTTAGTTTAGTGATGTTTTGCTGTATTGAACACCAAGGTGTGCTGCAACTCAGTTGGTTTGCTGCAACTCTGCAACTCAGATGTGTGCTGCCAGTTGAAGCACACTTTGGTTTACTGTGAAGAGAGACAAGGTAAACCAAAGTGTTGTGAAGAGCACTAAACTTTAGTTTACTCTACACAACACTTTGGTTTACTCTGAAGCTCTACAGAGAAAAAACACACAACACTTTCACAACACTTTGGTTTACTCTGAAGAGAGACAGCGTTGTGTGTTGTGTTCAACAACAACTTGTTGGTTTCAACCTATCACCGTAACTGTCACAGGCTTTGCAAATTTTATCACATACATCCATGAGGCCTTCAAAGTCTGGACTGTAATTTGTGATGTTTTGCTGTATTGAACACCAAGGTGTGCTGCAACTCAGTTGGTTTGCTGCAACTCTGCAACTCAGATGTGTGCTGCCAGTTGAAGCACACTTTGGTTTACTGTGAAGAGAGACAAGGTAAACCAAAGTGTGCTTCAAATGATGGAAGCAGTATGTTTTCTCTCCGAATGTGTTTTCAGGTCAAATTGAGTTCATGTGGAAGTTGAAGCAGTATTCTGACAAAACTGAGATCAGGTCAAACTGAGTTCATGTGGAAGTTAAACTCTGTTTGACCTGAACTGGAAAACTCACAGTTGAAGCACACCTTGGTAGTGCTGATTGAAGTTGCAGAAGTTGGATTTGGAGGCCTTCAAAGTCTGGACTGTAATTTGTGATGTTTTACTGTATGTGAACACCAAGGTGTGCTGCAACTGAGGCAACAACTTGTTGCCTCAGTTCCACTTTGGTTTACTGTGAAGAGAGACAAGCAAACCAAAGTGTTGGGAAGAGCACTAAACTTTAGTTTACTCTGCACAACACTTTGGTTTACTCTGAAGAGAGACAGAGAAAAAACACACAACACTTTCACAACACTTTGGTTTACTCTGAAGAGAGACAGCGTTGTGTGTTGTGTTCAACAACAACTTGTTGGTTTCAACCTATCACCGTAACTGTCACAGGCTTTGCAAATTTTATCACATACATCCATGAGGCCTTCAAAGTCTGGACTGTAATTTGTGATGTTTTACTGTATGTGAACACCAAGGTGTGCTGCAACTGAGGCAACAACTTGTTGCCTCAGTTCCACTTTGGTTTACTGTGAAGAGAGACAAGCAAACCAAAGTGTTGTGAAGAGCACTAAACTTTAGTTTACTCTACACAACACTTTGGTTTACTCTGAAGCTCTACAGAGAAAAAACACACAACACTTTCACAACACTTTGGTTTACTCCGAAGAGAGACAGCGTTGTGTGTTGTGTTCAACAACAACTTGTTGGTTTCAACCTAACACCGTAACTGTCACAGGCTTTGCAAATTTTGCAGAGGTTTTGGTAGTGCTGATTGAAGTTGCAGAAGTTGGATTTGCAACTGAAACCCCAACGGTATCACATACATCCATGATGCCTTCAAAGTCTGGACTGTAATTTGTGATGTTTTACTGTATGTGAACACCAAGGTGTGCTGCAACTGAGGCAACAACTTGTTGCCTCAGTTCCACTTTGGTTTACTGTGAAGAGAGACAAGCAAACCAAAGTGTTGTGAAGAGCACTAAACTTTAGTTTACTCTGCACGACACTTTGGTTTACTCTGAAGAGAGACAGAGAAAAAACACACAACACTTTCACAACACTTTGGTTTACTCTGAAGAGAGACAGAGTTGTGTGTTGTGTTCAACAACAACTTGTTGGTTTCAACCTATCACCGTAACTGTCACAGGCTTTGCAAATTTTATCACATACATCCATGAGGCCTTCAAAGTCTGGACTGTAATTTGTGATGTTTTGCTGTATTGAACACCAAGGTGTGCTGCAACTCAGTTGGTTTGCTGCAACTCTGCAACTCAGATGTGTGCTGCCAGTTGAAGCACACTTTGGTTTACTGTGAAGAGAGACAAGGTAAACCAAAGTGTGCTTCAAATGATGGAAGCAGTATGTTTTCTCTCTGAATGTGTTTTCAGGTCAAATTGAGTTCATGTGGAAGTTGAAGCAGTATTCTGACAAAACTGAGATCAGGTCAAACTGAGTTCATGTGGAAGTTAAACTCTGTTTGACCTGAACTGGAAAACTCACAGTTGAAGCACACCTTGGTAGTGCTGATTGAAGTTGCAGAAGTTGGATTTGGAGGCCTTCAAAGTCTGGACTGTAATTTGTGATGTTTTACTGTATGTGAACACCAAGGTGTGCTGCAACTGAGGCAACAACTTGTTGCCTCAGTTCCACTTTGGTTTACTGTGAAGAGAGACAAGCAAACCAAAGTGTTGTGAAGAGCACTAAACTTTAGTTTACTCTGCACAACACTTTGGTTTACTCTGAAGAGAGACAGAGAAAAAACACACAACACTTTCACAACACTTTGGTTTACTCTGAAGAGAGACAGAGTTGTGTGTTGTGTTCAACAACAACTTGTTGGTTTCAACCTATCACCGTAACTGTCACAGGCTTTGCAAATTTTATCACATACATCCATGAGGCCTTCAAAGTCTGGAAAGTAATTTGTGATGTTTTACTGTATGTGAACACCAAGGTGTGCTGCAACTGAGGCAACAACTTGTTACCTCAGTTCCACTTTGGTTTACTGTGAAGAGAGACAAGCAAACCAAAGTGTTGTGAAGAGCACTAAACTTTAGTTTACTCTGCACAACACTTTGGTTTACTCTGAAGAGAGACAGAGAAAAAACACACAACATTTTCACAACACTTTGGTTTACTCTGAAGAGAGACAGCGTTGTGTGTTGTGTTCAACAACAACTTGTTGGTTTCAACCTGTCACAGGCTTTGCAAATTTTATCACATACATCCATGAGGCCTTCAAAGTCTGGACTGTAATTTGTGATGTTTTGCTGTATTGAACACCAAGGTGTGCTGCAACTCAGTTGGTTTGCTGCAACTCTGCAACTCAGATGTGTGCTGCCAGTTGAAGCACAGTTTGGTTTACTGTGAAGAGAGACAAGGTAAACCAAAGTGTGCTTCAAATGAGGCAACAAGTGTTTGGGAGTTTTCTGTTTCCTCTCTGTCTGGAAGCAGTATGTTTTCTCTCTGAATGTGTTTTCAGGTCAAATTGAGTTCAGGTCAAACTGAGTTCATGTGGAAGTTGAAGCAGTATTCTGACAAAACTGAGATCAGGTCAAACTGAGTTCATGTGGAAGTTAAACTCTGTTTGACCTGAACTGGAAAACTCACAGTTGAGGCACACCTTGAAGCAGTATGTTTTCTCTCTGAATGTGTTTTCAGGTCAAATTGAGTTCAGGTCAAACTGAGTTCAGGTCAAACTGAGTTCATGTGGAAGTTGAAGCAGTATTCTGACAAAACTGAGATCAGGTCAAACTGAGTTCAAGTGAAAGTTAAACTCACTTTGACCTGAACTGGAAAACTCAGTTGAAGCACACCTTGGTAGTGCTGATTGAAGTTGCAGAAGTTGGATTTGCAACTAAAACCCCAACGGTATCACATACATCCATGAGGCTTTCAAAGTCTGGACTGTAATTTGTGATGTTTTACTGTATTGAACAGTTGAATGTAAAGGTGTTTTGCCAAAGTCATGAACTCAGTTTAACCTATACATTGAAAACATACAACACTTTGGTTTAGTCTGAAGAAAGACAGAAAGAAAACACACAATCTCTCTGTCTTCTCTCAGTGTTGATATCAAATGTTTGTACTTGTGAGAACTCCTTTTAAGAACAGGATTACAAATGTTTGCTCATAATAAAATTGTTTTATTTATCTATTCATTGTTCTTGTCATTCTTAGGTGATTTTCTCCCCCCTTGTATACATGTTTGGCTGAAATATACTGGATGAACACTCATTTGTTTACAACACTTTGGTTTACTGTGAAGAGAGACAAGTTAACCCAAGTGTGCTTTCAAATGAGGCAACAAGTGTTTGGAGTTTTCTGTTTTCTCTCTGTCTGGAAGCAGTATGTTTTCTCTCTGAATATGTCGATCTCTAAATGTGTCTTCAGGTCAAATGGAGTTCAGGACAAACTGAGTTTATTTGGAGTTTGGTGAGGAATGAAAGTTCTGGAAACTCCAAACACTTGTTGCCTCAGTTGAAGCACACAATAATCATCGCAATACAACTTTAAAAAAAAAGTTAACCCATTTTACGATTACTTTGGCTATTTTTCATGGCTTTGTTCATTTCTGCTTCTGTGGAACATAGATTATATGTGATGCAACACTTCTCAAACAAAACATGTCTCATGTATACTGGACATATGGGTGGTAGGAGGCAACGCATAGCACATTAAAACGATGAAAACACAGAAAAGAGGGTCAAACAATGAACCTAAACTTAACAGGATAGCTCATGGCAAGTAAGGCTGAGGTCCTTGATATTCCCTTTGCTGAGCTCCTCCGATTTTTGCAAACAGCTCTGGTACAGTTTCAAGACTAACTCTTTCTCATCATCCGTAATCGCTGCCAGTTGGCTCCACTCCTTGTTCTCATACAGCTGTTTAGCAGTCATCCTCTGTGCAGGGTTGGGTTGGAGCAGGGAAAATACGACAGCCTTCACCACAGGCAGACGCAATACATTCGGCATCAGCTTCTCCCGTGCCTTTAGCGAGCCGCCGTCGCCCGGCATGTCTATCAGCATGCTCACCAATTGGAAGTACGCACGCTCTAGCTGTTTTTTTCTTTCTTTTGCACTTTCAAGCACACTATCCCAGAATAATCTCCTCTTCTCCACTGATTCGGCTATTAAGACGCCTAGGCTCCAGTTGTCTATGTCTGTTGAATAGATAGTATTTCCGTGGGCCAGCTCAGGGGCTCTGTATAACAAAGTGCATACCCCACCACTCATCTCTGTTGAGTTGACCCATCTGGAAAAGCCGAAGTCTGCAATCTTGGCCCTCAGGTTGGCATCAACCAACACGTTATTCGCAGTCAAGTCCCTGTGGATAATACCCATCTTATGCACATGCGCAAGACCACATGCCACGTCCTGGGATACCTTGGCAACATAGCTGAGCGGTAACTTGTGTGATATGATCATTCTCTCGAGGGTAACTGGCAAGTATTCCATGGTGAAAGCGTGCGATTTTTCATTTTTTACATTTGGGAGACCTGTGAGTATCAACCCTTCGTGGACGGTTACAATGTTTGGGTGGCTACTCAGCCTACTCAGAATGCGTATCTCCCTGGCAAAGTCCAGGGGGAAAGATTTTGCCTTGTACTGTGTTGTGGCCACCTTCATTGCAAGCTCCTGGCCGCATCGTTCAACCACCTTGAACACCTTCCCAAATGAGCCCTCACCCACAAGCTTGATCTCTTTGTAATCAAGGGGTATGATTACCCAATGATTGGACTCCATGGTGCAGACCTTGCTGATAAACCTTAAGGAATGGCTTTATATCCTTCTTTAGCATCCCCTTTGTCCTTTTCCTTCAAAACGGGGCGGATCCTTAGTGTGCATTGCCCAGAAGAATTGTCTGAGGTGATGAAAGAGTAATCAGAAAAGAGAGACTACATAGTATTTCATCTCTGTTTATTTCACAGCAAAAGACACAACCTCTATCAACACTGCCTCAGCCATGCAGAAACAGCAGTAGGTTTATGTGCAGCAGTTCGACCAGAGCCACCAGCTGCATATAGGCACAACCTAGAGCATTCAGGTCCTGCCTTACATTTAGTACAAAGCGGTTCTCTAGGCTGCCCACGCTGCAACCCAGATCGTCCTTGGTCGCTCGCGAGTACCTTTGCCCCGTGACACATTGTAGCCTTACATACTCCTCGATGGTTCTCTGGTAGTCAGCATCGCAGCAGCGCGTGAGCTGCATCTCGCCTTGGTCAGACTGGGTCAAACGAACACTCAGGAGAGGGTTGAGCGCTCCGCATACAGTGATGACTGACTCCGTGCCGCCGGTGAATTTGCACATTACAGGCTCCGCACCTGCATTGGGCAGCTGCTCTAATATGTGCATAGCACACAATGAGTAGATGTTCATAAAAGCATACGACTCGGCTTGTGAGATCAAAGTCAGCGCCTTGGCTCTCACCAGGTTCTGCAGGTCAAGCAGCTTTTCCCTGAGCTTGCTGTACAGTTGCTCATACTCTGTGATCAACAACCCAGGTTTGGTAACCTTGTCGGGCATCATTTCTCTGTGCTCTCCATATGTCCTGGGCCTCTTGGGTGGCTGTTGGACACACCCTGCTCCATCACGACCCCACTCGGGTAGAGTTCCATAACAGGCCAGAATGGCAGAGGCCACAAAGAATCGGCCAGGTGTCCTGCTATCTACCTGCCCGGGCCCACACCTTTGCATAAGGGACTATGTCACCTTCTTAGGTTACCTTGCAGATGAGATAGTTGTGGCGACTGCTGAACACGGTGTCCCACTTCAGGGTTCCGTACTAACTTCGAGGTGTTTAATAGATTGCCTGGCTGACTACAGGTTGCTGGTTGCAGGCTGCTCTCTGTGGTCCCCTCGTCGTTCGGCATACACAGAATTTAACACGCAGCTGCATGGGGGCTTCTCATACCTGCGAACCTCGGGTCCGGTGTTGTTGGAATTCCTGGAGAAGCTGGTGCCAATCTATTGTCGCCTCTGCTTCCTCACAGTGAGGCACGAAGAGGCCAAGGAGAACGCACAGGCACTGGCCGCAGACCTGCGTGTTAATCACACTAACGGGGCAGCATCATTCAAGATCAGAACACTCGAATACCTGGCAACCAACCTATCAACAACAGTACCCGCAGAGTGGGGGTATCTCTCGCGCTCACCTGATGTTTCGCCCTCTTGTAAGATTGGTGCAGAATTGTTGTGGAGCCATTTGACTCTGCTGTATGCTGGACACCGGAAGCTACTGTTATTCAACTTGGGAGAATTATTTTCCAGAACCCAACCCTCACTTCAGCTTTGCCCCTGGGAGCTCAAGAATGCGTTGTTTCTCCATGGTCACGAACACAAGCCAAACTTGCCGCACAAGGTTCGAGAGAACCCCGCCACGTCCGCTCGCAAGTGTCCCATCCTGGCATGTGGACCCAAAGGCCCACGCGCAAAAGCCAAGAGCGCAAGGCTGTACGAGTCGCGGACCTCACGGCTGTGCTGGCTCACGGGCCTTTGGTGCATGGATGCGGACGTGCACCGACGTGCCTTTCGTTGGCTCTACACACCGGAGCCCTACTCAGCGTTTATCCCATCTGAGGGAAAAGTGGAAAAGCCTTAACGCAATGCTAAGGTACACAGGCAGCTGTGTGGTGCCCCTAGCTGGTGATGTCTTGCTACACGTGCTGCAGGTAAACACTGTGGGAAATCAACAGTTTCACTCAGTGGTATTCTCCAAATCCCTACGCAAATATGCAGAGGTGCAGTCCAATACCACCAAGACACTAAAGAAATCCAGGCTCAGCTTTGTTTCGCACAAGAAGAGGCTATGCTCACGCCATGGCCACAGGAACACCTACATAGAGTTCACGACCAACGTGAGCCGAAGCGCTAACTTCACATCCAATGCAAAAGAGCCACTCCAACCATATTTCAGGAGCACCTTTGAGACCATTTCGCTAGCACAGGGACGGGCTGTCACCTCAGCGAGACCGTTCACTGTCAGCAATGAGAATATCACGTGCTATATCTACGGCGTAGCCAACCCTGCTGCAGTGGTGCTGAAAATGAAGATGAACAATGTGGATTTTCACGAGCCTTTCTTCTTCTCCTCAGTCAATGTGTGCGGGAGCGAGAGTCACCAGCTTTTCACATCCATGGCCATCAACTCGCAGAAGGTGAAGAACGCAGAAGTGGAACTTCCCAACGCACTGAACAAGGTGGCCCGCATGGTTGAAATCCACGTGCACCTCAACAGGCTCTGCTGCCAGCTGGCTCAGGAACGACGCGGGATGCTCACCTCGAAGGAGAAGCTGTGTATAGTTTACCTTAACGAGACATGGTTTGCAGGGATCGTTGACCGCAGCTCGCCCAGGTACTGGCACCAGTACAGCAGTCATATACACAGGGAATTCGAAAAATACAAGAGCCCAATGTCGTTTCACCAGGACAAGGTGCTGATGAACTACCACGCGAAGAACCCTGAGTTTGTGCACCTTACCCGCTGGCTGCTTAAGAACCCCAGCGAGCAACACCACAAGATGATAATAGACCATGAGGCATACTTAAGGGCCGAGAGCAAGCTCCATGCCAGGGCGGAACTCATTGTAACCGTTTGGAAGCATGTCGCTCAACACAACGCAAGAGCACCAGAGGGATTCCCCCCCGTCTCATCTATACGTTTCGAAGATCTCGGATATAGTGAACAAGCATTACGAGAGTCTATTGGTGGATACGGGTCTCTCCTCGACTAAAGTTAAGGCTCAAGTCAACAGGCGCGATCGCAGTAAGGAAATCAGGGATCTGGTGACGAGCAAAGAGAAGAGGCTGCGAAAGCTCGAGGATGGCATCAAGGACCTAGAGAGCGTGAACTTTGCGGGGGGTTCTCACAGAGCTGAACAGGCATCCACCTCAGAGTTTGATGGTGATTGGAAGTTCCTCTACCTGGAGACCGGGCGCCCATTTGGCTACATGCGCTTGGAGGCTATGGATGTTGAGGGTAACTCGGGTACTTTCGGTCTCCCGAGTAACGTACTTGCTGAGGCGAGTTTGAAACAGCACAAACGCGGTTGCGAAGATAACCCACAAGGAGGAGTATACAGCGAAATCAAATGCCCTGCCTGCGGAAACAATTTTCACCTGTACAAATTTTGGTTTCACGCGCTTGAGGAGATCTGCCGCAACAATGTTCGAGTGCACGCTTACATGAGGGATGACAGGTGGGTTGTTCCGAGCTCCTCTGGATGGACCATTCCTATTTACCATGTCCAGTTGTTCGATCGCACACAGGAGCTGGCCAACTGTTTGAGCTTGCTCAATATTGATGCCAACCTGGATACGGACCAAAGTTTCTGTGACCTTTTGGACAGAAGATGCTTAATGCTTAGCAGTTTAACTGGAGAGTAACTATGGATGAGTCGATTGTCGAGGGATACCTTGGGAAACGTTCAATAAAATTCGATATATTTGCTGGAGTGCATATCGAAAACGGGGATCCCCAGTTTGTGAGCTATGCCACCTCGCCGCAGCACAAGAGATGCTTCGCTAACAAGATGGAGCACATGCAGCGTGTCAACCAGTTCTTGAATGCCTTGTTGAATGTAAGGCAAACTTACGAAATATTGCTATACGTGCCAAAGCCATTTCAGAACACCACAGTGTGGATCAGAGTCTCACTAGATAATATTGACTCCCTCAGCCTGGAGATCCTGTGGAGTCTACCAGGACGCGGGAGTTTAGACCCTAAGGGTTTCCTCAACCTCATGTTTGATAATGTCTTGCCCACCCAGGTGACAATCAACAGCGAACGACTGCTCAGTCTCTGCTCGACCAAAGAAAACCTGATTAGCCGCTATGCTGCACTTGCCGCAGAAGTGTTGCGCTGTCATTCACCTACCAAAGCTAACCCAAAAACCAACACAGGTATTGCGATTTCCTGCAGGGTGAAAAAAAGAACCAGATCACTCAGGGAAGGTCGTAACATAAACACCTTTACTCAATCTTCAGAAAAGACAAAGCACATCTTGCCTGGGACTTGTAGGGGTATCAACAATGTTGAAACTTTGAACAGGAGGAAGAGGCAGAACTGGACCCGTTCCAGGCGTCTCCTGCACACTTCTGGCTCTATGAAAAGGTATGCTTCTGATGACCTCACACTTGGTACAGAGAGCCCCGTGACCCCTCCAGCAGATGGATCAGATCATGAGCAAGTGGGTCACTCCTTAACCGTTAATGACTCCCCTGCTGTGGATAAACACAAGGATCCTGATATCCATTCCGTGGCAATGCACGATCACTCTCTGAAGCCTCCTTCCGTGCACGAGGAACACAATCCCTTGGATCTGACTCCGAAATCCATGTGTTTGCTGATGTGACCTCCATTTTCTCTTTATCATCCCTTTCCCGTGGGCTGTGCTTTACGTCTGACATGCTGAGACCCAGTTTGTGAGATAGGAGCAGGGCGTAGGCTGACTGAGTCAGGTTTTCTCGCACCAGCATGATCTCGTTTACAGGCAGAGAGCCATCTGGCCTTCTGCCCACAAGGTTGTCTGCAAACGTGCGTCCTGAGATGTTGAGCAGTTCCACAAAGAAAGTGTGGAATGTGTGGCTTGGTGAGCCAGAGTCAAACTCCCGGCCCTGGTTCCTGCTGGTGTACTGGATTGCGTTGTGTCTCCTTTCGAACTGACTTAAGCCAGACAGTGTGCTGCGCCAAAAGTTGGTCCACATGTTAAGGATCTCCTCGATCTGTGATATGTTCGCAGCCGAAGGATAGTGACACAGCAGTCTGACTTCAGGGCCAAGGTCCTTGACCGGATCATCTACAGAGTCCATGGCATCTTCATTCATAGCCTTCATCTGCTTCACAACCGCTTCTGCAGCGGAGATCAGCCTTATGTCCTTGTTTGGGTTGCATTGAACTTTGAGCTCAAGCAGTGCCCTCTCGGGGTCTGTGGACAGAGTCCTCAGGAATTGGTCGGTCACGATTTTGTCTTTGCTGTCTTCGACCAAAGAAATGAGCATTGTGCTCAGTTTTTGTGTGAGACATGCAGACCTATGTGTCGAGGTGTCAGCACCTGGCCGTAATAACACATTGTTCAGAACCTCTGGTGGAATACTAAACAAATCTGAACTTCTGTCATTGATCAGCATTTCTGTCACCCTATCAATGGGACGCCTGGGAGAGGGGCCTCCTGTGCCATCTTCATTCATAGAGACCACCACTTCAGCGAACCTGCCTACAGCTGAGGAATGCAAGGATGGACCAGATGATGTGTACATGCGCCGGTTGGAGGACATGCGTAACCCCTTGACAGTCTCCTCAAATAGCGTGGACCAGCCCTTGACTGTGGCATAAGCCCTGCTGGCCAAGGTGCACACAGGAGCACAGGATGTGTCTGTCCTCAGCACCGAAATGTGCTCATACACTATACCCTGGACTGAGGCCGTCACCATGTCCGTCACTGGATCGTAGAATGCCAGGCAGCCCGAAGGCCTGCACTCAGGCACCACAGGGCAACGGCCATGCTCCAGCGTTTTGACCACCTCCCACAGATCTACAACGGATATCTTAATTTCACTTTCGCGCTTCCCGGCCATTAAAATATCACCAATCCATTCGCTGATCAGCTTGCACACAACATTGGTGAGATTGCTGGGCACAATGTTTTCCATCAACGCTTTTAGCCGATCTGGTACCTCACTGATGTCCACATTGAGGAGCAGCTCAAGCACCTTTCTATGTGCCTCCTGTTCCTGCATGGCTTCTAAAGCCGCCTCCCTAGGACCCATGGCAGATAAGTGCTTGCTTCTTACGCTTGAGCTCAGGCATCTCCCGGTAGCTCGGACAACATTTGTGTTAGCTGTCCTGCCAAACAAGCCCAAACGCAGCTCCCTGAGCTCCCTCCAGGGCACAAACAAGCAGGGAACGAAGCCCTCGAGCACAGTCCAGCGCACAAGGTTTCTCAGCGTGTCCTTGATGTGATTACCCACATGCGTGAACGGGTACTGATTGAGCAGAAATTGCACAAGCGTAGATGCACTTTCGCAGTTGCCGCCCAACACGTGGTACAGCAACAGTTGCACTGAAAGGTGTGGGTTGAACGAATTGACAATCTCCTCGATGACAATGTTCAGCTGTTGGTCCTCACCCACCAGGAGCTGTGCCTCAGTGTTTCTGTACAGTGCACTATGCAGAGGAATCAGTTCATGTTGCTTCTCACCACGCTGTCCCACTGACCAGCTAAGGTTTCCTCCTAAGCGCTCTGGGTTCCGGTTGGCTAGAGCTATCGCAGACAGTTTCTTCTCTTCCTTATCCATGGACTCGTTTTCTCTTGTACCTTTTTTCTCTAGCTGTGTCCCTCTGTTTTGTTTGTTCATTTTTCTATTGATTTGTGTTTGTTTGTTTTGTACCATGTAAGATTGTGAGTGAACCTTCAATAAAAACGTTGTTTTTTTAAGCACAAAAACTCTGAGCCTGTTGTGTTCTATTGTATTTTGTTCAGCGGGCCGGGCTGGTTAGTAATACTAACATGCTTCTGGACTGGCTTTATTGTGTTTAATCGCCTTGTGAGTCGCTAACATGCCGTTTTTCATAGCCAGACTCATATTCTGCCTGTGCAGCCCAGGAAGCTACCTGGAGGATGAGCTGGCTGAGGACAGTGAGGATGATGAGGACGGCGAACGGGACATCCTCGGCAGAGCCGATAAGAAACGAAAACAGAGGGAGGTAGAAAATGTGCACCGAGCTGTGGCGAGGATCACAAACTCAGTTATGTTTTCCCAGCGGGCGAGTGAGCACCCCAGAGACCAAACATTACTAATGAAAGCAGAGAGAGCCGAGGAAGCAATGACCAGGTCTTTGGCGGAAATCAGGCACAGAGTGCTGGGTTTTTTACCCATACAGCGCATGAGAAGCAGCACGCGAAGCAGCACGCGAAGCAGCACGAGAAGCAAGTCAAAGTGACAAATTGCACAAGTCAGGTCATCTAAATACCCCCAGATAGGACGTGGGCACTCTGTCCGCGTAAAGAGCGTGAAGATGAGCACAAATGTATTGGATAACTCCTCGTTTTCCCTTGTTCCCAGCGCCTATCTGCGATATACGGAACAGGGTGCCCCGGGATTTCTTGACTGGCAGCCAGCGGCTTTAGCCAACGCATTGGTAGAACACATATTCGGGCCAGGGGCAGTGAACTCGAGCATCAACACACAGACTTTGATCAAGTTTGCAGTGTCAGAGATAGGAAGGGTGTTATTCAGAGATAATGAAGAGCTGTCAAAGCTGCTTGCTGGCTTTGTATACAACATGATGGTGCCTATGCAACATGTTCCCAAATCTAGTGAGTTTGTGAAAAAGTTCACAGTGACTGACCAGCGAGAGGCCCAGGAGGGTGCTTATGACTCAGTGGGAAACAGCGTTCAGACCAGAGAATACAAGCAGGTGTACAGGATGATAAACCGTTTCCATTCTCTGAAATTTGGTAATTTGCTGAAAATGATCAGCCGCACTGAGGCACAGCTCCTTATCAATCAAGAATTCCAAAACGCCAGCAATTCCTGGCGGCTAGCAAAGGTTGTAAACGTGCTGAAATACTGCTCACAGCAGCCCACGCTGGTCGATATGACACTGCGCCGCATCAAGCACCCGACCCCAGCTGATCGACTCTACTGGGCGCTCCTATTCACAGAGATCTTGTGTGGAATCATCAACATATCCCCGGATGCCGCCCAAAACGTGTTCGAGGACGTACGCAGAATCCTCAACAGCGAGAAGGACGAGGTGCTGATCATGGGCCAGAGCATGTACCGGGCAATTTCCAATTGCAAGCTGAAAGAGATAACCGTCAATCCTGATACTTTTTACTATGACCTGACAGCGGAGGCACTGACTCCTGATCGCACCTGTGAGTACGTGATGAAGTGCTCAGAAGGCCCATCATCAGGCACAGAAGGAGCAGCCGACGTGCCCTTCATTAAGTCCTCGGAACAACAGCAGAAAGGGGAAAAAATGAATGTGCCAGTCATGACATTACGCGGTGGAAAGTCGTCCGAAGTGCCCATAATACGCGTTGGCACACTCCAGTTGGAGCACAACACTGAGGAAGACACTTCACTTGAGAACAAATGCTTTTCGAACCCTCAGGGGCACAAGTGGGATTACTGCACAGTTGGTTGCCTTGCTCCTGTTGTGACTATGATCAGGCCCAGCCAGATCCTGGGCACAAGCGGTGGTGAGGGTGAGTTGACTTTTCAAGATGTCATGAAGCGTTCCCCAAACGTGTCCCACATCATCCAGTATGATGGCAAGGTGGTCAGAGTAAAACTTAAAGAAATCCATAAGCAAGCAAACCCATCCATGCTGTTTGGTCCAAAACGTATAGAGGATCTCCAGAAATATATCCTAAGCACGTTCCAAGGTCGGCCCTTGGTGCCAGTGAACAAGCTGTCTCTGCTGGGTCATGCGGACAACTGGTTGGCCAAGACGGAGAACCCTGCCTGTGTGCTTGAGTTCTGCCCACGGTACATGGTGATTCCACAGACAGAAACAGACAATGCCAGTAAGGAAAACCTAGAGCCTTCACACTGGACAGTAAGGCCCCGTGTAGCACTGTTCAATTCCTCGTTGATGAACAGTGTCTCAGGCGAGCTTGTTCAAATCGGAAGCGAGCTTCTTGGCCTGCTGGGCAAAGAGCAGGGAAAATGCCTGGAGGACTACTTCCAGTTCATCCAGCAGGGCTTGAACAACTCCAATGGTGCCAAAGAGATAATGGAAATCAGGAAAAAAGCTTACAGTAAAGACACAGAACGCAAATCATATAAAGAAACAGATCCGTTGATAATGCCTGGTTTTTGTAAGCTGACAGCCATCATGAGCGACCCAATATCAGCTGTTTTCACTGCACAACATTTCAGAGATATGAAACAAGCAACACCAGAAAGTGCTGCGATGTTGACTACATTCGATGGCTTCCAACACTGTATCCTGAACATATTCCAGAGAGTGGTTGGCAACAGACGCACAAACACTGTGGTGGCTTCATTGCCTCTGTTCTGTGATCCCCCAGAAGTCAATGAGAGGTGCGAAATCGGAACAGGAAGCTACCCATATTGGTTCACCCAGGATGACATCGACTACTGCAATCTAATGTACTGGATCATCCTGCCTGTTCTTGGTGCAGACGTCTACTCTACAAAAAAAACAGACAGTAATAAACCATTCAAGCTGAATTTCGGAAAAGAAGAAACAGACCTTAACGCAGAGCTGGGCCTGCGGGGAAATGGAAATCTCACCGTTGGCAGACTGGAGGGTTGTGATTATGTATTCGCCACAGTGCAACCCAAGGGTTATGTCTGCTGTTCTCATGTTTTCGAGCCCACCGCGGGAGAACCGGAGCAGGTCGGACACCTGGGCCTAAGCTCCACGTCAGTAATCACCTACGCTTGGGCGTTCAGAGTGAATATGCTTCGAAATCTACCACAAGTTTTGCCCAAAGTGTTGTTGGCTATGCATTACACTACGCTGCTTACACAACGCGTGATAGTGGAACACTTTGATCAGGAATACTACTCTGGTTACTCGTACCTGCTCTTCCGTGGTGTGCGCTTCACAGGAGTGGGAGCAACGCTCATAGGACAGAAGTCAGTGAACTTCACCGTGGGGACCAAAATTATGTGCGCACCGACCGACCACAACACCCACGTGCAGACCACGTATACACAGTCTTGCGAGACAGTGGTGATGCCTGAGGGGCTAGAGTCACCCGGGATCCATGTGCCCAACATGTACATGAAGGACATAGTTGGTGGTGATGTGTCTCTCTCAGAATCCGACCCCTATTCGATGGTGGTGGCAGACACTTACAACAGCTTCAGCCCAGAGTCGGACGGGTCAGCAGGTTACCGCAGACCTTTCATCTTCATCTGCGGCCGCTCCAAAGACCTGAACGGGGATTTGGAGCCAGATCCCCTGGCCGGACCTGGGGGTGGACGTTTTTATTGCTGCATGCCTACACTACTCAAACCCTTCAGCTCGGTGTACTGTTTCTACCAGCGACAAAAGCAACAAAAGCGCAAGCCAATGCAAACCTTAAAGCTATTCTGCGAAGTGCGTCCCGTGTGCGACGTCGATAACCAGCTCGACGAGGCATTTTGCGGTGACCCTTTCCAAGACGCAGTGAAACGTGCTGGGAACAATTTGGGGTTGAACACTCTTCTAACCCCCGAGCTCGGCGTGGCTTTCTGTGCTACTTATGGTATCGGCAACTTCTCAGACAAGGCACTTAAGCAGCAGGATGTACAGCGAACTATCGCCAGCGAACTATCGCCAAGAATAAGTGGCACAGGTTTGTTCCTGTACTCAAATGCAGATGTTGCAAAGAACATCACAGGAATGCTGCTGTCCAGGATTATCAACTTTAACACGCACCAGCGCTACATCGTAAACTGACATGCAAGAGTGGCTGTGGCAAGGTGCCGGAGAGAAGATATGCCGTGGCCTGGCCAAGCTCGCTTTCCTTGTCATATTCAGCGGCACAAACTTTTTTGCATCACTCTACATTCACCACCGCCCCCGTGAGTCCATGCTGTGCAATGAGGAAAGGAAGAACTCCACTCTTGACATCGCGCTCCACACGATCTCCAAGTGCAAGGCTGATCTCGAGAGACGCTGCAATTACTACCGTGAGCTGAGGACACAAGCCATAGGCCAGTCTTTTTCGAAATCGGAAATCATTATTTACGACAAGGTTATCGAGTCGACGATCAGAGAAATCAGCAATTTGGACAACGTCCTCAGTATGCTGGACAGTGGCATTAGACCTGACGAACTGACTGCAGCTGTGGAGATTGCAGTGAGGCGCGCTGCTGAAAACCTCAACACCTCTGCTTACATTGATAAGCAGTCCCTAACTCTAGCCTTAACCAGGGACGTAAACATGATGAGAGTGCCAGTCAGCCCAAGCACTGTGGAAGATGCACTCCAGGATTACACAGACAGTAATGTGAGACAAGTTTCCCAAGGTAATATCACTGGGCTTGTGTAATCCCATGAGGATCCCTGTGAGAGTAAAATAAATATGTACAAAAAAAAGTACCTTTGAAGTAAAAATCTGTTTTGTGTTTTATATGTTAAGCAAACATAAATAAAAAATAAATTGAAGTAAAACAAAAAAAAACTTTGTCCATGATTATCTTTTTCCTCAAAACAAGACAATGGATGGCACTCTCGAAGTATATCAAACTCCATGTTATGCTACATGTTATGATCAATTGGTCTTAGCACAATATTGGAAGAGAGGTGTTGGCAAGACAATACCTTGGGAGCCACAGCAATGCTGCTTTCACACAGTGATAACAAGTAAGGCATGTGTAGACATGTTCTTGTTTTTATTTTTATTTCAAATAGCAAAACATAAATCAGTATTGAATTATTTATTTTTTATCCAGGCAGCAAAACAGTTTTCCCACAGCTTATCAGCATGAGGGTAATGTAGAACTTCATCTAGTTATGCATGTTTAAACTATGTTCAATAAAAAAAACTCTTTCATTCATCGTAATCCTTCTCGTCCATTCTCCGCCTCTCCAGCACCATCTCGGGTCTCTTCCAAGGCATTGGAATCTTGGCCTCCTTGCATCTGCTGCTCACCTCCCTCGCGGCCCCCCTTGATCAGTAAAGCTCTCGGCAGACTCCCCTTGCCGTACTCTGCCGCTGCATCACGTCCTCTCCTCAAATGTAGGGCCTCTTCCACCATCTCCATCGGAGAGGCAAGACTAGAGGTGTGCAATTTCCGCTGTACAATGACAGTGTCCTCTCGTTCGTAGAACAGAATGTAGGCTGACTTTTGCCGATTGCGACAGACTGACTTACCCGTTGTTTGATACACTTTGTGATCATCATAGATGAGCCAGCGGTCTGTCTCAGGACGATACAGCCCGTCACAGGTGAAATGGCCTTCACAAACATTGGGTCCAAAATGGTTGACTACACTCGCCAGAGTGTACATTGCTCTATGGTCATTGTCTGATGCACTGACTAGCAGCTTCCTGGACAGGTGCACCTCAGTATCTTTTGTTTCATTCCAATTGGAACGATTAAGGTGGAGAACCAAGATATTAGGCAGGTTTACAAATAACCACTGCTGGGCGGATCTCAGATGTCCGCACTCACACGTGCATTCCAGATCTGTCTCCTTTAGGTATTCGTCGAGACATCTTTCCACGGATAATCCAGGTATCACAGTCAAGGACAGGTTGGTGAATTCCTGCTGTGTAAAGGACAGCCTGCAACATCCTTCACAGGTCCGGGTGTTGCACATCAAAAAGCTCAGGTGAGCCTTAACAGGACAGGTGTACGTCTGTGTTGCTGCCTTCAGACTGGGGTACTGAGACCTAAGCTGTTCCAGCACACAGATTAGGAACTCATGGGCGTCCTTTTGCTCGTTGTCACGAAATATCTCATACTCTTTGCCCTGTGAGATCCTCCACTTGAAGATGTCCAAGATTTTTTTTTTAAAGTCCACATCACTGGAGAAACGTGACAGGTCAACAGTCACCAAAAGAAACAGTATTTCAGCCTCAGGGACTATACTTAAAACAGTACAACAGTATGTTTTAAGTTGAAGGTGAAGCTCATCCCTGAATGTTTTCAAAGTCAGTAGGCTCTGCAGGATAGAGTTCATATAGCACGTTTGCCCCACGTTGTAAAACCCAAGGTCGGAAAGCTTTTCTGTTTCACAGAGCTGGGGGATGGCTGAGACTGAGTGCTGAATGTTTGAAAAACACACTGTTACACCTGCTGGAGTGAAGTCCTTGAGTTGAAAATATGGTGTTACACCTGCTAGTGTCCCTATATTTGAATCTTCCTGTTCCCCCACTCCGTTGCCATGTGAGCTGACACGTTCTGTAAGCTTGTCATTTTTATCCACAAACTTCTGGACTACTGCATTCCGTTGAGCAATTGTTGTCTTTGTTGCAGTAACTTTCGACAAATCCGTTGGTTGCTGAACAGGACATTGTTCAAGTGATGTTTGCACCCTTTGCTTAGAGGTCTGAATTTGCAGACTGCTCCTCCCGTACCCGAAACGCCAGCGTCTCTCCATCCTATACATCTCTACTCTACTACATCTACTCATACTACATCTACTCATTGGTGAAGTGCACCTTCAGTAACGGGTCTCCATTGTAAATGCATTGCTGATTCTTCTGTGCATGTTATCCTGGATTGTCTTCTAGAGCCTTGTGGTATCTTATACTGATGACTGAGATGATGAGAGATGATGATGATGATGATGATGATGATGATGATGATGATGATGATGATGATGATCTTATAGTGGGGGAAGGTGTTGCACATTGAAAGAGTTGAAGTCTTACACAGTCTGTTAGGCTTGCATTACCACATCTACAACCATCATTCATCTGCATTCATACCCATTCATGGAGAAGCTGAAGGAACAACTCTCTACCAATGCATTCAAAGTTCTTCATATTTATATATGTGTGTGTCACAGTGTGTAGATAGGAGATAGACAACTCTCAAATGAACTCACAAACTCATGAACTCAGTTTGACCTGAACATTTGTAGTTCAATGTCAGAGTGGCCGGTGTTCTAAAGGACATCAAAGCTTACAAGGTTAATTAAGAAAACCACACTAAGGGTTAGAGCAAATCTTGTTTATTTTTCATTTGGTGTTAATAACTTCCATTATCACATCAAACAGTGAATTACAGCATTACACTGATACACTCATACACTCATACACGTTTTCTGAACGCCACTCTTGTCCAGTTCGCTCGTGTCCAGTTTGCTTTCTGTTCTGCCAGCAGAAAAATCCCAGTAAGGATGAGAGTAATAATGCGACCAACATAACATTAACAGCAACCAATCCAGCTTGTACAAAGTCTGTGACAGTCGTAGTTCCATGATCTCTGTTCTTTTGACCAGCTTCCGGGAATAGTGGTTGTTCCTCAAGAGTGTAGTTGATGTGTTGTAGGTGGCCGTGTGCTTCAAGAGTGTAGTTGATGTGTGGTAGGTGACCACTTGTAGTTCCATTCTCTCCGTTTTTTAGACCACTCTCCGAGATGAAGAGCAGTGTGACAATACAGTTGCATGTTGGCAAAAGCCACTCTAAGCCAGTGTTCTCATCAATTGAACCAGAGGCAGGAACGTAACACCTGTACTCTTCTTTGTCTGACAACTGAACACTGGACAGCTTCATTGACAGGTTACCTTGAGACAGATCCTCAGCAGAGAGGGCTGTCACAATTCTCGGGTGTAGACTCAACATTTGAGCAATATGAAAAAATGGTACTACACGATGTTTGTACAATGGATTCAGAAGATCTGTAACCAAACTTCCATCATGCTGGACATACACATATTCTGGCTCAAAGTCAGGTCTGGTCCACTCTACTGTTGTATTGTCAGCATCAAAAGGTGTGTCAATTTGACAAGGAAGTGTTACATTATCTCCTACTGTTACCAGCATTGTATGAGAGGACTCCATCACCTTGTGTTCTCCTATTGCATGTGTGATGCTGCTCCATAGCATCAGGACATTATGGAAATAAACCCAAGTGTACATAATTTCAATTAACCAGAGTTGTTACTCAAAAAGAAAAACTTCTCAAGTGGCACACTGACCAAAATGTAACAGGCTTCTTTTCAGCACCAAGTGGGGCCCTTTGCATTTGCAGTAGTTTTTGTTGGTTAAGCTCTATACTTCCTTTGGAATCAAAGACCAGCTCAAAGATCTTGCAGAAAAAGCTAATAAGGCAGGGATCTATATATAACGCGTGCCAACATGTCTTCACCATGGGGGGCGTGGCATAGTAGCTGCAGATATACTTGTGGGAGGCAATGTTAAGTCAACCTGTTTGTCCGCCGCTACCAAATGACACTTTTTGATGCCCCCTTCAGGATTCTTGACATGCACTATAACAAAATGAAACAATAATTACTAACAATCTTTATCCTTGCCTGTCCACAGAGAGATCCAAGGCCACAATGGGAGAAACAGGTTTTCATCCATCGAAACTGACTTGTTTTACCACAGTCATCGGAAAGCTCCAGTCACAGGAGTTTCTGCAGGTTAGGGAAAAGATCAAGGATCATGCCTCAATCGCCTGTACCTATGTGGTTGTAGACAATATCACCTCAGACAGCCTTTTTGCTGAAAATTTGAACACAGAGTTTGTTCGAATGAAAAACAGCAAAATTGAGAGTTTGAACAAACATGAGCCACTTGAGCGTCTCAGAATTATCCGAGACTACGAAATATTCAACATGCTGACTCAAGGGGAAGATGTATTTGAGGATGGGATAGAGGTGTACAAGAAGCTGTTCTCAGAATACAAGGTTTATTTGACTTTGGAAATGTGTGAGTTGGCTTCTTATTTGTTGACATTTGCGGTTTTTGCAGCGTTCCGCAAAAGGTCAGACCAGCTGGTGTACTTCAACTTCGGGATAGACATGAGCTCCCTGAGCCAGGAATCCCTCTTGGAAATGAAGCATGGCAGTGGATTCAAGGTTGCCATGAAAATTGAACCATGTCAGCAGGCTGCCAAAGGGCACACCAACAGCATGCCCTCACCCTTCGTCAGACCAAGGGATCTGCTCTCAAGGAACCCTAACTTGGCCCTGGCCAGATGTAGGTTCACAACAGACCTCATGTACATGGCCGGAGGAGGTATGGACACAGGCGGGGTGCGGGACGTTTTACACGTGAGCAAGCTGCAGCTGAGCATGATCGAGCGATACCGTTTTGACCCAGTTTCCCATTTTGATTTCACACCGGGTCTCTATGCACTCCCATCAGTTGAATCAGTAGCAATTGCAGCATTGGGATGTGTTAAGGGAGAAGATGTTTGGGGGGGGGAATTTTTGGTTTCTCATGATACGCAGACCGAGATGAACATTTCTTGCCAGCCTGTCAGTTACAAGACACTAGCGCAGAAGTTCACAGAATCCGTTGGTCTCCACCCACTGGAGCAATTGATGGAGACAGTATTCAGGCAGGGTAATTTTCAAAACCTCAGAAACACCCAGCACGTGAGAGTTGGGTCAGTGACACTTTCCGGAACTCATAACGGGCTAAAAAGATTCATCCTGTGGAGAATCCTGGATCCAGCCTCTGTCCGGCTGTTGCACAAGAATGAAAATTCATTCAAGTAGGTGCAAAAAACACAACAAATTTGTTCAGCCTTCTGGTATATCATGATAGTGATGATGGTGATGATGGTGATGATGATGATGATGATGATGATGGGGTCTGCATATATATACTGAACTGAAATGTTACAAAAGTCTGTCATTCTCCCTTATCACCCTCAATATGGAAGCACTGCCAACTGATGTGGTGAAATTTTATTTAGGAGTTATGATGAGAAAGATGTACATGAACACCCACTTTAAGTTTAGACTACAATTTGCAATTCATGCCGACATCATCACAGGATTCACAGGATACACACATAGATACGACAACAAAGAGCAAAAAGATGTTTTTGAAACAATCAAGAGTGAGCCCAGTTTTCTCCAAAGATGCTCTAAACTTGAATCTAAGGTGGAAGCCAGCTGCAAAGAATTTATCACTGTACTGCGCAGAAGTCTATTGAACTCTGGTGTGTTTGGCTCTGAAAACCACACCTACCCCTGGATTCGCACAACGGAAAACACACGGGTGACATTCTCAGTTGAGTTTAGAAGCATTAGAGAGACAAACAAGTGGATCGGGTACGGCTCTGACCTTGAGGCAACCAAACACATAAGAAGGCACTCACTGGCCATGGTTGAAGTGGAACAGGTGTGGGATGATCTAGATTCACTGATGCATTACTGTCTACTGGAATACCTCTACTGCATCTACCAACCGGGAAATGGCTATATCAAGAGATTAGGCCCATTTCATCCTCTTGGCTTGCCTGTTCCATTCGTGCACGTAACACCTAGAAAGAAAACTTGGTTTAAACCTGTCATGGCTGCCTTGATTAAGACCATTGTTATGGAGGGGAGGATGTTACCTGAAGTGACTGTGATGCTATCTTTAAGAGTGAATTTTGTCACAGGACCCAAAGCCCTGAAGATTGCTCACAGCCCTTTCCCCGAGTTGGAACAGATGTTGAGGAACGTAGACACCGTGAGAGATAAAATTGTATCCCTCTTGCAAGAGAGCTGCAATGATTTCTCTTCTGCTGTTCACCAAGATCTCAGTACAAACGGCCTGCCTTTTGCTCAGTCTTGCGATGAGGTGTTTTTCACTTACCTCTGCTGCAACATGAAATTGAAGACAACAACATTACACTTCAACGAGGCCTCAACAGAAAACATCCGAAGGCACTCGATTGGTCGGAGTGAAGAGAAACGAGTTTGGGCTGATATGGAGGATGTCACATATTACTTCCTGACAAAAGCCTTAGGAGATTTTGAGCGCAACAAGGAAGGATCCTTCGATCGTGGAAAAAATGTGTTAACAGTGACAAACAGCAATAGGGAATCAACGTGGACGGATCGAGTGCTTCATGAGTTCACCTTGTAAAATGAATTATGTATAATGATTTATATGATATGTGTATGCGATATATGGAGTGCCCATGGAGTTGCTCTGAAAATTGGGACACTACTTATTGTTACTTCTGTCAAAAATGAAAAGCATGACAAACAGAAACAGCTCTGAAAATGCTTGTTCACAATGTTACACTGCCATACCTATAATTTCTGTACATGTGACAGAGAGTTTATAATAACAATAAAAATAAACAGAATGAAAACGTCATGTGGTTATTTTTGTTGCGGCGGGTCAGAGTGCTGTGTGTGCGGGTGTGCTTCTTGGCTGAGTGTCTGAGAAAAGTGTATTTTTCTGAATTGGGGTACTGGGGCATAAATACTGTCAGAAGTGGGATTCTAACCCATGTCTCCGAGGAGACTGCATCTTGAGTGCAGCGCACTAGACCACTCGGCCATCCTGACATGTGTAAATTTTATTTATTAGTAATGGGTCAGAGTGAGTGTGTGTGCTGGGGGTGGGAGGGGGCTGTTGCACTTATAAAGACTTGAAGTCTTACAGAGTCTGGTATTCTTGCAGTACCACATATACAACCCTCATCCATCTTCATTCATACACAGTCATGGAAAAGCTGACCAGTGCCTTCAAAGGTCTTACAGGCGTTTTAATGAGAGACATGACAAAGGTCCCTGAATTTCTTATGGTATGGGGAGTTAACGTGAATATCTTCACAGGACTCCTGCAAGTGACTCGTGGTGCAGAGCTTGAAAATGTTCTGAGAGATATTGAAACTAGACCTGACGACTTCCCCGAACATGGCAAGCTAGCATCAGCTTTGAAGAATAGCTGCAAAGAATTTGCCTCTGCCTTATGCCGAGATCTGGAAGAAGCCGGCTTGTTTGCAGCTCAATCCTGCGACTGTGACAGAGAGAACGATGTGACATTCTGGAAGACATTGAGTCCTACGGTAGAACGCATGTGTTTTACGTTTGGGAAAGGCGCAACTGAAGATATCCGAAGGTACTCACTGGCCATGGTCCAAGCGGAAAGTGTATGGGCTGATCTAACTTCTCTGATGTATTACACACTGCTTGAATCCTTCAGCCGCATCGATGAGACTGAGTCGGAATCCACCGCCAGGACTGAGACGTACGCCGGTGTGACTCACAAAACGGAGAAGAAAAGTAAAAGCATAGTTCATACTCTTTTCTTGCAACTTGTCCTTCCAGATCAGCTCGAGGCAAAGGAAAAAACCTCTAACTCAATGAGGTTTCTGAAACCTCTCATGGCCTCCTTGGTTAGGAGAATAGTTACAGACGGGAGGAAGTTGCCTAGGTTTATACTGCAGCTACAATTTAATCTGAATTTCCTTCTGAATGGACGAGGACCCACAGAGCTGTATATTAGTTGTACCCCTTTCCCGGAGCTCAAACAGTTTTTGAACAGAGAACTATTGTGGAAAAGCGTTTTTTGGCATGCCATAGATGAGAGCTTGGATGATTTCTCATCTGCTGTGCAACAAGATCTCAAGAGAACCGGATTGGGTTCAGCCAAGTTGAGCGACAAGGTGATTTTTACACTGCGCTGGTCGAACCTGGTTGATAAAACGACAATGATGGCGTTCGGTCAGCATGCCACCGAACACATCCGAAGACAATCATTGTGTCGGAAGGAAGAGATAGTGGTCTGGGCAGCTATTGAGAATTTGCTATACTACATTTTGAGCAAAACCTTCCAAGATGTCGATCGCAGCGAGGAGGCTTCTTTCGAGCGTGGTGAAGCCAACTCAACAAACTCAGCCAGTGGTGTGCCCAATGGAACTGATATTGATATTGTTCAGGAGGACAAGTTGGAGGATTTTTATGTAAATTATACACCTATTAAAAATATATCCTGAACGTCTTCATCTCTAGACCATGGCTAGCAACAGACAAATGCAGACAAGTCAATTACAAATAAAAGTAAAGCATTGCAAAAAACTACAAATGTGAGTTCATGAAAAAAAAAAAAAGAGAACCACCTGACCATGCATATATAACAGTGCTTCCACTGATCTGGCAGACACACTACGGTTGTCTTTATTGCTGTTTCTTCCAATATGTCCCATACTAGCATAGGGAAGTATCTTAAGATGAGCCGCAGGAGGGGAATTGCACTCAAGCTTAGGGGATACAACCCTCAGAAGAAGCAGAGATTGAGAAGATGTAACTTGCAGAGACTGACAAAGAACAGAAGGGCTTTGGACAAGTGGCACAAGCCTTGTCTGGAGATCAACCAGTATGGCAGCAAATGCCAAACCCTGGAGAGTGTACTGGATATGATAACAACTTGTCTCAGGAGATCCCTGTGGTGTGTACAGATGATGTCCACAAGATGGAAGCGGCCCTATTGCTCCTGCCTACTGCAATACAGTGTCCAGTACCAGAGAACATTGTCAATCTTGTCTGCTACTACTTGGTTCTCTGGCTGACATGCAATAATGTGGAACATAGCGAGGACAATAACATTGATCTTGTCAGGCTGAGCAAGTTGGCAATTAAAAACGCCTGGTGTTTGCTGTTGACAATGCATCTTGACATTGGTCTCGCCTGCTTGCCTGCATGGAAGTGTGCCATAGTAGCTTCTGAGATTTCTGTTGGCGCTGCCTGCCAGAGAGTTAAGTGGAAAGAATGCAACAAGGGAGTGCTCCGCTTTGCCTTAAGTGAGTTGCTGCACAAGACAAACACAGACTTTGAAGACCTTGCCGAAGTGCAAAATATGTTCCAACGGGGTTGCTTGCTGTGCAAAAACAGCAACTTTATAAATGTTGAAATGCGATGTTGCCTATTGGTAATAACAAGCTTGACATGTCCAAAGTGTGAAGAAAACGCCAGAAATTAAATCCTTTTGATCATTCTGTATGTGATCAGGAGAATAATCGTATGTTTTCATCAAAAAGAATAAAATAAAGATTGTGTTTTTGTTAACCTTTGCAAGCCCTGCTTTCTTCCTTTTACTGGTATATTATCGGGTCATCTGAGCATCTCTGCAGCATAAGCACATATGCATTGAACACTTTATTGGTGTGAGGTATGAGGGTGAAATATAGTATATTATTTTTTAAACAGAGTACAAAACATTTTAAGTGTGCCATAGTCTTTGTGGAGATATTCTTTGCTGTACATTGTTTATTTAACAATTTCATAATGATTGGACAGATAACAGCAAGTGCATGTAAAAAGTCATGTTTTATTACAAGTAGCATCAGACACAGGTTACATTTTCTCAATGTTTGGGATTATCCAAGAACAAAAAACGATCACAGGAGCAAAGCAATGCCTGGTGGTTTATCTTTCGGTCAACCAGTAACTCAGATGGGTTGGTTAGGTTCACCTCTTCTTTTTCTTCTCAGGAAGGCAACTGAAAATCTAACTTTTTACATCAACCCAACTTTTTTGGAGAGGGAATGGTCGGTGACCTGGAGAGTTTGAATCATATTCGAACACGCTCTATGTCCCTTATTCCTTACTGCATCTATGACTGAACGAGCCTTCTCTGTAACCACCTGTTTCAATTCCAGTAACTCGTATTCTGCATAGCAAATAGCTTTCTTTTGCAAAAGCTCATCTAGGACTACTTGAAGAGTGTGAGCTGAAATGCTTTGGACCAACTGGGACCGCGCTTTAAACAGTTTTTGTTCAGCTGAATCAATGAGCTCATCCTGTTCACAGGCAGAGGTGTTATTCTCAAGCAGGTCTTGAAATAATTTGGGGTCAGTGTCACTGAGAACATCTATCATTTGAGAACATGCTGTACATCCCTTGTTCTGTAATGTATCTATTACAAAACGTATCTTGTCATATATTGTTCTGCCAACAACGTGTTCCATGTTCGATGCAAATACAAACTCTGGATAAGATAACACCTTACTCTGCCAAAGTGCATCCAGGACCATGTTGAAAGTGGATGGTGAAATGGTGTAGATCAACTTGCTCCGCAAATTGAACAGCTTCTGTTCACCCTCGCGCTCACAGCCAGAGGTGTTACTCTCAAGACTCTTCAGCATAGGTCTTGTCTCTCCAGGCCAGTATCCCAGTGTTTTTGACAGGAATGGGTCGATGTCACAGAGAGCCTCTATCATTATCAAGCATGCTGTTTTTCCCTTCTTCTTTACTGTATCAATGACAAAACGTGCCATATCTCTAACCCACGGGTTCTCTGCATTGGCAGTCTCGTATTCTCCAGAGTTGATAACATTCTTCTGCAAAAGTGCATCCATGACCGCTTGGAGAGTGGGAGTTGAAATCCTTCTGATAATCTCTCCACGTGAATTGGCCAGTTTTTCTGCAGGTGAATCATTACTCTCCATACTCTTTTTCTAGGTATTGTTTTTCTGGAAAAGTCAGATGAAGCTCAAGTAGAGAGAACAGTAATGTGTGTTTGAGATCACTGGGAGCACTCCTATATAAACCTGTTTTCTCCCAGAGAGAGGCGGACCTATTCAGAGCCATGATGGCAGAACATAGAGAAAAAAATACTGTCAAGTATAAGGGATAAGATAACTTTTATCTTTGTTTTTGTTATTATAGGGAAAATCTTTCATGAATGAATGAATGAATGAGCATTTTGAATGAACAGAGGTTATACAAAAAAAAACAATAACCCCAGTTGTTTTGCATTAATTAAAATGTGTCTTTAATAATGCCACGGATAATTTTGCCTAGGATAATAATACCAAGGATAGTTGAAGTTGTCCCATCTTAAGTCCGGAAAACCGTACCAATGTCCTAATGGAGGCCTCCACTTCTCATGCTTGTAGAGGCAGCTTGGGTAGGGACATAGATTTCCTTTGGAATGGTGCCAACACCTCTGGTTGGCCATGGTGGACTTTTTCTTCTTGATTTGCATTTTTTTTGCTTCCGACCCATCCTCGAGCCACTCATCGGAGGGGATTATGAATGGCGACTTCACCCTGCACATGGGGCAACCCCATCTTGTGGGTTTCTTGAAGGCGAGCGCTTTTCTCCAGGTCACTATGCAGTCGAGGCAGTAACAGTGTCTGCAGTTGGGAAGAATTCCAAACTTACCCCTGACCTGTTCCCAGCATACAGAGCAGGTCATGGGCTTCATGTTCCTTGTTTAGGAGCTGTTGTCCTGCCTGAGTGGTACCTTTTTAAATAGCTCTCTTTGTCTCACATCTGGAATTAAGGCTGAAGGCAGCACACCTTGTTACATGATAGTCACCATGTCTAACCATATTCTTAACATGTGCTTTTCCTTTTATACAGAAGACATAAAAAAAGGCATTTGGGATTGGCTGTGGGTGGGGTAAAGCAAGTACATCCAACTTGGAGAGACGTATGGAAACCTTTAATATTCAGTCTAAAAAAACACACCACTGTGAACATAGGTAAACAAACGCGAAACACTGCATGATATCCAGCAGTTGTCAAACATTTAATTTAGAGTGCTGCTGTATTTGCAGCAACCAAGCATTGCTGTCTTTACATTACTGTCTGCTTTACTTCATGTAGAGCTTACAGGTTTCCCTAATGCCCTTCCAGCTCGGAATCCTGATATTCCTGATCAGATACCAGTCATTTTCAAGTTTTTTGCGAAACCTCCAGTCGCCAGTGCAAGTGATCCTATGAAACCCGGAGTCGCTGGTGCAACTTATCTTATTTTCTCCCACATAGACAACTCGATCACCTCCGTACAATTGATATGCCTCTAGTGCCTCTCTGGCCATGGAGGTATCACAGGGAGGCCATACCATCATTAGAACCGAGCGTTCTGCTTTCCCACCACCAAAATATGCACAGCAAGCATTCGCAGCTGTGGTCTTCTCCACTGCAGTCATTTTCTTCCCCTCTGCCTTGTCCACCGCGTGGATCTCGCACTCATACTCGTGCGCCCTCAATCCCAGCAAAGCGCTCCACAGCCCCGACCCGGCACCCATCTCCACGATCTTCCTTCCTTGTGCAAACTTTAAGATTTCGGTTACTGCGGGCTCGTTGGGTATGCCCCAGGTAATCCGCCTGCAAACCTGCTTTCCACCATTACTCTGCCTATCACAATAATAGCAGCCCTGGAGGTAAGGGAACAGTTTGAGGTAATCGTAGATGCTGTTTGCCTCATTCTGCTTAAGCAGTCGTTGCAGATCTTCGAAAACGAGAATGCTTATTGTATCGAGTTCGTACACTTGTCGAGTACTCATTTTAGTCATGAACCACTTATACACAGCCTTGTTCATCCTTCGGGAAGAAAACAGTTTAGTCAAACTCGGCGGCTGCCATTCATCTTCCAGTTCCTCTGCTCCATCGTCTTCTGAGCTGATGCTTTCAGTAAGCTTGGCCATGGGGTTACCTAACCCCTCATTTGAAATATTCAGCTCTGACATCTTTGCCATCACAGGAACTGGTGATCAGAGAGAGGTTAACAAGCGGATTTACCCAGCTTGCAGTAAAGTTCTTATAAAAAACAATGATCTGGAATTCCCTGCCCCAACACCTGCACCCCCCCCCCCCCCAGACAGGCCCAAAAGGCTCTACCTCAAACTCACACATCACACACACACAGCCAGAGGCACAGTTACTTCAAAACCTTGGACAGCAGCTGCTGTGACAGTTTTACTTCCCATGGCCCATGGGGTTACCTAACCCTTCATTTGAAATATTCAACTCTGACATCTTTGGCATCACAGGAACTGGTGATCAGAGAGAGGAAGATAAGGTGCAAAAGAGTAAAATCTGCAACATTATCACCGGTGGTGCAGCAAGGAAAAGAGACATTGCAATAAACAATAGTGTGAAGGAAACAAATATTGTAATCGTCACAATGAACAGGTCCTAACTCTATCTTATAAATAAATGATAGTAAACCATCTTTGGTGTTCTGTTTCTTTACATTGGATACATTGTTTTTGATGACTCTGTTCTATTAGCTTTATGAAAACAAAACATGATCTAACATTTAGTCCCAACACCGGTTTGTCAGAAAAACCTCAAACTGTCGAACAAACTCAGTTTGACATGAAGTCACAGGAAAACACACCACCACTCTTGCAGATGTATTTTATTAAGTTCTTTTACTAATTTTACAGGAATGCAATTACAATGCATAAACAGCGACATTTGTTACTTGCAAAAACATACTGTATATGTAGATCAAGCTCATTCTAAGGAGATGAGAATTTTCCAAAGAAAAGTATGGAATCGGTCTTGTTGTGCCTTATGATGAAAAGGAAGGGGTGATCGGCAATGAAGTCTTCTCCCATCCAAGTTGGGCGGTCAGAGAATATCGTAGAAGTTGCAGCAGCGGGCTCTGAGCCCTTCTCATTGACATCAATGCATGCTTGGTGAGCCAGCACATCAACGCAGAGACTATGGTGACCATAGATTCCAGAGAGATCAGCCTTACCGGACTGGAACAAGTCCTTAATGCCCAGTTCTGTGAGAAATGTCTTCATGTCATATGTCTCCTTCAATGCAAATTTTGGCAGGTGCAAGTTGATTTCACATGGTCTTGTCTTTTTGAGCCAATCCTTGAGTTTTGCAGCAGTCAACTCATTCTCCAGCTGTTCCAGCGGGTCTTCCCCGTGGTTGGGTTTATCGGGTAGTAACAAGATCATGCTCATGTCACCCGAGGCATATGGCAACTCCAGCACCTGTAACCTTTGTTCCTTGCAGTGGTGGTAAGGTAGTTTGGTACTTTCAAGATGCATCATGAGTACAGGCACACTCCTATTTGCGGTAATGTGAAATTGCCTCTCCCGGGTGTCGGATTTTTCGAAAGGCAAACGCCAGTTCCCTTTGAAGTACACAAAGTCGAGTACAGCAAGTTTAGTGTGCTCAGTAAATGAACCTTCTGGCACTGCCTGCTGTATCATCTGTTCGGTTTTTGTCGCGACCCACTCGTTCAGTAGCACTCGAGCTGTTTCAGGGGATTCTTTGAAATCGGCTGCCGTGATTTCGGCACCGTGCACATTCCGTATCTGTTGTTCGAAATCGGCTTTGAAATTATAACTCTTCTCCCTGCACAACAGCGTACCGAATTTCAAAGTGCATGAGGGGCCTGAAGATGCCATAATGGCACGTTTTGAGTTGATGTCTTGATCTTGATGGTATGAGAGGACCCTTTCAATCTGCTTAGCAGTATCGCCCTTCGCTCCCAAAAATATCATGTACATGGCGGACCTTACGCTGATGGGGGAGAAGAAGACATTCCCGGAGTTCTTGGATTTGCTCAAAGCCTTAAACAAATCCACCTCAAAGTCAAAATTTGAGATTGGCACCATGATCACTTCACCTGCTAGTTACAGTATGACTCGGCTATGTTTGTCTTTATCCCTCCAGTTGGGCTGCTTCTGCTGCTGCTGAGTTAGTACAGAGGAAACAGTCAGCAAAGGGGTAGCATAAATTTTAGCTCTCTGTCTCAAATCCAATGCTTTACCACACTATATGTGTTTAAACTGCTTTCCCTTCTGAGATATGAAAACCTTTATGTAGGCATCTTCAACTGCTTTTTATGGAGGGTGGAGCTTATTAAAAGTAAATGCACCACCCATAAAATAAGTGGTTGTCAGTTGCAGTTGTCATCAACATGAAGGCGAGTCACGTCAGAGCTCTGTGGTGTGTCTGCTTGTTGGCAGTGGCTGGACTCTGCCTGTCATCAGCCCAACGAGATGTGAACTACATACCATTGGAAGGGGGTTGCAGGGCTGTGTGTGTGCAAAGGGAATTTTCTGCTGTAGGAAAACAAAAAAATAAGAATAAAATAAAATAAATAACACCAGATAGACACAATCTTTGTTATTTGCAGATTTTATTATTTAGTTCCAAATTCATTTTAATTAGTTCAATATGTTTTGGATTACACATGTGACATTGCAGATACAAAAGTCAGAGTCGGATAAGGTTCATCATGGATTTCATGGAATCATGGATTGGATGTCAGGTTCATTTCTTGATGACTTTAAGACTGGCTCTTCCGTGTTGCTCTGTTTGCTCATAAACCGTATATAGTCGGTCTCCTCTTTTCAGTCCCTTAACTCTTGACTTGACTTTTTTTCCACGCAGTGGAATTCCCTGCCCCCAGAGCACACCTGCACCCCCCCCCCCCCAAGACAGGCCCAAAAGGGAACTTAGGCCCAAAAGGGAACCTACCCAGTCTCCCCTGGTTGCTGGTTGTCCCACGGACCGCCACAAGTGGGCGCATGTTTTTCTTGGCCGGGTGCCAAAAACAGGGGGGGAGCAGGACCACAGGTTCCAGTGCCCAGGGTTCCATGGTGTAAAAATGTAGTCTAAAGGCTGTCAAGCACACATTGACTGGCTGTGTGCTGAAAAAAGTGAATTTTTCGCGCACCCTCTATAAAAGTGTCCAGCAGAGGGCGGCGGCGAGTTTGAGAGAAAGTTCTGGAAGGTGGTGTAGGAGGGTTGTGCCGCAGGGTGTTGTCCAGCAGAGGGCGCTATTGTATCATTTTTGAATTAAAGTTTGTTCAAAAAGTGTCCAGCAGAGGGCATTGGTCAGGGGTGGAATTCCCTGCCCCCAGAGCACACCTGCACCCCCCCCCCCCCCCAAGACAGGCCCAAAAGGGAACCTAGGCCCAAAAGGGAACCTACCCAGTCTCCCCTGGTTGCTGGTTGTCCCGCGGACCGCCACAAGTGGGCGCATGTTTTTCTTGGCCGGGTGCCAAAAACAGGGGGGGAGCAGGACCACAGGTTCCAGTGCCCAGGGTTCCATGGTGTAAAACTGTAGTCTAAAGGCTGTCAAGCACACATTGACACTTGCACATCTGGTATGTAAAGGAGAGGAAGATGGGAAAAACACTTAACAAGCATAGGGAAATATATCACTTCTGCATCAACTGCATGTAAAATACATACACACAAATACAACAACAACAACAATAAAAATATTAAACATTTAAAATACTACTACTGAAAACTCAAACAACCAGCAGCTGTGTGTGCGCGACTGTGCCTCTGGCTGTGTGCTGAAAAAAGTGAATTTTTCGCGCACCCTCTATAAAAGTGTCCAGCAGAGGGCGGCGGCGAGTTTGAGAGAAAGTTCTGGAAGGTGGTGTAGGAGGGTTGTGCCGCAGGGTGTTGTCCAGCAGAGGGCGCTATTGTATCATTTTTGAATTAAAGTTTGTTCAAAAAGTGTCCAGCAGAGGGCATTGGTCAGGGGTGGAATTCCCTGCCCCCAGAGCACACCTGCACCCCCCCCCCCCCAAGACAGGCCCAAAAGGGAACTTAGGCCCAAAAGGGAACCTACCCAGTCTCCCCTGGTTGCTGGTTGTCCCACGGACCGCCACAAGTGGGCGCATGTTTTTCTTGGCCGGGTGCCAAAAACAGGGGGGGAGCAGGACCACAGGTTCCAGTGCCCAGGGTTCCATGGTGTAAAAATGTAGTCTAAAGGCTGTCAAGCACACATTGACTGGCTGTGTGCTGAAAAAAGTGAATTTTTCGCGCACCCTCTATAAAAGTGTCCAGCAGAGGGCGGCGGCGAGTTTGAGAGAAAGTTCTGGAAGGTGGTGTAGGAGGGTTGTGCCGCAGGGTGTTGTCCAGCAGAGGGCGCTATTGTATCATTTTTGAATTAAAGTTTGTTCAAAAAGTGTCCAGCAGAGGGCATTGGTCAGGGGTGGAATTCCCTGCCCCCAGAGCACACCTGCACCCCCCCCCCCCCAAGACAGGCCCAAAAGGGAACTTAGGCCCAAAAGGGAACCTACCCAGTCTCCCCTGGTTGCTGGTTGTCCCACGGACCGCCACAAGTGGGCGCATGTTTTTCTTGGCCGGGTGCCAAAAACAGGGGGGGAGCAGGACCACAGGTTCCAGTGCCCAGGGTTCCATGGTGTAAAAATGTAGTCTAAAGGCTGTCAAGCACACATTGACTGGCTGTGTGCTGAAAAAAGTGAATTTTTCGCGCACCCTCTATAAAAGTGTCCAGCAGAGGGCGGCGGCGAGTTTGAGAGAAAGTTCTGGAAGGTGGTGTAGGAGGGTTGTGCCGCAGGGTGTTGTCCAGCAGAGGGCGCTATTGTATCATTTTTGAATTAAAGTTTGTTCAAAAAGTGTCCAGCAGAGGGCATTGGTCAGGGGTGGAATTCCCTGCCCCCAGAGCACACCTGCACCCCCCCCCCCCCCCAAGACAGGCCCAAAAGGGAACCTAGGCCCAAAAGGGAACCTACCCAGTCTCCCCTGGTTGCTGGTTGTCCCGCGGACCGCCACAAGTGGGCGCATGTTTTTCTTGGCCGGGTGCCAAAAACAGGGGGGGAGCAGGACCACAGGTTCCAGTGCCCAGGGTTCCATGGTGTAAAACTGTAGTCTAAAGGCTGTCAAGCACACATTGACACTTGCACATCTGGTATGTAAAGGAGAGGAAGATGGGAAAAACACTTAACAAGCATAGGGAAATATATCACTTCTGCATCAACTGCATGTAAAATACATACACACAAATACAACAACAACAACAATAAAAATATTAAACATTTAAAATACTACTACTGAAAACTCAAACAACCAGCAGGGGGGGGTGTTTTAGAATCAGGGTCCCACTGTCAAATACACAACTTAACCTGCAGGGGGTTGCAAGGCTGTGTGTGCGCGACTGTGCCTCTGGCTGTGTGCTGAAAAAAGTGAATTTTTCGCGCACCCTCTATAAAAGTGTCCAGCAGAGGGCGGCGGCGAGTTTGAGAGAAAGTTCTGGAAGGTGGTGTAGGAGGGTTGTGCCGCAGGGTGTTGTCCAGCAGAGGGCGCTATTGTATCATTTTTGAATTAAAGTTTGTTCAAAAAGTGTCCAGCAGAGGGCATTGGTCAGGGGTGGAATTCCCTGCCCCCAGAGCACACCTGCACCCCCCCCCCCCCCAAGACAGGCCCAAAAGGGAACCTAGGCCCAAAAGGGAACCTACCCAGTCTCCCCTGGTTGCTGGTTGTCCCGCGGACCGCCACAAGTGGGCGCATGTTTTTCTTGGCCGGGTGCCAAAAACAGGGGGGGAGCAGGACCACAGGTTCCAGGGTTCCATGGTGTAAAACTGTAGTCTAAAGGCTGTCAAGCACACATTGACACTTGCACATCTGGTATGTAAAGGAGAGGAAGATGGGAAAAACACTTAACAAGCATAGGGAAATATATCACTTCTGCATCAACTGCATGTAAAATACATACACACAAATACAACAACAACAACAATAAAAATATTAAACATTTAAAATACTACTACTGAAAACTCAAACAACCAGCAGGGGGGGGTGTTTTAGAATCAGGGTCCCACTGTCAAATACACAACTTAACCTGCAGGGGGTTGCAAGGCTGTGTGTGCGCGACTGTGCCTCTGGCTGTGTGCTGAAAAAAGTGAATTTTTCGCGCACCCTCTATAAAAGTGTCCAGCAGAGGGCGGCGGCGAGTTTGAGAGAAAGTTCTGGAAGGTGGTGTAGGAGGGTTGTGCCGCAGGGTGTTGTCCAGCAGAGGGCGCTATTGTATCATTTTTGAATTAAAGTTTGTTCAAAAAGTGTCCAGCAGAGGGCATTGGTCAGGGGTGGAATTCCCTGCCCCCAGAGCACACCTGCACCCCCCCCCCCCCAAGACAGGCCCAAAAGGGAACCTAGGCCCAAAAGGGAACCTACCCAGTCTCCCCTGGCTGCTGGTTGTCCCACGGACCGCCACAAGTGGGCGCATGTTTTTCTTGGCCGGGTGCCAAAAACAGGGGGGGAGCAGGACCACAGGTTCCAGTGCCCAGGGTTCCATGGTGTAAAAATGTAGTCTAAAGGCTGTCAAGCACACATTGACTGGCTGTGTGCTGAAAAAAGTGAATTTTTCGCGCACCCTCTATAAAAGTGTCCAGCAGAGGGCGGCGGCGAGTTTGAGAGAAAGTTCTGGAAGGTGGTGTAGGAGGGTTGTGCCGCAGGGTGTTGTCCAGCAGAGGGCGCTATTGTATCATTTTTGAATTAAAGTTTGTTCAAAAAGTGTCCAGCAGAGGGCATTGGTCAGGGGTGGAATTCCCTGCCCCCAGAGCACACCTGCACCCCCCCCCCCCCAAGACAGGCCCAAAAGGGAACCTAGGCCCAAAAGGGAACCTACCCAGTCTCCCCTGGTTGCTGGTTGTCCCGCGGACCGCCACAAGTGGGCGCATGTTTTTCTTGGCCGGGTGCCAAAAACAGGGGGGGAGCAGGACCACAGGTTCCAGTGCCCAGGGTTCCATGGTGTAAAACTGTAGTCTAAAGGCTGTCAAGCACACATTGACACTTGCACATCTGGTATGTAAAGGAGAGGAAGATGGGAAAAACACTTAACAAGCATAGGGAAATATATCACTTCTGCATCAACTGCATGTAAAATACATACACACAAATACAACAACAACAACAATAAAAATATTAAACATTTAAAATACTACTACTGAAAACTCAAACAACCAGCAGGGGGGGGTGTTTTAGAATCAGGGTCCCACTGTCAAATACACAACTTAACCTGCAGGGGGTTGCAGGGCTGTGTGTGTGCAAAGGGAATTTTCTGCTGTAGGAAAACAAAAAAATAAGAATAAAATAAAATAAATAACACCAGATAGACACAATCTTTGTTATTTGCAGATTTTATTATTTAGTTCCAAATTCATTTTAATTAGTTCGATATGTTTTGGATTACACATGTGACATTGCAGATACAAAAGTCAGAGTCGGATAAGGTTCATCATGGATTTCATGGAATCATGGATTGGATGTCAGGTTCATTTCTTGATGACTTTAAGACTGGCTCTTCCGTGTTGCTCTGTTTGCTCATAAACCGTATATAGTCGGTCTCCTCTTTTCAGTCCCTTAACTCTTGACTTGACTTTTTTTCCACGCACACTGGCAGCAGGGACTCTTGCCCTGACACTTTTTTCACACACACTGGCAGCAGGGACACTTGTAGTTCTGTACCATGGCATTGTCTTCAGAGCAGGACACCTTTGTATTAGAGCTGTCTCTTGTAGCAGAGACAGGAATGCCTTACAAGTTGTTTCACCCTTGCTCATCATTTTGTCCACGATTGCAGTGGCTGGGTCTACGTATATACAGGCACAAAATCTCATCAGTCTAATGTGCTCACTTTCGTTGATTATGTTTCGTCCATAAAGAAGGTTGAGGACAACACCTGTGACCTCAATATCTGAGCTCAGGATAGCTTGAAGTGTCACCTTGTTTTTTCTTATCATCTCACTTGCTTCCTCTCCAGTTGTCTCCAGTTGTCCGGCGGCTTGAGGACTGTACCATGGCACTGTCTTCAGGTCAGGTATCCTCGCTGTAACTCGATTCTCTTGTAACATAGACAAGAACACTTCACAAGTTGTTTCACCCTTGCACATCATTATGTCCAAGAGCTCCATAGTTGTTTCGGAAGGGTAAGAGATTGTCGACAGCTTGTAGTACTCATTGTGGGTAACCAATTCGGATGAATAAGCACACTGGAAGATATAGTTCACATCTTCGAGCAGGATGCTTATCAGTTTGACCTTGTTTCTTCTTATAATATCTTTGAATGTCATGCCTTGCATGTAAATAAGTCTCTTTCCGGCTGTTTCAGTGCAAGCCATTGCTGCAAGACTGTACGATGGGATTTTCTTCTTCAGATCAGGAAAGGTGTCTGTTAGTTTTTTGTCTCCTAGCAGAGACAGGAACGCATGGCAAACTTTTTCACCCTTGCCAAGTAGCTTGTCCAGGAGTTGCATTGCTGCTTCGTAAGGGTCAGAGATATCCATCAGTTGGGAGTACTCCCTGAACACCAATGGTCTTTCCTCTAATTCAAAAACACACTGGATGGCATATTTGATATCTGACATCAGGACAGTTTGAAGTGTCATCTTGTTTTTTTGAATCATCGCTACAACTTTCAAGCCTGTGTCGGTGCTAGCCATGTCTCCAGGACTGTACCAAGGCATTTTTTTCAAATCAGGAAACGTTTCTGTCAGCTCTGTCTCTTGCAGCACTTGCAGGAACCTACTGCAAGTGTCTTCCCCGTAGACCATGATCTTTTCCAGGAGTGCAATAACTGCCAGGGCTGGGTCATTGTTACACATTGTTTTGACAGTTATGTAGTCCGTGTCATCAACTAAACCATGTTCAGAAACAAACTGGAGGACATATAGGATATCACTCATCAGTATTTGTTGAAGTTTGTCTTTGTAGCTGGAGATCGATCTCCTACTGGGATATCCTTCATAGCTGCTCACAAACACTGCCTGATCAAGTGGGTTGATCAGTTTGATCAGGCAGTGATCCAGCTCATCAAAGGAAGAGGAGCATAAGGATCCTGAGGCAGACAGCACTGCCTGGTCCTCCTCCATCAGTACCACGGCATGATCGTTATGCTCCTCTTCCTGTGTTGAGCTACAAGCAGACTTCATCGTGTCCACCAGCTCCAGGACGTTATGCACCTCTTCCTGTGGTGAACTAGAATCAGACAGCACTGCCTGGTCCTCCTCCACCAGCTCAAAGACAGGATCCTTATGCTCCTCTTCCTTTGATGAACTAGAGGCAGACAGCACTGCCTGGTCCTCCTCCATCAGTACCACGGCATGATCGTTATGCTCCTCTTCCTGTGTTGAGATACAAGTAGAGCGCATCGCGTCCACCAGCTCGTTATGCACCTCTTTCTGTGAAGAAGCAGACAGCACTGCATTGACCCCCTCCAACAGCTCCAAGACAGGATCCTTCTCTTCCTGTGTTGAGCTTAGATCAATTTTTGGCTCTTTTTTGGGGGGTTTCTCATCCCCAGTCAGCACCACCAAAATATCTTCAAAATCTGCACTTTCTTCTTCGCAGCTGTTGCTCTGTAGACAGCTGCAGCTGCCACTTCCACTGCATCTGCCATGAGAGTCCCTGCTGGATCTACAAACAGACTGCATCTTGTCCTCCTTCACCAGCTCCACAAGCTTCAGGATCTTATGCTCCTCTTCCTGTGGTGAGCTAGAAGCAGACTGCATCCTCCCAAACCAGTACCAAAGCAATGGAAAGCACATAGGGCTTGTTTTGCCAACTAATGTTTATAGTGGATGGGCTGTTCCAGCACAGCAGTTGCCTGTTTAAGCTCCTCCCCCACCACAGACCCTCCTGTGCCAAAAGTAACTGCAACCTTTGATAATTGCAGATGTATTTCAAACCAAGACATGTCTCTCCGACGATGAAACGTGTTTTCTGGTCGAACGAAGCTCACTTGACAGTTGGGAGTATTCGGAGGAACCAGTCTGTTGGAAAGGAACGTGTTTTGCAGTCAAATGGAGCTCTTGTAACAGTTTATGTTTTTTACACTATGTTGATGCATGTCCATATATGTTATAAGAAAATAGCCTAGGTATAAAATAGGGATCCGCAAGCTGTTTGTGTGCTCCTGTCAGGTGGGTGTTTTAGTGGTGTGTGTGTGGGTGCATGAGAGCTCCGTTTGACTTCAAAACATGTTTGGTTCGAAAACTCCTGTGAGAACTCTTTCTACTGAGTTTGCCTGAAAGTTTCACGTATAAGGGTAAATCATTTTTATAGATTCAAGGTGTGTTAGGACAAAAACATGTGTCCTAACCCTAACCCTAAAAGTGCACTGACTAATTACATTTCAACAAAGATAAAAAGGACAGCCAGACAATATGGTTGGTGGATTTTATTCAAAACACATATTAAGTACAAAAATAAAGAGTGATCAGATTAATGAAGAAAGACATATTTGAACACAAAATGCGTTTTTTTCACCACTGATGCGGAGGTAGTCCCAGTTACAGATTGATATACTTCCATAGTGCAATGCCAGTCTGCAGAATATTTTCAGTATCAACCTCAGAGCATATTTTGTGAAATGTTTCAGGATCAAACCCAAATGGGAGTTCCTGATTGTCACTGAGCTTACTTGCTGCTCCATTCAGAACTTTCATTCCCTCAGATGCTTTTCAGGATCATCAATTACCTCAGAGTATATTTTGTGAAATGTTTCAGCGTCAAACCCAAATGGGAGTTCCTGATTGTCACTGAGCTTACTTGCTGCTACATTGGGAACACACAGACTGCAATTATTCTCCATGTCCTCATCAGCCTGCAGATGCTTTTCAGGATCATCCATTACCTCAGAGCATATTTTGTGAAATGTTTCAGTGTCAAACCCAAATGGGAGTTCCTGATTGTCACTGAGCTTACTTGCTGCTACATTGTGAACACATCGACACCTGCAATTCTTTTCCATGTCCTGTTTCAACTGAAGCAGTAAGTGTTGGGAGTTTTCCAAAACTTTGATTCCCTCTTCAGTAAAAGAAAGACACATTTCAGTTTCCCTATTCAGGATGCCAAGATTGAGCAATATCCGTGTTATACAACCTTTATATATCTGGCAGCTTCGGGACAAGTGTACTCTGCCACAAATGATCAGCGATGTCATCATTTGCAGAGTGGCTCTAGAGAACTTTGGCAAGTCTTCATGGCACAGCTGGTAAGTGCCTGTGTATTTGTAGCAGTAATAGTATCTGCCTTTCGCATCCTTCACTCTTTTTCTCTCCACCATGCCCAGTGTCAACATTACATGGACAGCTTCGATCACGCGTTTCGGGTCCTTTAGTAGATGTCTAGAGAGTTGGATAGTTGTAAACTCCTTCCAGTTCTTTATAAGCTTTATCATCTCTTCCATTTTCTACCTTTTTAGAGTGCAAAGCTGCACTGACTCAACAAAAAGGGAAACATCTGCATTTGTATCCAACTTAGTCTCCTGTCTGCATAGCCCCTCCCCATTTACTCAACAAAAAAGGAAACATCTGCATTTGTATCCAACTTAGACTCCTGTCTGCATAGCCCCTCCACATTTACTAACAATTACTAACAATGGCTACTGGGAAAACATTGGGAAAACTGGGTTTGTATAGGGAAAAGGGTGTACAATGTGGGAATTTCACACAGAGTGGAAAGACCTTGGGATCATGACCTGCTTGGTCCTGAGCACTCTAGCACTGCTCTTGATTATATTTGCTCTCATCGTGTTCACTCGCAAGGCCATGGAGAAAAAACTAGACAGGCATTCCTTGTCGCCCATCTACCGAAAACTACCAGCGCGATCCACTGCTGTGTATGGGTGCACAACAACCACAGGTCCTTGGGAAGTGGAGAGCAAAGAACAGAGCCTATGGGAGGAGAGATCACCCTCCGTGTTGTGACAGTAGTGATAAATTAAAGGTTGGAAATCTCAACCCACATGTTTAGCAGGGCATGGTCAGAGTTGTGTGTTAGACTCTGTGCAAGTTCAAATCTCAACCCTATTGATGTACACAAATGTTAAGTAAAAAATGTTAAGTAGTGAGGACATACCAAGCAGTACAATGCATTTCACCATCAATGAGGTTCTAATCGACCATAACATTACAGAGTGTGAGGCCAACACTCCCATGTTTGTGCAAATCCCGCTGAAGCATTTGGTGGGAGCTAATGGCATAAGCCCATTGTTCATGGTCGAGAGATTGGAACTGAAAGCCTATGCTGAAGATGATCACCGGGAGGTGCCTGTCAAGTTCACACTCATGGACTCCAAGGCCCGGAGGGTGCTCACCTGTGAGCCCTCCATGTGCCCTGCTGAGTGGGTGAAGAGCACAGATAGGCGCAAGCTCCCGACGCCTGCAGCAGCTACCAATGAGTACCCATTCAAACGCCTCTACTCCTTGGACGAGGAGGACAACAGGGTGAGCGTGATTAACGCACTTCGCTTCCTAATGTCAAGAGTGATTTACATTCAGGTTCCAGGCAGTTGCACCTTGCCCACCATAACAGAGGGGCTGCAGCATCACACCCTAAAGTTTGTGTGTGAGAGCTGCCAAGAGCCTGCATTTTACATTCTAAATAATCAGGGGCTAATGTTGCAACAGTGCCCACAACAAGAGCTTGATGATCCAGACTGCTTCCCCTTGTCACCTTTTTGCACTCCCAGAGAGGACCATTGCATTGGCAAAGATGACATTGCCCTGCAATCCCTGGTGAACATGTATTTCTCCCTAGTAAAACCAGACCAGTTTTGCTACCCTTACGAACAGATCAGTGGTGAGTTTGGACACATCATCGTACCGCGGAGAAATTTTGAGCATGTAGCCAAGCTCTACCGGTGTGTTTCTGGCTACGCAGAAAACTTTTGTGTTCTCACCGAGGGTAATGCAACGGTAAAGCTCATGTTCGAGAGCCCACAAAAGATTGGGCTGTTAAGGGGGAAGATGTCTCTGAACCTGATCTATGGAAAATCACTGGCATCGATCCATGACACCATCCTAATTGAGGAGAATAGGCATATCCAGGACGAGGGCAACAATGATGATAGTTTCCCACTGCCCCAACAGGCTCATGAGGATGTGATACTGAGGCGTATATTGATGGATATCTGTCTAGTCTCTGATATGAGACTAGAGGAATATGCTGCCTACCTCTATGATGACCCACAGACACATCTCAGAATTTGATGTTTTTTGTGTTTAATGAAAAAACAAATGAATAAAACTCACAATACTCAAAATCTATGTTTGATGCATTTTTTATTATTGTACATTATAGGTGTTTAAATAAAAAACAATTTGTTAACTAAACAGAAAGATATGTGATATTATTTTTTTATTACAAGTTGCAATAGACATGGGTTAACTTTTCCCCAAACCCCTCTTCCATTGGATAGCATGCTCTGCTGCAGCTGGACACAGTCACTTACCAGTGGTTCTCAAAGTGTGATCCAAAGATGGTAAATGTGTTAGGAAAGTGCAGAGAACCTAAGCCTTCCTCTTTTAAATGTGAGTAACTTAAGTGACTGAGCTAAAGGGGTGCGAATTCAACTATGAATAATAGACATGTCCTTGCTTAGATAGTTCTCTCACTGGCCACTTGTTCTTCTAAGGTATTATTCTGACAAACGTGTGGTGTATTTGGGTCAGGTCAAACTGAGTTCAGGTCAAACTGGTATTCTGACTGGATGTCCTGGCTTAGACAGTTGAGCACTATAAAAGAAGCATGCCTGGACATGTGGTTGCATTCAAACAAACCAAAGTGTTGTGTGTTTTCTCTCTCTCAGGTCAAACTGAGTTTATTTGAGAGTCAAATTGTCAAATGTACTCAGTTTGACCTGCTCTTCTTAATATTAGGGATAACCCAGTTTGAACTGGTTGATTGATAATCCCGCAACCTCCCTCTTCATTGGATTACTTTCCTTGAGTACATAGATCTGCCCATTGGATACACCTCTGTTATTACACCATAGTGCATGCTGGATGGTTAGGTTCTGATACTAACACATTTTTTTTATCCAGTCAAGTACTTTGGCAATACACTCTAGCGCTGAGAAGAGAAGATTATAGATCACTGAAAACTTTTGTAGCTCAGTCACCATCTCTCCACAAAAACAAACAAACAAGTAAACGAAAAATGTCCCAACAACTGTGTTTTCTCTGTGGTTCCACTAGCGTGCTGCCTTGTTACACCGAAACCTGTTTGAAGACACTCGATGTTCTGCACAATTTTGAATCCTTTCTTGTGAAGCAAGATTCAGATGATTCTGTGATATCCTCCACCTTTGATGTTTTCATAGAACTGATCAGAAACGCACACCATAACACACATCAGAGCCCTGAGTTTTTGTTTTGCGATGCGGATTTCTGCTACAAGCACCTTAAGTCTCACACCCTGGCGTGGCTGCACATGTATGTGGCCGACTACAAGGACGTTAGCTCCTTGGAGTTCAAGGAGCTTATGGCTGCTCTTGAAGGGCTCCCAGAACCAAAGGAGCAAACTGAGGTTCCCCTACGCTCCCCGTATGCACCGCAGAAGCAGTTGTACATCGTCATATGGGATGATGTTCTATGTGAGCTCAACAAACTCGAGCTGAGCAAAGTGTACCTGATGCTCACGCTGATCAACAGCCAGACCTGTCTGAGCCACAAGTTTCAGTTGCGCCATCCACTAGAGATAACGGCAAGGGACATCAGCCTGTGTGCCCGACAGTGCTTCCAGTCCCATTTTGCCTGGGTTGCAAGGGCAGTCCTTGAGAGGCTGGGGCTGTATGATACGGGCATCCGCAAAGCAAACTACCTTAAGCTTCGGCAGTTGAACATGTTCTGCGACAGTAACGAGGCATTGGTTCAGGTCTATGTGCCGGATGAGCTGAATTTGACAACCGTGGCTAGAGTAGACAAGAAGGAAGCGCTCAAGCAAGAAGAAAGCTACATTAAGCGCACGCAGCAAAAGCACATAAGAGTGGCAACGTTTGAGCAGCTGCCCTTTTGCCAGATTCCGCTTTCGTTTAATTTACACCATATGGGTAAGCGCGACATAATCAACATCCTATCTCTCTCCATCAGCCCAGTGCTCTTGCCGGATGTATACCACTACTTTGCAGTACTCAACTTCGATGACCCGCTCAATCCAGGTGGCTACCTACGGCTTGACCTTGCTCGCGGGCTTGATGCTCAGCAGCCGAGAGTGGAGCATCTCGTTCTTCTTGCTAAGAACAACGGTCTGAGCACTGCAGCCGTGTGCCAGGGTCTGGAACTGATCCTGCGTAATGTGTTTCGGATGTCGAGCGTAGCTAACACAATGATAGAGCTTATTGCAAAGTTACCTGTTGAACCAAGTGTCTCGTACTGCCTCTCCAAAGATCAAGAGGATCTTAGCAGGATGACAGTGGCTGTGAGTAAGCTTCAGAGGTGCCCTTTAGCACTAGATAAAGTAATCGATCATTGCAATCACCAGAACACCATGCTTGTAGAAGGCGCATTCGTCACCGTAGGTAGAAGCGGAGCTGTCACATATAACGCTATGAACATTGTCAAAGCCTGCAACTCTAACTATGTACACTTTCCCTGGGGGTGGCTTCAAACTTTGCTATGGGGGGACGCTGATGACCCTGTTGGACATGATCTTGACGAGGAGGACTATGGCCGCTACGTAATGTATGCGAAGCAGCTTACCGAGGGAAGTAGAAACACAGGAACTGTAAGGAGTGGTGAAGAGGATATGGCAAGGATATGAATTATTTTGCTTTTTATTGTGGATGTAAAAAAAATATATATGTATGTTATCACAAAATATTATGCATCAACCTTCAGTTCCCCTGTTCTTTTTCATTTAAAACAATATATCTCATTCACTTTATACTCTGCTCAGCACACCCCTAAGGATGCCAATAAAAGCAACTGCCTCCTTTTTAATCGAAAACATGTAACGTAACTCAGATCAAATAAAGAATACAAAAATATCAAAGATTGTGTCAAAACTTTATGATCTTTATTTATTGTTTCATTGCAATCATTTCATGATATCCTGCAGCCGCAAGAAGCGGCTTCCATTCAACTTGGACAAGGCAGTAAACATTTCCATGCTGCTACCCTTCATCTTCTTCATCTTCTTTCCATCTGTACAGCTGCTGCACTGATGCTGCTGGTGCTCTGGTAATCCTTCACGGTCAACATTAATGAACACAGGCCTGGTGCAAAGGTACTTGTCCTGAACATTTCTCCAGTCCATCTGCAAGTGCACTTTAGTGAGCTTGAACATAGCTCCATCAGCACAGTGCCACACAATGCCTTCAATCTGCCCTTCTGGCCTATCCTTGAACCAGAAAAGCAACTGCTCGCGGTTCAGAGAAGGAGGTTTTTTCACAAGCAGAGTTCCATGAGCCACCAGCATTCGGATGTTCAGTTTATAAGGGTTGCCGTTGATCTTTGGGCCAATTAGCTCAAGGGTCTGTCCCATTAGTTCTGCCAGTGGAACCAGAGCCAATTCCAACAGGACTTCCTCTTCAGAGCTCTGCCTGAGAACCAGGGCTGCACCATGGTTGACTACAGAAGAATGCAATGGGTACAACTTGTCACATTCATGTACAGGAACCCAACCTAGGACATTTCCAAATTTGTTAACTTCAGATTTATTTTCCCCAACGTGAGCAGGGATCCAATATTCTGGGATGTTCTTAAAGTCCTTCTTAATGTTGTATGTGAAGCCTTCGCGAATACCACGGCGGTGTGCACTGCGATTTTCTTTGAACCGTTCCCATTCAGGTTCTTTGAGCTTTAGTTCTCGCTTTGCCCAGAGGTATGGTTTACCCTCGAACTCTGTAACATAACAGCAGGTGCCATCCACCTTTTCTGTGGCAAGTGCACTGTGAATGTCAGATTTCAGCACTAGGTCATTCAGTTTTTCTGTTGTGACAACCTTATATTGCTGGTCCTTGTGCTTGCTAGATGGTCCGTCTTCTATGGTTCTCTCAAATAAACACTCCATTTTCTGTTGTACAGAACCTAAACGAGGCATTTTATCTGTCTTGTTTAATTTTAGTTTTATTTTTTGAGTCCTACAAAATGTTACATGTGATGTCTGTCCTTCAGAGTCTGTCCTTCAGATGCTGTGTTACAAGTTTTATACTATCCCATACCACGCCCCTAATGACATCTCTGAAACACATGTGCCGAACCGCCTCCTTCTTTTGGAATCATCATACACTGCTTTCTCCAGCCTGGAAACCGGAATGCGAAGAGCTTTCAGCTCCTTGAAGAATTTTTTGCATCCTATGCAGTGATACATGGGTTTCTGTTTGTTCAACCATCCTTTTTTAGCAAATGTTACAAGCCACTGGTGAACTACCTGCCGGTCACTGTTGTAATATGGCATGATGACAAGGACCTTGTCAGGCAGTGGAGCAGTGTACATGGGAAAGGCTTCTGGCTCATAAACCTGCTTTGCCATGACTGCCTGGTACAGGCTTCCTGTCAGGTCAAGTATCTCACCTTCATCAAACTCACCCCCCTGCACTGATATCCATGTCCCTTGAGCACAAATACCGGCGTTGTCAAGCAGCACCCGAGGCACGCTCACTGAAATGCATCCCTTGTCAGTTTGCCTATCTTCAGTGAGCTTAAGGGTGCCCTCACGAAGGGTTTTGGACAGCAATGCGCCAAAGGCAGCAATCTCCGACCGGTACACAGTGTCCGGGTTTAGGCCCATGTCCTGGATGATCACTACACCAGCCAGCTTCAGCTTATCGACTGGGAACCGCAAGTGAGCGGTCCTGCGTGCTGTAATGCTCTGAAGCTCCTGGCGCCCGCAGCTAGGGATCATGTGTAGTGGACAGTTATTCATCAAGGTCAGGAACACTTTACTTGCCCTTTGTACTCGTTCGGAAATTGCATTGAACCTTTGGGCTAAGTGCTTGCGGCAGGACTCCATGGTCTCTTTGTCATGTGTTTGGCTGTACATGTAGCGGGACAGGCAGTAATCCACCACACAGTACGCGGTCATATTGGATTGACTGCTTATAAGGGAGATTTTGGCATCTCGGCTCACCAGCACCCTTGAGCTAAGCATGTTGTTGCTGCCGGGAGGAAAAGTAACCTTTTCCAGCTTGCCATCCGCTGCTTGTTGGGCTACTGTGCTCGCTTGGAACAGATCCCCATCTTGTTCATCTGAGTTATAGCAACTAGCTGAGGTCCTGTGTCTCTTGCTGCTTGGGCCCTCGTTATCGGTCTCTGCAGAATGAGATGAACACCTGGGCCTCTTGCTGCCCCTAGGCTCCTCTGCCTCTGCTCCACCTTTTAAGCTGCCAGTCTTGATTTTGAGATCCAGAGGGTACCTGTAGAAAACTGCCTCGCAAGGCTTTACCTTTTCATCGCCGGGCCTCATGGATGGCCTTAATGAAACACTTGTGATTTTCTGCAGATTCTGTGTGTGCTTCACTGTTTCCAAGTATGTGGTCCTGATGCTTGTGCTCTTGACCCTTAGCCTGTTGAGCACTTCCGGTTTCAGGTTGATGTTTTTCTCACATTTCAGCAGCCTGTGCCATGGAAAGAACCCAGAAGCTAACTTAGATGCCTCTAGCTCTGCCGCATGGCACGCAATCAGGTCCCTTCGTATGGCTTCTGCTGAAGAAAAGAGGTGGTTTAGGCAGTATAGCTTGTCCTTGTACAGCGTCATAACCTCAAAACACTCAGCATAGGTACCATTGCTGAGCGTTACAGACACGGCCGTGAACCCGTCATCTAGCTCCACTGCCTTTACCAGCTCGACCCTATGGCGGTCCAGTGCAGTTTCGCATTCCACCAATCCCAGCCATAGGCCCGTGGCACGGTCAATCTGCACCTTACGGCGATTGAACAACACACAGTCTCCCATGCTCAACTGGTGCCAGGGCAGGGTGGAGAAGCATCGGCTGATGTCGGGCTCCAGCTTCAGGCAGTCACCTCGCATCACGCAGGCGATGAATACGTTGGCCATCGCTTCGTCACATGCAGTGCGGACACTCTTGCAAACTGAGACGCCTCGCTTTTTCACTGCCACCTTCGCGAGCTCGCCCGTCTCGTGGTTTAGCGTGTGGCTCAAGCTGATGTACATCCCCTTGGCCTGATAGCATATGACCGAGCTGCTGTTTTCGTACTTGAGATTGATCCTATGGTTCTTCACGAAGGGGCCAGTTATATCGAGTTCAGGTCCGTCAGACATCTTGACCAGGTATGTTGGGTACCCAAGCGTTTCTCCACACTTTGGGTCCCTGAAGGCTCGGTGTGTAGAGTTTCCAGGCCCTATGTAATAAAGTCTACCAAGCACATCCTCAATGATCCTCTTGTGCACAAATTCACAGAATTTAGGTACCATTGTCTCCGTTCTGGCAAACTTTTGAGTGATTGCATCACGTGCCTGTGCTGCAAATGCTGCCAGCCCCTCTCCCTCTGCACCCGGCTGAACATTGTCTACTCTGTCTTGTAACTCATGCTCAGGCTGGTCTTTGGGTCCGTAGCCCACCACCATCATGATGCTGTCCGTGTGACTATACACCATGGTACACTTTGAATCAAAACATTCTGACGTGCACTCCTTGACCACCTTCATCTGCTGCCTGCCTGCAGCTGAGATGAGAGGTCCGCATATACCAGCAATGCCATAGAAGGAGTTCATCAAGATCTTACACTCAAGCACCAGAAGCTCAAAGTAAGCTCGCTTCTCTTCGCTTAGCCCCGACGCACTAAGCAACTGCTTGTACTCGGCACGGCGCTTGTAGTATCGCTCCATGGACGAGTTCATGATACCATCATCGCGAACAAAGCTTCCTTCCACGTCGTCATACTTCATGATCAGAGATGCACACTTGAATCCCTCGGCCTCCCAGTGGTAGCACAACCACCCGGTGAGGTCGTGGTCAAACTCTTTCGGTGGCCAAGGTACTGTGGACTCAAAAGATACGTTGAGCACACTCATGATCGACGGGTACATGCTAGCAAAGTCGAAAGACAGCTCCAGTCCCATGCCGGGTCCTGAGTAGTGAAGCCCTGTCATGGGATCGCACACAGAGCCGCCCTGGCATGATTCCTTGCTGAACTCAATGGTCCAGGGCTTTCGTTTCTTCAGTTTACGCCCAAGTGGACCAGCGACACACCTGAGGTTATCCAACTTGTACTTCAGCTGAGGGATCTGCACGGCGTGTATGCTTTGCACAAAGCCTTCAAACGTGTTGTAGCGGCCATGTACGATCACGTCGATGTTGAGCGTGGCGCGGCAGCGATGGAACAGGGAGGAGACTGGGTCCAGCACCTTGGCCAGCCTCGCGCACAACTGCGAGTCTTGCAGGTTGTAGACAAGCACCTTGAAGAGATCCTTTCCACCTTTGCGGATCATTTCGTCCTTGCAAGAGTCACTCACCTCCGATACTTTGTACAGCTTTCTAGGGTCCTTGAGCGTTAAGCCCCTTTTCAGTCTCTTGTCGCCAACGACGTAGCGGACAACGTCGTTAAGTTTCATGCTGGGACAGCAATACTTAGTGGACTGTGTCCCTGCCATTCTGAACAGGTCGATCACATTGGCACCACAGCTGTTGCTCTTGAAATGGCCAAGCTTCTTTTTTCCATTCCTGAACTCTTGAGCTGCATGGGACACACAGGGTTTATGCGCTGTGACCATTGATTCGTACATCTCAATCATACGCACCATCTCGAACTGAAACACAGGCTTCATCCTGCTCCCAAAGTTGTCAGAAACGAACAATCCGTACCAGAGCGTATGCAGCTTACCACGACTTTCGGCACTTAGGTGGTAATGGTGACTGCAACAGCTGCTCAAGTAAAACTGAACTCGCTGCTCAAGCACCCTAAGGTGAAAGTCGGCGTTGTACATGTATAGCAGCTCGATGTTCTGTTCTTTCAGTGCCAAGAGCACCTGACAAATCAGATAATACTCGTTTTTGCACTCCACGATCCTGATCCGTTTTGGATCTTTGATGGCCGCAGTAAGTGCAACCTCAGCGCTCACCTCAAGCTCGGGGCCGTTCTTCACCTTGCTTTTGTTGTAGAACACCATCAGGCTCTTCCTGTGTTCACCCGGCTTCTTGACTCGGTCCCCACGCAGGGACACGATGGAAAGGCAGGTAATCTCGTGCTGTTTTCCGGACACATCTTCGGGAAGACTTGGGATATCCACGTGTGATGAGCCTTGTGGGTTTAATTTTCCTTCCAACTCTCGCTTCAACTGGAGAGCACTGGCATTGAGCTTTTTCACCTTATTCTCTGTGCAGTAGGGGGATTTTGACGCAAATATAATGCACCGGGTTGTTGGATCTCTATATCTGTCCTTGTAAACCGTATCAATGTGGAGGCAAGCGACATTGTAGAATATGTCACGATGTTTTGTCTCAAACACTAGAGCCTCAGCCTCAGAGAGCTCGTGATCATAGATTAGGTTCTGTGGAGATATCTTGGTGCTCTTCTTCTGCCAGTCAACATTTGCAACTGGCAGGAAGTAGAGTCGGCCAAACATTATGCCTATGCACAGTGCTGGGACATTACCATCACTTGACATATAATATCCTTTTTCTACATTGAAATCACCAAAGTTCAGCGCTCCCTTAACTTTTTTAAAATATTTTTCTGCAGAGTTCACAGAAGCCAGAGGGAATACCTGAGCGTTCACCTGCTTCTTGATATCGTCCTGACGGACCAATACCTGTACAGGATCAGCAACCATATGCTGCTGCCAGTTGGTCCTGACTCCCTCCCAATTCTCATTTGAGGAATCCTCAATCTCAAGATCATAGCCCACCACTGGGTGGATGTTAGTCACATGCATTGAGACAGAGCTGTGTAGGGACTCTTTGCTGATTGAGTGCACAACCAGGGCCCTGCAGAGCAGGCTGTTTAGCTCGTGATCATACATGACAGACTTTATGAGGAGACCCACTAGGCTGGGTTCTTGAACTGTGTCAACACTGCGCCTTGTTGGGTACATGCCGGGGAAGATGGACATGAAGGGAAAAGGGCCATCCATGGTGGAAAAAAATTGTGCTTTGCTATGTTGACAACTTTTTGAGGATCTACAGGGAGTGGGCGGGTAACGGTGTTCACTTAGTGGATTGAATTAGGCTCCACCCCAGTCACAGTAGGAGAAATAGATAAGAGAGAACAAAATAAAATGTCTAAAATACAGCAGGGGGCTTTAACCTTACGAGGATCCCTAGGATGCCTCGTAAGGGCAAGGATGAGAGTCTGGGACCTCAGGTGCCCCCACGCAACTGGTGCACTGCAGCTTTCCCTGAGGTAGCTTTACCCAAAGAAAGGCATGTCATGTTCCTTGCTATCGAGAAGAACCTTCTCTATGACAACTCAACTGACATGCACTGCTTTGCAGCGCTTGAGCTCAAGCAGCGTGCACTGTTCCAGCTGCTGTTGTACATTACCTACTGCTTCAAGGGCAAGGTGTTGCAAATCACTATAGAGAATCGCGATGTGGGAAAACTATCATCGCCCATACGTGAGGACTTTGCAGAGGCACTTCTTTTTTGCTTTGTGCTAGACATGTCTGAGGAGCCTGATGTCCAGATTTCTATAAGTGAGCAAGAGACCTCCTCTGAGGTCTCTTGTGAGGAAAGTGAGGAAAGCGAAATGGAGGAAAGTGAAATGTTGGGGAGTTTAGGTGTGTTACATACAAATTACATAGACGAAGAAAATAGTACTGATATAGACGAAGAAAATAGTACTGATATACACGAACAACATACTATGGAAAATGTACACCAAGAGGCATTCGCTGGATTCATGAGGCTGTCTCTAGTGAAGCACAGGATATCTTCACTCAACTATGCCATGATCAACATGCGTGACAGCAAGGGCGAGATGAGTGCCATGTTCAACTGCCTTCACTGTGTGTCCGACAGCTTGGTTTCAAAGAATATGGAAAAGAGTAAGGTGCAGCAGCTCATGGGCTCTGCGTACATTCCCATGATCTCGGCTCGCGGAGCACACGCCGTACCCGCCACAATCCAGGACCTAAGCCTGGAAGGTCTGAGGCAGTCCTTGTCAGAGATCATTGACTTACACTTCCCATGTGGTGAGGGTGACGGCAGGCAACTCTTTAAAACCCTGATGGATGCCATGTCTTGTGAACAGTTGTTGTCCCAGGGCTGCTTTGCCAAGGAACAGGAGACATTCTTAGATGAAATCCGAGGGGTGGTTAACAACTTAGCCGAAAGCGGCAAGGGGAGTTTGGTGAATGTGCGGTCCCTAATTGTGTTTGAGTACAACATGGTCTCGCTGATTAACAGGGAAAACCCTGCTGCCTTTCTAGACATAAGGATTCACAAGCATGTATCGGTGCCTAAAGGCACAATGAGCAGGATGATGGAAGACATTACAGCATGCCGCAGGAATGCAGCACAAGCCAGTATTTTCCGTAAACTCCGCTGTGGTTGCTTTCCACGTTGCACGCAGGAGTGCTTAGCATGCTACACTTGCCTGTACAACACGTCGCCTATCCACCCTTTCCTAATGGTGAGCCAGGAGGAGACCATAGAGAGGCTGTTCCCACACTTGGCAAAGCTGAACCGCCTTGCCACAGAGATGAAGGCTAAGCACAAGTTTGAGAACAGCGCACATCTCTTTGAGACCATGGCTAACAAGATGTACACGTGCCTGACTGAGGGCCGGTTCAGTGCTCCCAAGCCAGTCAAGGACCTCTATGCTCAATTCCGTTCACTTACCGAAGGGTCTCGGGAGAATTCTGCTCTGTCACTTGGCAGGAGGTGTACCAACGTGTACTCAATGTTGTCTAGGGGCGTGAGGGGGCACCTAGAAACTTCCAGCTTCAACGCACTCAAGCTTTATGACAAGGCTCTGATCTCGCACATGTTTGTGGACACATTCAAAGTCCACCGGCTTTTCCAGGCATCCACTACGTTAAACTATGTGATCACCAATACCGCGCCTCGTTACACTATAGAGAGGTTCATGTTGTTTAATTTCACAGGTGCAGGAGAGGGCAAAACATTTATCAACAAAGTTATCAAAATCATGTTTCACATCACACCCACCTGCATGGAGGACCTGACTTCGTTCACAGATCAGTCATTCAAATACAAGAAAATTCGTACTTCATGGACTGTAATGATTGAGGACACTCACAACACGCAAAAGGGCACACGTGGTACAGACCGAGATTCTGCAAACATGCCCAACCAGTTCAAGCACCTCCTGGACGATAGTGTTTTTGAGAGTGACACCGTGATCTGTGACCCGGCTACTGGTCTCCTGGACACAAAGAAGGTTCAGGCGGTGCATAACGTAGGGTTTGTGTGGACAAGCAACTCACTGGAACACACCAGCCCTGCTTGGCTGGACAGGTGTCTTGTGATGTCCTCAGAGTTCACAAATAGCTCCTCGCGAACTTGTTCCTTTCAGAGTATTGTCGACACTGTGAAGGAACAGCAAATGGATATAATTGCCTCAACCTGTCTCTTCAGACAGAACTTAGTTCAGTGCGTTTGTATGATCGGCTGCTCCAGCTTGCTCCAGTTCAGCGAGTCTTTTGACACAGCTAGAACCAGCTGCATTGATATGATGAGGAAAACATTCGTGATGAACCCTGGTAGACGGGGCCGGGACAACATGAGGATGCTGGGCATCATCAATCAGCTGGTGTTTGGAGAGGCTATGAAGCTAGCTTGCCACTTTGTCTTTGATCTGTGGGTGCCTCCCTGGACTAGGGTGCCAGATACATTATCTAGCTCTGACTCTCACTTCATCTCCAAACTCAACAAGGAACGCATGAAGGCGCTAGACATGCTTTCATTTGGCCAGCTTTGCCTCGAGGTGTGCTCTGTGTTCAAATTGTGCTCGGCAGCGTGCCTCCCTGACGTACTGCCCAGGGTAATTGATATGAATGCAAACTTTGCTTGCCAGGTTCTGGTCTACGTATTGAAGCAAGTGAAGGTGCAGAGCTGCCTGAGCCAGTCCCAAAATAAGGACGGTCACATTCATATTTCGGGTATTGCCCAGCTGTACTTCCCAGATGATCAGCTACCAGCTAGTTCGATGGCACACGAGATGCTGGCGGAGTGCGCCTCGTGTACCTTTCCACCACGGATCCACGACGGAGACATGAGGAAACGTAAACTTTGCACATTTGTCAAGGACAAGAAGGATAAGGAAAATGCATTTTACGGTAAGATGCCGTACAAGACCCATTTCAAGGTTTCATCTGTGACTGTGTGCCTTGAAGTAGTATACGATCTGCTGGCTTTATACGCTCCGGAGAGCCATGAGGCGTTCTGGGGAAAGGTAGGCAGCGCAATGTTGGATGCTTTTGAGGCTCGGGAAGCTTTTGAGGCTCAAGAAGCTTTTGAGCAGCCAGGCTCAGACTTTTCAGAAGAGTCCGCGAATGAAGAGGAAGGGGAAACGAATGAAGAGGAAAGCCTTCGACCCCCACCGATCCCTCCAACTCCTCCAAGCATCACCTTCAACCTGGACTTCACTGAAGATCCCGTGCAGGCATTGATACTTGAGGCGACCAAAGGGGTGCCAATGTTGAAGGAGATGACGTTCCGAAAAATCGGCAACCTGGAGCAGCACTGTTACGAGTGTTCTGCTCCAATATACTATGGTAGTGTGATATACAGAACTTACCCCGAGACACGCGTCGCGTATAACACGGACCACTTGAACGAATCTGGTTATGGCACACCAGAAACCTTCCACTGGCCTAGGCTCAAGGTATGCAGCCCAGAATACTCTGGGGTGCCCATCGTAAACCTGAGCAACTTTTGCAATACACGCACCATCTACTACCAGGACAAGATCATGCTGAGACTCAACGAGGAGCCACAGGAATACCACGCGCACTACAAGGTACTCGAAGAGGACTGGGAATGGAAGGATGCTGTCGCAGCATTGAACAGCATCTACCCTGAAGACCCGTTTACAGTGGAGAACCTCAAGTCTGACTACGCCTCTACCATGGCAACAGTACATCAGCAAGAGCAGCTTTCAGGCAGGGACGCTCTAGCCAGGAGGAAGGTCAAAAGTCTGGCCAGGCGGGTGGACGAGAATATCGAACCGGGTTACACATACGCGTCTTCACCGCAGGCCGAGGAAGATGTGTATGGTAGACACAAAGGAACGGGACGCATTGTTGATCATGTGTCCAAACGTGCAGGGAGCAGTGGAACAGAAACTAGGAACCCTTTACAGCCTATTTCGAACCTCATTCTTTCGCAGTGTTACGAGAGTCAACATAGTCATCCCTCCGGTAGTGAGCACAAAAAGAAGTCTAAGACAAAAAAGCACACGCACAAATCAAAAGAAGGCAGGAGCAGTCGATCCAAACGTAGGACCCCTTCTTCGTCATGTTCCGAGAGTGAAATGGTAGAAACCCCAAAGTGTGACCTACACCAATCCGTAAGTCAGTGCAAAAAAAAGAGAATGTAAAGCCAAAGCACCATGAAATTACTTTAGTGCAACCTCACTCTAACCATTTATTTCATTTAATTTAAATTTAATTTGTTTAGAGCTTGCAACTAGGGTAATGCGTTTTTAGCCTGAAGACAAAATACATGCATCATTGTTTGATACTGCTGAATAAAGACCGGGTAACAAAACATTGTTATCATTTGACTTTTATTTTCTCCCGTTATTGTAATCATACATGATGCCAACCATAGGACTCAGGGAAAAAGAAAGACACCCACTGGATACAGTCATCTTACACAGCATAGAGATCACAGATAGGAGAGAACAGTGGCACCCCAATACTATAGGAAACACAGATCCATTTTACACCCTTTTCCATACTCTAGCACATGAGTGGCCATAACATTGTATGTGCAGTCGACATGGCTGTAGTACAAAGTATGCACAACGGCGGTGAAATCACACACACCGATCTCCTTAATAACTTCCAAAGACCTTGTGTCCGGGGCAGGCAGTGTAGAAAGTGCCCCTTGCTGCAGCCTGCCTTGGGAAAGTGGGGTTGGCCTGCCTTGTAGTTGCCCCTCCGACAGCCGGTACCATTGACCCAAAGTCAAATGACCTGGGTAGCCCATCCGCATAATACCATTAGGCAGCTCCCCAATCGCCAATTTTGCCTTATTAATGTCACCCTCGATATAGATGTGCATGAAGTATGAGTGACTATGGTCAGGGGGCTGAGGAAGCCCTGCAGTTGACACCTTTGCTGTTTTGAAGGCAAACACATCCTCGTGTGCAGAGTTATCAATAACTCTTATAAAACCATCAGGTAAATCCATGTTGGCTCCATGGATCCATGCTACTATGGATTCTTCCACTGCATGTGAATCAGCATTGTTGTGCCACAACAATGCTATAAGCCCATGTATCTTTGGCACAGCGAGGATGCAGTCCGATATTAGGTCGCCGGCCTTCCACCGCAGGTCAACTACACACTTCTGTGTGTCACGCAGCGCTATATTGGCAAAATCGCAAAGTGTACAGACTTGCTCAAGTGGGTGAATCAATCCCATATACAGAGTTTCACTGTACATTCGGTTCCCGTATTCAATTGCACCTCCTGTTGTCTTCCTTTTAATCAAGTACATTGCGCTGCAGTTATCTGTGCCTGGGTAAACCCTGACTGCGATAGTTGCGGGAATGCTCTCCGCCACACTTACTCCGTACTGTGCCACCACCCCTAGCATGTATCCCTTCTCGGGATCCGGATTGCTGTACACATACAGCCCGGGCGGTAGTCCGTGTGACTTCCTCAGCCTCACCAAAACAGTTACTCCGCACGCGGGCTGGTATTGCTTCCTCAATGTCAGAGATACTTGGTAAGCTTGGTAAACTTGGAAAATTTCTCTAGGCCACAAGAGCTTGGTCAGGTTGTTATGCAAGGCCCCTCCCTTTTCTGCTATAAAGCCTGGGTTTTGCCTGCTCTTTTCTTCTTCTGCACTCTTTACTGATTCCCTCCGAAGGTTCTCTAGTATCTCCGGTATTGAGGTTATGTGCTCTTCACAGATGTTTTCTGGCAAAAGAGAAAGCTCGTCTAGTGGCTTGCCAACTGCACCCTTGATAAACACAATCCCGCCTATCACAGGCACCGGATCAAGTGTCAATGCCTTTGCAAGCTCACAACAGAGTAGTTGCAGCCTGGACATGTTTGACAGTCCTTCGTTCACAGGTGTCGTTCCTGAAACTCTGCTTGCTGCATGCGACGAGATGCGTTCTGAGAAACAAGCAAATCAGGTAAACAAGTGTACAGTCATGTACAGGAAGGTTGCGTCAACACCATACACGCAGCGTAAGAAGATGTACCTTCCTCGCACCCCTGTGAAAGGGAAGGGAAGCAAATGCTTGGTGTGCCACACAGGCTTGGTGAAGACTAGCAAGCAGCTGATACACTCTGGGGTGGTGATCAACTGTGGCTGCACGGGTGTGCGTGTGTGTCTTGTATGCTTTGAGAACCCATCAGCTGAGGTCGAGCCCTGGTACATGCAGAAGCCCCACCACGACGAATGCCTCACACTAAAATTATCCTTCTGCAGTGAGTGCACTGTTTTTAACCGAGTAAGAGAGAGGGTATGCTGCCGTTGGTTGTGTCCCGGATGTGCTGAAAACGCAAAGAGGGTGGAGCATTGTGTCCAATGCTCCGCAGCTTTCACCAATGGGCCCAGTGAGATTCAGACTTTGTTTAAGCAGCCAAACCTAACCGGGGTAGGGTCAGATGAAGGAAGCACAGATTACGAAGGGGATAATAACATTGGTGCGGCAAAATCTGAAGCATACAGAAATGCAATCAGGGATCGAGTGATGGCTAAGGTGCAGCAAACAAGACACCTGACATATGAAAACATCCGAGACTTGTTCCCTGAGCGCCCTCCTAACCCGAAGCTGTGCACTTGCTCCTCAGGTGGATTCCCTAACGCAATGCACAGTTGCTGCTCATGGGTGACCACTGTACTGAAACTACTGAACGCAAACTCTGAACCTTTGTTGGCAATGTTCGCTGATCACGCTGTCCCCGGTCGGGCACTCGCGCGAAATGAATACAGCAAGGCTATGCTGCTAAAAATGTTTAAAGACTCTAGGCTGCCGCCATGTGCGAACAGTGACCATTGTAAGGGGAAGCTGCTGATCCGGAGCAATGGTCAGATCCATGACAAGCCCCTCCCTTCGCTGCTATCTCCAAAAGCCTACCAGACGCTCACCACAGAGCCAGTGAACCCATGCTCATGCATCCTTTGTCTGCTGTTTCACCAAAACTCCACTGTCTTGGCGAACGCTAGCTCTGAACGGTTGAACCTGCTACCCTGTCCAATAGAACCAGTATATTACTTCAACATCAAGCTGAATCCCGATGTGGGTGTTCAAGAACACAAAGTGGATAACATCGGCAAACAATTGATCCACTTCCAGGGCCACGCTGTGGGCTTCCAACCGGAATTCTACTACAACTGGCGCGACTTCTTTGATGCCCTCAGTGTTGATGAGAGAGGCTCAGTGGTCTTCAAGGAATCGTCTTCCTAGAATAATAGTAGAGTCCATAGAGTGATCTATTACAATATGTATTAACTCCCAAGAGTGATAATATCAGAGACACTTTTGTATTTTGATTGCATTTAGTCTTTAATGATTGGCTTAACATATCATAATTAAAGAAAGCATGTTAACCAACTTTTTTGTGTTCAGATCTTCCTTGTTAATTTGAGTGAATACATTTTTGTGTCACATAAAGCTTCTGACAGTTTCTTTCTGTCTGTACCATTCTTAATCTCGATCATAACCAGGGTCAGGTGTTGCTTCCTTGTTCCTTCCATGACGCTGTCCATTTTCTGATGGCTAATCCGTCTCCAATTGGATATGTAAAATCTGGAAAAATGAGACATTATTCTCCTGTAGGGAAATCCAAAGAAAATAGTGGTCGGTTTTTGAACCTGATCTTTCCACCTGAATGTGAAAATTGCTGTATCCATAGCTGAGAACTTAACTGAGATCCTCTCCAATCTACCTTAATGTACCGTAGCCTTCAATATGAGGCCTACCTACTTGTGAGTAGCCCAGGCCTCCTCACAAGTAGGTATGTTTAGTGTAGGCTATCATCCAATCACAGCCTAACCCATGATAAAAAATAAAACAAATGTGTTACTTATTTATTCATTGTTCTTGTCATTCTTGGGTGATTTTCTCCCCCCATTATTACATATTTGTTTGAAAGGTTCAAACGGAGCAGGAGCTAAGTTCCACACACACGCGCGTACACGAGCACACTCACATGAACACACACACAGACACACAAAAATACATGTGTATTCTTTACAATTTAGGCACTTTCCCTTAAATTGTTGTTCCTCATGCCTGCCAGTTCCGCTAATACAACTTTCGTAGGTACAAAACACAAGAGAATACTGGGTATAGTCAAATAATGTTTTTTATTTATTTTCTACATCATCATGATCATGATCCTCATGCCTGCCAGCTCCGCTAATACAACTTTCGTAGGTAAAACACAAGAGAATACAGGGTATAGTCAAATAATGTTTACAATTTTTGATAAAAAGACACCCTGTGAGCAGAACTGCCATTTTTACGTAGCCAAAGATATCGAATAGGGCACATATCCTTTCCCGGATTGACTGGGTCAACGCAGTCAACCCTTTTCAAGTGAACAAATGTTAGTGGTAGTGGTAGTAGTAGTGGTAGTGGTCGTGGTCGTGGTAGTGGTAGTGGTAGTGGTAGTGGTAGTGGTAGTGGTAGTGGTAGAAGTGGTGAGCCTGGTTGAAGTGGTGAGCCTGGTGGAAGTGGTGAGCGTTCATCCAACGTTGCTTTAATGTGATCCATCATTTCTTGAAAAGGTTTCAAGTCACCAATGTGCACAGCCAACTGTATAGGGAAAGCGTCTTCCCTTTCGATATCAGTTGCTGGTAGCCAGGAGTCTTCAGGGATGGAAGTATGCATACATACACGGATCAGTAGCCATTGGTAGTCACGACTGTAGTCGATGATGTATGACCCAGGTCCTAAAAGATTGCATTTCCCAGCTCTGGAATGGTCAGCGTAGGTATGGTACCGTGGTAAGGTGAGCAAACGATGTACAACACTCTGACACTTCTCATAAAAGGCTTTGTAGCTAGTCCCATCAATCTCTATTTGACGGAGGAAGGTGTGTCCCAAAGACTGGCGAGTTTGACGGGTATAGATGGCAACTCTGCACCTTTGTTGATGCTTCTTCTGTTGACCAGTGAATCTGACCCCAATTTGCTCAAAGTGAGGTCTGCTGGCAGAAAGCAACCAAAAACGATCAGCCATATTTGAACACATTTTGTCTTCCTAACAGCATTCTGTGGATGTATCTCTATATATACTTTTTGAAAACACCCTACAGTGACAGAGGGAGGGCTCTAACATTTTGCGGGTGCCTCCCCTGCCAAGTACTCTGACAAAGTGATATCAGGTCAAACTGAGTTCATTTAAAATAAAGAATTGGTAGTTACCTGACATCATCGGTGACAAATATTAACATTTGAGGATTCGTTGGGAGGTACTTGCTCCGTTCGGATAAAAGGACCCAAACCTTTCAGATGTCACAACACACGAGAACATAATGGCAACCAGACTGTCTCCTTCTGAGTTAGAATGCACCTGTCCTGTGTGCTGTGACATCTTTAAGGATCCAGATATCTTGTTCTGTGGTCACAGCTTCTGTAAAGACTGTCTTCAGAAGTGGTGGAGACAGAACGTATCCAGGACATGCCCTCTCTGTAAGGAACCGTTTACAATGCTTCAACCACCCCGTAATCTGGCACTGAGAAATCTCTCTGACAACTTGCGGCGAGAGAAAAGACAAAAAGCTTCAACAGGACCAGATCTCTGCAGTCTTCACAGCAGTGATATCATGATCCGCTACCCCGACCGAACTGAAAGTTTCACTGAAGTATTTCATTTCGAGAATAGAACCTCACCTAAAACTATGGGAATTGCTAACGTTGTATTGAGTTTGCAACTTATTTGGGCCGCCGTGTCAACGACTACAAGAGTTGGCCTACGAAACGGTCTTGTTGATAATGTCAATCTCGCTAAAATTGTACAACAAGGGATTTTTGAAAGGAGTTTAGGATCTATTGTGAAAATATACAATTGTGTAATTATGTGTGACCCAACAAGTTGCAGCGGATGGTTTAAAGTGCATCTGGTTGTGAAGACATCAGTGACTTTTCCAGGCGTAGCTACTCCGTCTACACGTTGGATCATCAGGGCTGTGGGGAGAGGAGTTTTGAACATGCTCTACCATGATAAGAACATTTCACAGGTGCTTGTGGGCGATGTGAAGGGACATTTGGAGATGATTTCAAAAACAGGAGTGGGCTGGATACCTTGCAACGACGTACCTTCAACTCAATGCATTTGCAGTTCTGAACCAGCCAGCTTGCAAGCTCGCCATAATTATTACAAAGATGTAATTCTTCCCCGTATATTAGATACATTTAAGATGTGTAATGTATCATCGAGCTGCGACGGCATGTTACTCAGTGCTTTGTGTCACATACAAGCTTCTTGTAAAAGGTGTTGTTGGTGGTCTACACTTACAGAGTCACACATGAAAGCGCGATTCCGTTCTACTCCTGAGGGTCGTGCTATGTTACAATACATCAAAAAATGTGCTAGATGGGTTTTTCAAGGTTTAGGCAATTTTCTGATTCCGATTTCATTACAGTATACACAAATACTGGAGAATCATGGAGATATAGCTTCACACATTAAAGTAATGCCTTGTTGGCCTCTCTATATTTTCTCAGACAATAATGCTGTTTCAGACATATATTTGTTGAGTGATTGTCAACACGAATCACGAGCAACTATGTATAGTTGTTATAGGACGGAACAACAAGTGCCTCTCTATATGAATACATTGTTTTTGGATTGGATTGACAGAGAGAGCGAAGAAGAGGAAGAAGATTCACAGACTTAGATGAGCCAGAGTCAGTCTCCAACGCAAGTCTTCACATACACCTAACCCTCTTAGAGTAATTGGTTTGGAAATGTTGTTTGTTCTGTATTAAAAACATTTTGTTTCAATGAATGTGAATAAATGTATTTGTATATATATATAATTGTAATCTGTATTTATTGCATTTACTCTATTCTTTGTGTTAACAAAGACATTCACTATTAAAAAAAAACATATTTCTTTTATTCAGGTTTTCATATAGCAATAATAAAGTAATCTTCATATAGTTACAACATGCAACAACATTGTCATGATTTTGTACATTTTGCCATCGTACAAGTCTAGCTGTGGCATCACAACTGCTTAGGTACCCTTAACCCCTGGATGTTGGGTTTATAATACTTTTACAGTCTCAACTATAATAAAGAAGTACAAAACACATGGAGTTTTCATTTTGTTTATTTGTATTATTATTATGAACTCTCCTTCAAATGTACAGGAATTATAGAGAGCTGTTTCTATTTGCTAGTCTCCTCATTGTCAGAGAGATTAGCATAGTACATATTGAACCTGAGATACACTAGATATCGGTGCTGCTGCTCAAAGCAGTAAGCAATGCTCTCCTCCATCTTGTGACATCGACGAAGGAATCGAGAACGGTCCCTTGCCAACGTTTCCCAGGGCCCGCGCCGATCCTCATTGCTGCAGCTTACGAAAAATATTTCGATATCCTCAGAAAAATGTACCTTTTTTCCTCTTTTCTGTCTTCTCCTCCTCCTCCTCCTCCTCTTTTGCTCGATTGTGCAAAGGGAAACTGCTGGAGCAGTGTGAACAGGGCGTAGGAAAGGCAACAAGGATTGGCAGCCAGACATTGGGAAGGAGTAGTTCACAACAGCCCTGTCCAGCCAACCAGGGCTAGGTAAGTCCAGTAAAGAGTCAGAAAACGTTATTGTTGAGGAGGTACATTTTTCCATGAAGCTTTGTGTTTTTCTGGATGAGCTTTGCTGAGCGTTTGATGTCCTGGATCTCAAGATTTCCCTCAGTGTCTTTCCAGCTCCAGTGTTTCCTGAGGTGATTAACCAGCTCAGAAATACAAGTATTGACAGATAGTTGTGGTATGTGTGAATAAGTTGTTCTACACATTGGACACATACACACGGTTGCAGTCTCCCAGTAATGATTAATACAGATTTTGCAGTAGTTGTGCCCATACAGATGGAACACAGAAACTGCTCTTTAGAAGGGATCAAGAATAAATTACATTTTCCCCCCATGTTTTTGTCTTGGTAAACTCTCACTAGATTTTGAGAGGGAAAACCCAGAGCTGCAATGTTATAAGTGAGAGCCTTTAAAAAGAAGATCACTTGACCCCTCATGTGTGTGAATGAAAGGAGAGCAGAAGAGCATGTGCATTTGCTTTCTTTCGGGGTCTAGCAAGTGAAAGAAAACAAGAGAAAACAACAGTTTTATCTTGCTCTACTAAAGGAAGGGCAAGTTCTCTGTAGCTCCCGCAGTTCAAGGTCCCAGCTTTCTGGAATTGGGATTGAACCATCTCTGCCATGGCTTCCAATACTCCAACTTCAAACTTGAGCGAACGTGTGGTTCGCTTAAGAAATCGCGAAACTGCCAAACTGATCAAGGACACAACCTCTGATTTGAAGGGCATGGGCTTCTACTGGGGTAAACTCACCAAAAAGGAAGCACACAGAAAGCTTCGAAATACCCCTCCAGGAACCTTTTTCGTCCGACAGACTGATTATAATAGCTTTTTTTTCACTTTGACATGGATGTCAACGCGTGGAGCACGCAGCACACGCATATCAGTGGATTCCCTGTCCTTCGGCTTGGAAGACGAATTAGACAGGTTCCCCAGCATGTATGCTCTGTTGAAAAAATTAACAGTGGAAGAAGAAAACAAGGCTTTCGGTCTACTACATCCTCTATACTGCAATTACTACCAGCAGCAGTCTCGTTTTAAAGGGCTGTTTGGTTGCAAGGACAGGAAGAGATGTTTTCTTCACATGTCAAACAAAACTTGTAACATAACAGCACAACAAAGGCACGAATCGTATATCCGTGGAGAATGGAAGTCCTCAGATGATGACTATGCTGAGTCATCAAGTTCAGATGAGCCATCATCAGATTCTCGTCCTTTTGAGGAATGAGAGAAGTTGAAAAAAACACAGTGCAAACTCTTTACTCTACTACTAAGGGAGCGTGTCTTGTTACGTTTTCTTTTAATATAGCAGCTGCATTGTAGCTCTCATAGCAGTGGCCTCCTGGCTTTTACTCTCAGCCAGGTTTTTTTGTCTTGAAAATCTGTCTTAAAGTTCTACTTGCTGTGTGCTTTTTCCTTGTTGTTTGGTTGCAGTGGGTTACTACTTCAGCAAAATAAAAAAATGTAAAAATCTAAAAGTGATGTACAGCATGATTTTTTAAGTACGCAAAATAAATAGAAATTCAAAATCAAAACGTGTTGTACAGCATGCATTTTTGGTTTCATCTAGGGAAGATGGTTGACACATGAGCTATCGGCACTCACATATACAAGGTTAGACAGAAGCATGAATAGTAAACATGGGCAGAGAGAAGAGAGAGACAAGTTTGATTCAGGTTGTTTATTACAATAATCATCATCACCACCACTACCACCATAACATTTCAGAACAGGGAAAAATACTCTCTTGCCAAGCTACGGCAACAGTGATCAAATCACTGTTCTTATTCCAGAGTTTTTACGACAGTCCTTCATCTCATCACAGCTGTGGCACAGTAGAAGCATGGCCATGAGCATATCATCTCTGGTGTACTCGCCCTTAACGGACCTCTTGGCACCGGTTTTGACTGTGGCACCTGCACCGTTGTCCGAATCCTGCACGGTGACTATCTCCATCTCTTCCCTCAGCTTCGTTAGCAGCAGTTGGCCATATACTGCATGCTGTGCGTCTGTCAGCTTCTCATTGGAAAGCATCAGCTGACCTGGGGCGTCAAGCAAGTGAACTATGAGCTGGTCAGAAGTGTTGAGGCCCCGCTTAGAATTTCGGTACATGTGCATGTCCATGCCAGCTGAGCCATGAACATTAGAGCTGACCGAGGTGCCATAAGGACCACCCAGGGTGTTCCTTAAGAGGCTGACTTTGCTCGTAGCCCCAGCGAGCACTGCCCAGCCCAGAGACATGACTGTGTCAAAGTACAGCAGCCTTTTCTTGTTAATGTAATTGACACATGAGAGCACCATTTCTAACTTGACCTTCTTGCAAACATGCTTACCCAGTAAGGGTTTGCTGCTATTCCTAGAAAACTTGTGGTAGAACTCAAGCTGTATACCCGAGTTGCAAAGCTCATTCTGCACCAAACCTTTAACATCCTCCAGCGAGCAACGGTACGTGTTCTGCTCGAAAATCAGGATAACTTTCACTTTTTTCCAGTGCACAAGCGGCAGCATCACATGCAGGAGCCTTACGTGGGCGCTCAGCAGTGAGGCATACACTTGTGTCACTTGCTCCAGGTCCCTGATCTCAAGCTCATCCAGGCCCATGATCTGAGGACAGAAAAGTAGAGAGAACACAGTGATTTTGTAACCTTCCATATTCATTGAGCTCAAAGAGTTTAGAACGTCATCACATCAACCATATTTATCCTCTCCCCTCTCATGAAGAAACCTTAATTGCTGAATCCCACTGCTTGGAAAGCAGATATGCTCTGCGCTGAGTGTCAACAAGCAGCGCTGGATGTCGAGCACCTCGCCCGAACGCCATGGTCCGCGTTCCTTTCGAACTTCAAGTTCATGATAGCTTACAGCTCCTTCCGTTGGCACTACATATTACACTCAAGCATGGACAAGGACCAGCTGATGTGTGCCTTTATCCAAGCAGTAGATAACTCTGCACCTAGGGTGGTGCAGGCAATGCAGCTTATCAATAACTACGTACAGAGGCTGCCCTCTGAAGCTCCTAGCAGGCTGCTAGAGGCAATCTCTCTGATGCTTGACGGAAGCGTCTCACAGCATCTAGTAGCTCGCTGTATCAACGCTGGCCACTCTCAATGCTGGGCACTGCCAGCACTAGCTTGTATGACCTCAGTTGAGCTTGTGCGCAAGGGCCCTCCATTTGCTTTCCTGGTTAAGCTTGAAACCTTACATGAAGCTCCAAGCTATATGCGGCTCATTACCTCCATGGCATTTATTGCATGGCTCAGGGACCTCCAGGGTTACAGCTGCGAATGCCGAATCTGGCAGCATGCATGCGCAACTATCTCGTCAGCGGCCCCAGAGCTGGAGAGCACACTGACAATCCAGGACGAGGTCACCCGCAGCAATTACATATGTACACTGCTAGACATCTCCCCACCGCCAGATTCAGTAGATGTGTCTGCAAGTGCTGGCCTCAAGGACCCAGTGGACTACAGAAACCTATTTCGTAACCTTCTGGTAAACAACATGCCCTTGCATATCTAGATACTAGCCCATAACCCTCCCACCCTCTCATTTCCCCATGCCTAGCTCTATCACATCCCTAGTCCAGACTTACCACGAGACTTCCATCAGCAAGCTCAACAGCAGAGCATAGTCCAGCTCCAGACATGGATCCCCCGCCGAAAGTTGGGTCGAAGCACACATAGGCCTTGACAACCATTAAGTTGTAGATATCTTCTATGGAGATGTTGTTTTGCAGGAACCTGGCTATGACTGCGTGTCCAAAAGGTTTGCTGATGTCAGTCTTTACATCTGTAGAAAGGCATTCACCACTTCCGGTGACTTCGTTCTCAAACCCCCTGGGCGAAACCATATTCATCAGCTGTTTAAGGTTGTTGTCTACTGAGATATGCTGTGGGCAGTATATGTTCAAGCAGCAGCATGTCAAGCCCGGGGTCTTGGCATGGTACTTGCATTTGAAACTCTGTGATACCACGTGGTATGCTGGCTCTCCCTTCTGGTTTTTGAGCCCTGCGACCTTGTTGATCCATGACGAGCTCCCAACGTGACTGGTGATGTGCACCTGCTTTCGTCCCTGGAACGCTATGTTGGGCAGCACAGCAAGGAGGACCTTTGCATTCACGAACCCCACTTCATCAACCAGAGTCAGATCTGGGGTCTGCCCTCGGGCAGCCTGTTAAAAGTGAAAGTATAACAGCTTAGATCAATACCTTACGCTACAGGGGGTAGCATTGCCGTGACAATCACATAACTGCAACATTGCCCATCATGCAGAGGCGAAGCCCATTGTGCGAAAGCAGAGCAGCAGCAAAACAGAGAAGCGGCAGAAGAGAAGAGATGGAGGAGCGGAACATGCAGAGAAGGGAAGACCACAATAACGAGTACTCACGTGCCTTTGGCTTAAACATACATTACCACGCAGACTTCTTGCACAGTCCTGAATGGATAGAAATGTGTCTTAGGGAAAAGTGTGACTTTGTGCAACACGGTGACGCGTGCGTGTGTCAGGTGCACTACTCTGTGCACATTTGTTCGTCAAAGACGTGCAGGACAACAGCGTTGATGGCCGACGAGCCGTTTGGTCCAGACGGCTGTCCCATTCAAGAGCGCCTCATGTTCCAAAAGCCGCAGGCCGAGTTCCGTTCAGCCAACTTTCTGGTTGGCAAACTAGGAGCTGAGCCGGGCTACGGCTGCGCAGAGCAAAATGGGGCACGGTGCGGCGGCAAAAAGATAACAGCAATTGAGGGAGTAGTTGAACTCAGAGAAAAATTACTTAAGGCCAGTGTGCCAGTGCTGGTCGCACTTTACTCAACACTTATCACCAGGAGCTGCATTGCTTGCTACCACAGCTCGAGCGAGGGCTCGGGGAGCCCTAGCTGGATGGAAGTGGTTTCCCAAAGATCCAAGACAATATTAAGCAATGGGCGCATGACATGCCCAATAAGCGAGAACCTGAGGCTCGCTGTGAGGGAGGCAACACTCTGCGCGCTCAAAGGCTTTGCGGTTATCTTCCAAGCTAAGACAGCCCCACGGTTAGTAATGGAATTCATGCAAAATTATAACGCAGTGCAAAATAAGGGAGCGCCTTGGACCATGTTTGTGACAACAGTGGTGATGCTTGCACTCTGCACCCATCCCTATCTCAACCACGGGGCCAAGTATAAATGGTTGGCAAAAAAGAGCCTGGCTGTCCACTTCTACAACAAGAAACTAGCACCACAGAAGCGCTGGTCTAACCTTGGTAAGCATATCAGCAAACAGGTACAGGACAATAGGTCGCTCCTACGCAGACTCAACATGAGCAACTCTGCATTGCCAGCAGTGGTCATCGTTATTGTGGATGATATGACTAGTGTACGGGAAGCTACCTCTCGGTCCTCGGCCTACGTGGTCCGGAGTAGGAAGCAACATGCTGGTGGTGACGGCGATAGAGTGGGCTTTGTCGTGGAACTTGGGCATGGAAACCACAGAGGGCTTGCAAGTGCTTCTGAAACAGTGAGGAAAAAACAAGCTATGTCCTTTTTTGAGACTGCGCAAGGTGTAAGTGTTGAGGCAACTCAGCCTTGCGTGACAGAGTCTAGTGCAAAGCGAAGCTCCCCAAGTCCATTTATGTCTCCGCCCGAGTCCCAAGTTGAGAATAAGCTGCACCTGAAATGCAGGAATGAAGCCCAGGGATGGTGTGATGAAAAATGCAATTGGTGCTCAATGAGCACAGAGACAAAGGAGGAAGCCATACAATCAATCCCTAACCTCGGAGGTTATCCCACCGTTGCTCAGCTGCTTGTACACGGGTTCCTGTGGGACAATGTTCAAGAATGTTGGTTGCCACCTGGTGGCTCATTGCTCTTACCCTCTGCATGTGAGGGTTGATTTTGGAAGAATTGCCTAATAAAAATCCAATAAACACCTATGCAAGTGAATGTAGCTTGCTTCACCATCTGTGTCCTGTAATGTGTGTGTGTGTGTGTGTGTGTGTGTGTGTGTGTGTGTGTGTGTGTGTGTGTGTGTGTGTGTGTGTGTGTGTGTGTGTGTGTGTGTGTGTGTGTGTGTGTGTGTGTGTGTGTGTGTGTGTGTGTGCGTGCGTGCGTGCGTGTCTAAAAAACACTTGGTTCCTGTAAAATAAGATATTGTACCACACTTTGCATGTGCACCTGAACCAGGTGTGATGTTGTTTATTACAGTTTATTGAACACTGTTAATAAGGAGAGAGAGAGAGAGGCACTACAAGGTACAAAGTGGCACTTACTGAATATACAGGACATGTCAGTGGTAAAGTTGAAATAATAACAGTGACCAGTGATCCAAAGCATTCAAAACATCATCAATGTCTCCATTTCAGTTAATCTGAGTTTGTTTACTGTACATCAACCCTTCTTGTTAGCACTTACTGAATGTAAAGGACAATTCATTGCTAAAGTTACAGTAATAGAAAACGAGTAAACCTGTGTATTTTTATGTGTGTGTCTGTGTGTGTTCATCCAGTATGTTTCAGCCAAACATGTATACATGTTTGTGTTGTTGTGTGTTTTCTGTTATGTGTGTTGTGTTCTAATTGTGACAAAATGTAATGCTTAAGTGTTTTAGGTGCACTTGTCTATCATGTAGTCTTCCCATCTACAAAGGTTTGTACTTCCTCAGCATCACTGCTTGACTGTCTCCGCGAAATCTGCTGGAGAGGAACATATAAGCTATTGAGAAACTGAGTGCGGAGCACCAGGTGAAAAGCAACGCGACAAAGGTCCAAAGCAAAGTGTTACCAAAAATTCCAGACAGCCAGCCTCCGAGGCTTTGGCGAGTTGAGGAGATCTCATCGTAACGCCTCTCGTACTCAGCTAAGATGTTAGTAATGTTATCCACTTCGCCACGTATATCGTGGAGCTTAACGCTAGTGTTGATAGCCGTGAGTATTTCTAGTTCAGGCACTGTGGGCAGGTTTTCCATAAGTAAGTTTGTGAATGAAACAGGTCCATCAGAGATGTGGGGCCTGGAGAAGGGCTTGAGAGGTGGTGTTTCTATTTTGACAGAGGCCGAGCCCTCTAGCCAGGATATCCTGTTCTCATCATAGCATACACCCCTGTGACAGCGGGCGCACACTATTTTGCACTCGTTTGGGTCTGCCAGACAGCGCATGTACAGTGTGTGTATCTCAGGCTTATGGCAGTAGCGGCTGTGGCACTCTGAAGGCTCATAGAAGCTATCTTTGATGAGCCAAACGCGGTAGTCTGGCCAGCAGGGCACGCCGTCATCGCTCATCCTGGGCATAGGTATTACGTCGCGCACCTGTGTCCTCTCGATTGTGTTGGGCAACTCATGTACAATGAAAAGCTTCCTGTCCGTGTAAAGCACTGCACTCACGGTTGGGAACTCGCTTAAGCCCTGGTTGTTTTGTAATACAGAGAGTCCGCTAGGGCAACTGCCTGAACGCCGAGAAGCAATCTCACGCAGGCAGTTTGCCACGCCACGAGCCATGAACCTTACGTGCATGGCCGCCTGTAACATTTGTAAGGTGATGCTCTGTGTCTGAACAAGCCACAGCTGAAAGCTTGCAATGACCGAGAACTTTTCATTTGTGTCCCTCAGTGCCATCTCGGTGTTCTGCTTTAGCGCGTCCTGCAGCATGGCGAAGTTGCGGTTGCTGATCTCGTAGTTTTTCTTTAGGTTCTCCTCCTGCTTGTTCACACGCCCGTCGATGAGCGCGATGTTCCTATCAAGCTTGTTGCTGATCTCGACCTGCTTGCCCTGTACTGTGATCAATGTGTTTTTGGTTTCATCAAGCTGTTTCTCTAATTTTACTACCTGTTGTGCAGTGTGTATGGCAACCGCAAGTGCTATACCACCCATTACCTGGGACACAAAGCGTTTTTTGCGGTGTGTAGCGTCCCTGTCTTCCACTCTGTATATGCTGGCCTTCTGCTCCTGGAGAGCTAGCTCCTCGAGCCCCTCGCGCACCATCTCCCCAGCGCGACGGGCATCGTCTAGGATAACATGCGCAGAATTGCACATCTTGCCATAGTTGATGCGGCAGGTACGGCTGCCACCACATATAGCAATTAAGCAAGGCTGTAAGGCGCTCACTTCGTGATTGACGCAGCTGACATTCAAGTTGATGTAATCAATGGCCGGGGTAAAGTTGGACACAAAATACCTGTACTCAGCACTCTTGAGTACGAGCCCGAGCACGGGATCTACCGTGGGCTTGTGCAGCTCATATTTGTCGTCAATCGTGTACACGTTTACCCTTTGCATTGCCTCGCCAGTGTTGTAGGCCTGGCATACCTTGTTGACGGGTGGCATATACTCTACTATTTGTTTTGAGTTCAGTATCCCCACCATGTAGTGGTTTGGGTCTGAAGTGGGGCTATTTGTGTTCACGTTGATGGCCAGCTGAGGTTGCAGTTTCGAAATGATGGCCTTAGCTTTGGGTGTACCGGACGTGCATGATGAGATCTTGTATATGTCTGCAACGTAAATCTTGTCGTAGCTCGTGCTGTGGAGTTCCATGTATGGTGTGTCGAAGATCCCCAGAGCGCCGTGCACTGCAATGAGGCCAGGGCATATAAGGTTGTTGCTGATGCCCATGATGTATTGAGGATCCATAATTTTCTTGGAACCAGAACTCGGGTCTTTGTACCCACTCTCGGGTACATTGACACTTTGCCCTTGTAGGAGCATTACTTTGCTAGCCTCTCGCTTCAGACGCCGAGCCTCTGCAGCACCTGAGGATATAGATAGGTGTGCTGACACTTGCTGTCGCTTCCAGTCCCCAAGCCTGTGCACAGCGGCTGTGACACCCGACAGTGCTGGCGTGTGGGGCCTAATGGTTCGCTCAAAGTCCGCATGGAGGGGTGAGATGAGAAACTGGTTGATTCCTAAACTGGTTGCCACTAGCTCCGGGAGGCGCTTGAGCATGTCAAAAGATGTTGAGCTCACGGTCACGTTTACCCAATCCTTGCGAGCCCATAGTGTCTTTGTCTTACCCGAGCAGCACTTGGTGTCCTGGTCCTCCGTGCAAGTGTACAGAGGATTGTTTTCCAGGTCTGCAAGTGGTAGGTCGATGTCCATAACATGGTGGGGCTCTGTAAGGTTTGTTATCCTCATGCGACCCATCAAGTTGATGGTGAACATTATCCTGTTTGCCTTGACACCCTTATGAATAAGATTACTCATATAAGCCAGGGCACCCTCATTCTTAGTGTCTCTGTTCGAGGGTACCATCCACGCGTTCTGGCAGCGCTCCATTTGGTTTAGGTCTGCTGAGCCCGGAGGAGTAACAAACAAATCAAACACAGAAAGGAGAGAGGGAAAATTCATGCTTTCCAGGTGATCTCGTTCAAGCGGTAGAGCGAGAAATAGCCGTTTCACTTTGCTTTTGCGCAGTTCCAAAGCCATAGCATTGACCTTGAGCATGGAATTTTTGGCTTGGGAGGTGAGGGGTGAACAATTGCCTTTCCCCCAGCCACCAATATCAATAATGACACCAGATGAGAACGATGCTATGTGCACCTTGTGGATGGTCTCAGCTATGCTGGAAACGTTCCCGCACTCCAAAATGCATTCGTCCACAGGCACCTTGAGTAACATGGGCGCTGTTTCGGCCACTTCGGCCGCAACGGCCATGTTGACCTGGAGACGGAAATACCCGTTCTTGCATTCTACGTGTTGCACTGGTAGCACGGTTACGTCGCACGCGGCTGCGGTTATTGACTGTTGTAGCTCTCTCGGTGTGGGCATGTCGTTTTGCGGCTGATTTTGCTCAGCAACTGAGCTGAAGAGCCCACACGCGGCCGTGGGCGCTGATGTGTCTGGGTCATAGTTTGTGATGCCTATAGCTTTACCGGGGTGCTTACCAGATCCTATGCAAAACTGGGCACCGTTGGCGTCAAAGCAATGGTCTCCAAGCTGCGCATAGCACAGTTCCATGTTGTCTGTGTGCCCGACACCCACGTAGGTAAGGACACACGCGTACGGAGAGTTGCGCAGCATGAGCACCTGATCCGAGTCTGGCCAAGTTACGTTCTGTTCTGCATACAGGGTCCGCCTCAGCAGCTTGTAGGCTGAGCACTGAGGTCCTGGCTCACAATCAGCCATTGGGTCCTTTCCGAAGTAGTACTCTGCGTTGCGCTTATCCCCATGTAGCCGTATAGACACAGAGTTGAGTGGGGCACTGCGCACAATTCTGTCAGAGCAAGGGAAGCCTTTGGGAACCTCAACGCAGGACATACTGGACAGGTTCTTCACGTACCCTCCTAGGAAGGTGGCATTTTTGCTTAACAGCTTACCTGGACTTTCACCGGGCGTCCAGTAGGCCAGGATTGGGCTAGAGCAATAGTGTGTGCAACGGTCAATGTTTCTCTCATATGGCAACTTTGACAGAGCAAAGCCTATCTTACTTTTGCCCTGACACCATCCGTTGCCGTCGTTGCAGATTAACACATTGATCCAGGCATAGGGTGCATAACCATAAGCGGTGCTGGCGGCTTGAGTGGCAGATGTAGAGGTGCTAGCAGCAAAAGGGTTGTCTGCCATTAGGGTGAAGGCAAGTGCCATGATGAGCCAGGAAGTGAAAAGCATCTGGTCATAGTAGTTGCCTTCCACCTATGGTGCATGGCTATCACCATGCACCTTAGTAAGTGGCTCATCAGCACCCTTACTGTGGTCACGCTGGCTCTGGGCACACTTTTGGAACATAAAGTAGGTGTTCGAAACTGCTGTGAAATTCTTGATAGCTGAGTCCAGGGTTTTGTGCATTTCCTTATCAGGCACGAAGCGGGTAGCACCCACTTCAGTGCTCACTGCGTAAAACAAATGACTTGAAGCAAAGTCAACCACTGAGTAGGTCTTTGTCATCAGATCAGCACTCATGTTTTCACCCACACTGATGAAGTTCTCAGAGAGGACATGGGCCAGATGCATGTTCACCTGTGCAGCGCTGAAGTGTAGTTTGAGTGAATCAAGGTAGCCCTTCACCATGCATGGCTCGTAAACCAGCAGCGAGTCTAGTGTATTCTTTTCAAGCTTGCTACACAGAGAGCACTTTGAGTGTGACAGCAGCTTTTGGGGCACAACTGAAGTGATTGCATCTCCATTGAGTGATAAGAAAAGGCTTGGATACTCCTTTCTCAGAAACTTGCCATCCACATTGCTGTCAAGCTCGGCTAAGTCCACCGTGGTCGCCTCCCTGTAAGGGGCTGAGTGAGGGGCTGTGGCCTGGGGGAAAATGTTGTAAATCATATCAGTGGCAGCCTCTGCAGTGTACCCTGGGTTAGGGTTAGGGTCAGTCCTGTTAGTGATACTAACTAGGGCTGATATGCCATTTGCATTTGTTTTACCTCTTCCCCTGACCCTACTTAGTCCCAGAGGTGATGAACTACTAACTAGGGCTGATATGCCATTTGCTTTACCTCTTCCCCTGACCCTACTTAGTCCCAGAGGTGATGAACGCCTTGAAGGACATGGTAGAGAAGTGCCAGAACCCTCAGAGTTGCATGCAGGCACCGGAGCATGATCCATCATTGAAAGGCCTGTTTGCGTATATTGTGACCGGTGAGGAAGACGTGCGCGGAGCTGCACTGAAGGACTTGCCAGGTGTGGATTGGCAGAAATGTGTGATTCGCACTAAAGACAGAAACACACTTTTGCTTGTTAGCAGTAAATACTGCATATACTGTAGGGCACAGCAGGAACTACCCTTGGACAGTTGCTTACGGGACAGCTACTCAGATTTTTTTCTTAATGCTCAACTACCCGCACACACTGCTGCCTCACTGAGGGATCTGGTTGAGAAACTCTACCCAGGGAGTCCTTGGAGAAAGGCACCACCTGGTCCTTTCTTTACAATTGAGAACGTGACCCACATCTCACAAGAGGCCCTAGAGCTGCTGCTTTCATTTGATACAGAGTTCCTCTGGGGAGACAACGTATCAGTGGATATTAGATCTTAAATATCAAAGATCATGTCACAACAAAAGTTCGGGCCCCTCTTCAGCGAAGATGATAAATACATCTACCTCAAAATCACCCAAGCTGATGAGAGGCGGCCTGTCATAAATCGATCTACCATGAACATGACTGGTGACTATGTGGAGAGGCACAGTGATCATTTCCCTGCTGCCTCAGAGCTTAGAGCAAATGATAAGTATTTTGTGCCCTCCTACTGTGCAGAGTGTTTTGAAACGGAAGAGGAACACTATGAGAGCGCCCTAGCCTCAATTTTCAAGAATGCAGGTGATGAAGACAATTTCATGGTCGGCGTGTGCTGTGTTTACGGGGACGATGGCTCGGAGCCGAACCCAGAGTCGCGATCAAAATACAAGATTGCAAACGAGCTGGCCTACTCCGCTGCCAGTCATAGGCAACCTGGCACTGCACTTTACATGCATAAACCAGAATTTGTATTAGGCACTGTTCAATGCTACTGGCATGTGCATAGCAGGACTAAGGAGAAGACATTCCTTTTTGCATGTATAAAGTGTGAAAACAACGAGTATGCAAAAACGGTGATGGAACACATGAAAGACAGCACTGCTGAACAAAGCTACAGCTTGGGCACCAGAGGCGAGATTGTAGAGGAGTGCAGCTTTGTGACAGTCGCATTGAGAGCAGGGTGCTTTTGCGAGGTTACAAACACACAGTCACTAGCAAGAACTATGAAATCACAGGGATTCTCAAAGGTGAAGGACAAGGCACTCGAGGCCGGGTTCTCACTATCCACATTGTCATCGGAATCATGTTCAGCGCCATTGGAGTTTGATGAACATGAACAGAAGATTGCTGCGCTTAATAACGTTGTTTCAGCGCAGAAGGCGCAGATACATGTACTAACACAACGTATCAATGACCCATGTCACCCTGAGGTGCTGTACAACAGGTACGGGGCTCGGGACTACTACAAGCGTACAGGGAAGAGGCCATTGCTCTGCGCTGGTGTAGAATCAACATCATACCCTTCCACCACAGTGAGGGAGGAAACGCACATGGAGCCTACAGATAACCCCACATGGGAACAGGTTGAGTCGACAATAAGATTCTTGCAGCAGCAGTCTCAGATTGGTGCCCAAAATGGTCTGGGTAACCAGCAACAGCAAAAACATGCCACTGTCACCATACCTCAGTCCTTAGGTGCTCAGCTCTCTGTTCCTCAGCCCCAAATTGTGACAGCACAGTCACTTCCAAACTTTGGTAATTTTTCATCACAGTATGGCCATTCACCTTACCAGCAGCAGCAGCAGCACTGCCCCGCTCACTCGTATGGGATCTGCTCTGGGTCAATTCCACCGCAACATACAAACATTGGACCTCAACACTTCTTTCAAATTCCTCCCCCAGCGCAACTACAGCAAGACCCTAACAATCCTTTTTGCAATCAACGTGAGCGCAAAGAACAGTATCAGACAAGGTCCAAACAGGAGCAGCGGGAAATGTTTCAACAATCGCTCAGCAAGGACGATCAGGTGCTGTATGCGAAAATGATAGAATACGAGGCAAAGAGAGAAGAGGATGCCAAGCACGCTGAGGAAGCAAAAAGGCTAGCTCAAACAGAGGAGATGCTCAGTAAGGCTGTAAAAAGGGCATTAGATGACATGTGCCCTGCTGGCACTGATGCAGACACGTTCACTAAATTGGCCCAAGGCGTGCCCTTCAAGAGACAGAAGATATCCCAAGTTCACAACAACTCAGAGATCGAGCAGAAGGAGAAAAGTTCTTCATCTTTATCATCATTGTCTGGTACCAATAATTCTGCCGCCACCATGGAGGAACAGTGTGCGCAACCACAGCCCATAGCAACTAACGTTATCAAGGCAGGGTTCCAGGCTCCCTTCAGTCAGGGCAATAATATGATAAAAGATGATGTTCTGAAATACATAGACTCTGTTTCTGAGAAGATAGGCTGAAGGAGCAATGTGTGCTCTGTGTTGTCATATCTCTTTTCTGTTCTTTGTGAGATTCTAAGGAAAAAAATACTGGTTAAAAAAATAAACAGCTGTTTCCTCAGTATCCTACTGTGTGCGTGTGTTATTATTGTGTTTTATGTGTGTGTGTGTTTGTGTGTGTGTGTGTGTGTGTGTGTGTGTGTGTGTGTGTGTGTGTGTGTGTGTGTGTGTGTGTGTGTGTGTGTGTGTGTGTGTGTGTGTGTGTGTGTGTGTGTGTGCGCGTTCCAGAGGGCGAGAGAGAGAGAGAGAGAGACACAGAGAGACACAGAGAGACACAGAGAGAGAGAGAGAGAGAGAGAGAGAGAGACAGAGAGATCTTTTTTGTCTCTTTCAGAGAGGGACATTAACAGTAGTCATTGTGTATTACATTGCCTCATGCCCCATTAGTTTAACATGGCAACCCTGAGAAAGAGAAAGAAACAAGATGTAAGCAACAAGACTGAGGAGCTAGAACTGGTGTTGGAACAGTTGAGATGCAAAGTGCTCGAGCTGACAGCACAGCTCGAGGAGGAGCGTGGGCAGCGCAACTTTTTACCTAAGGAGTGTCAAGCACATGGGAAGAAAGAGCCTCAGTATGCTCAAATAGCTGATGTCAACACAGAACTGGCTCTCGATTTGGAGATGTGCAAGATTGAGCTAGAGAGCACCAAGCTCGAGCTGCAGCAGGTAAAGAAGGATTATGAGAACATCAAGATAAAACTGTTTCAGCTCGAAGGGCAACGTTCTGAAATCACAGTGCAGTGTGCCTCTCACAACTATGAGCCTTCAGTGGTGCAAGACTTGACAGGTCGCATGTACCTACATGTGAACTTGCTGAAAGAGTATCACTTCAGACCTGGAGAACGAGTGACTCCTCTGGGTGTTATGCAAAAACTCTTTCAGATGAGGGCGGGTACAGATAAGGCAGCAGCGTTTATTGCCATGTTGACTCTGCTGAATTTGAAACTAGCTAAGTTAAATCCAGTATGGTACACTGACAATTTTGGATTCCTATTTAAAGAAAATGGAGAGTCTACTGAGTTAGCTGTCATTGACCTTGATGACTTTGCCTGGCTTCTGTTTGAGTATGAAGCATATGCATATGCAATGGAATTACTGGTGACAAATATGGCCTATCCACTGAAAAAGGGCACCACCAACCAGATAAACAGCACAAACCAAAAGTATGGAGAAATTTGGTTGGTATCGTTATGTGACAAAGTGAAAAAAGTTAGCAAGAATTTCAAGCAGAAGCTGGAGCGGGCTTTGAAGGTACGAAACAGCTATAAGCACAGTCGCATACCTCATGAGATCCCCTACAATGAAACGGAGAACACCAGCAAGAGCTTGGTATTGGGCACAGTGATTGACAGTCTGAAAGGACACCATGTAGTTGCCCCCACCATACCCCAGTCAAAGGCTGCACCAGGGAAAGCACATGACCCGCTCGACATAGACACTTCAATGGACATGTTTACAACCTTGCGAGGGCTTTCCAGCCAGGAGGGAAAGAAGAAGGAAGTTTTACCCTTGTTCACTTTGCAGCAGCCCATAGGCAGGAGCAATGACTTGCTGGAGGACCGGGAGCTGATGGGCGGGATCTATCACTCCCCTATTCCTAACCATAATAAAAAAGTAACCCTGAAAGACTATTTCCAATAATTGTCTGAGTTATGGAGGCACAGATATCATCCTCAATCTTCGAACCTTCCCTTGGCTCCCAGGCATCATCGCAAAGCCAACGTAAGAGAAGCCAATGCTACCTCGAGGCATCATTGTCCTGCAAGAAAGCCCGCTGTGAGCACAATGAGATCAGAAGTTCTCCCACGTCAAGCTCAACTTGCAGATCGGTTGCCTCGCAAAGCAGTCATTCCCATGCTGCATCTCCCTCCCAAAAAGCTTGTGCCAAAGGTGAGGAAGGAAAGACTCAAGCCATGCTAGCCCTATCTCGCTACTGCCAGGAGAAATGGGTAATGTCGATAATCGACCGTCACTTAAGCAGGGGCGACGAGCTCACTGTAACCCTGCTGAGCGGTGATGCGGGTTGCGGCAAGAGTCATGCAGTCTCAATGCTCTGGGAGCGGTTGGGGAGACTTGGGGTTAGCTGCCACGTTTCTGCTATCACCAATCGAGCGGCGGCAACAATGATGGAGTCGACCATGTGTGAGTCAGTGACCACAGTTCACGGGATGATGGGCTACAAGAAACGACTGATCGACAACACTCTCTCGACCCAGGCTTTCGTAGATACCTACCGGGAGATGTACAAACAACACATCTTCAAGTTCCAGCAGCTTCGCAAACAGCGGCTGGAGCCCAAATACCGCAGGCACCATGGGTGCTTGAGGCTGACTCCTGAGTCTTGTGCCCAATGCAGCAGGGAGTTCAAGAAGGTCAGGGAGAATTCATGGAGCGCCTTGAGCGAACCGCCGCACTTCCTGGGTGTGAATGTGCTGGTGGTTGATGAATACGGTATGCTCAGCGAACAAGACTTGGAGAAGATGCTGAAGTGCATTGCCCTGTTTTACGGACCCAAGCAAGGACCTCTCATTGTATTTTCGGGCAGCGTGTCCCAACTACAGCCCGCTGGCGGGGGCAAGCACATCTGGAAGCACGGTGGCCTGTTCGAGAAAAGGTTGGCCTTATCTACGCCGTTGTTTGTAAACCGCAGGCAATTCCAGGACCCAAGCTACTCAGAGGTTGTTACGTACCTGCAGTTCAACACTGTCACAAAAGAATCGAGGCGCATCCTCAGCAGCCGGTGCAGCATAACTATGGAGGACGTCTTGAACCCGGCCTTCAGCCCCGAGAGCCTGCGAATCTTCCATAGCAATGAACTGCAGGCTAAATACTCAACAGAGTTCATGACAGCCATGGAGAGTAAGCTGGGAGCCACCGGGGTGGCACCCGTGCACATGAGCTTGTTGCGCCTGCCCGGGCACAGCAGTTCCGGACATTCACGTTTCGATGCACTCAAGCATGCTGCGCAGGTTACTCCCAAACTGTTTTCATCCCCGCCGTGGAAAAATAATCAGTGTCCCAAGGAGATAGACTACCTTAGGGTTCGTAAGCTGTGTCAAGGCTGCAGGGTAGGGCTGATGTGGCATGCTGGCCAAAATGGCATCGTGGTCAAGGAGCAGGGATCCTACACTGTGCCTGAGAGAGGTGGCTGTGGCGAACGTGCTTCGTCTTTTGTGGACACAGAGGGCACTGTGGTTGGCATCAAGTACAACAAGAAAAAACGTTGGTACGAGTTCACAGTAAAGGGGTTGCAGAGTGGTACCAAGTATGTTGTGTCACCCACAAGGATGGATTATCTGGGCTGGTCCGTGTGCACCCAACCCCTTTCCTGTCTGCTGGCCATGAACACCTACGACTGCCAAGGCTGCACAGTCACAGGTGACATGCTCTACCATCCCCCTGTAAATTTCCACCTCTCGAACATCAAGCCATCAGTTTATGTTGCATTGTCACGAGTCGTAACCCAGGACAAGATCAGGATGACCAATTGCAATTTTGTCAACCACAATCTGTACCCCGCAGACCTGGTGGAATACAGAAAGAGGGTTGAGATGGCCTATGTGTGCAGTCGTAACCCAGGACAAGATCAGGATGACCAATTGCAATTTTGTCAACCACAATCTCTACCCCGCAGACCTGGTGGAATACAGAAAGAGGGTCGAGATGGCCTATGTGTGCAGTAGAAGAGTCAGAAAGCTGAGGAGGAGGGGAGTTCAGTGTACTCTCTGTTCTAGAAAAGGACACTTGAACGCAGCCCAGTCGCGGGCTGGTATAACTGAAGAGTGTGTGTAACTGATGTAATTGTAAAATACATTGTAAAATGTGACAATGATGATAAAACTTAATTTGAATCCAACCCCTGGTGTGTCCTTGTTTCTATGAAAAGAAAGAATAACAATGACCAAGTTAAGGGAACCAGTCAGCAGTCTTAATTTCATTCTGTGTCACATGACCATGACTGTGAGATGACAATTGTGGGACAAATTAACAAGTCAGAATTCCTCTGCCCAATTCATAAAAATGTACACAAGAATCACAAACTCGACTGTAAATTGTGATGTTTTGCTGTATTGAACACCAAGGTGTGCTGCAACTCAGTTGGTTTGCTGCAACTCTGCAACTCAGTTGTGTGCTGCAAATGAGGCAACAAGTGTTTGGGAGTTTTCTGTTTTCTCTCTGTCTGGAAGCAGTTCTCTCTGAATGTGTTTTCAGGTCAAATTGAGTTCAGGTCAAACTGAGTTCATGTGGAAGTTGAAGCAGTATTCTGACAAAACTGAGATCAGGTCAAACTGAGTTCATGTGGAAGTTAAACTCAGTTTGACCTGAGCTGGAAAACTCAGTTGAAGCACACCTTGGTAGTGCTGATTGAAGTTGCAGAAGTCGGATTTGGAGGCCTTCAAAGTCTGGACTGTAATAATAAGACAAGCAAACCAAAGTGTTGTGAAGAGCACTAAACTTTAGTTTACTCTGCACAACACTTTGGTTTACTCTGAAGAGAGACAGAGAAAAATACACAACACTTTCACAACACTTTGGTTTACTCTGAAGAGAGACATAGTTATGTGTTGTGTTCAACAACAACTTGTTGGTTTCAACCTAACACCGTAACTGTCACAGGCTTTGCAAATTTTATCACATACATCCATGAGGCCTTCAAAGTCTGGACTGTAATTTGTGATGTTTTGCTGTATTGAACACCAAGGTGTGCTGCAACTCAGTTGGTTTGCTGCAACTCTGCAACTCAGTTGTGTAATGAGAGACAAGGTAAACCAAAGTGTGCTTCAAATGAGGCAACAAGTGTTTGGGAGTTTTCTGTTTTCTCTCTGTCTGGAAGCAGTATGTTTTCTCTCTGAATGTGTTTTCAGGTCAAATTGAGTTCAGGTCAAACTGAGTTCATGTGGAAGTTGAAGCAGTATTCTGACAAAACTGAGATCAGGTCAAACTGCGTTCATGTGGAAGTTAAACTCAGTTTGACCTGAACTGGAAAACTCAGTTGAAGCACACCAAGTTGCAGAAGTTTGATTTGCAACTGAAACCCCAACGGTATCACATTTATCCATGAGGCCTTCAAAGTCTGGACTGTAATTTGTGATGTTTTACTGTATTGAACACCAAGGTGTGCTGCAACTGAGGCAACAACTTGTTGCCTCCTCTCCCAGAGTTCATGCCTTTGTAAAAATAAATTTAACACACACAGATCTCTGGCTTGACAGTATTAATGTACTTACATGCTCCATTACAAGTGTGAAACTTACTGGACCAATCAGGGACATAAGGAAGGGCTTATCTCGTGTTGTCTGCATTAGACCTTGTGTATAAATTTAATAAATTCTTACATAGCCATACTAACTTCTCATCACTACAAGTTACAGCTAAAAGTTTTTCATGGCAGCTAGAGGTAGGTGTCTGTCAATTTGAATTCTGTTTTAAGCATCTGTGTTATTTTATATTTTAGCTACATTTATGTAATAGTGCCTGATGTCTTAATGAGATATTGTAATGTCAGAGGATATTCTTTATTATGTTTTTTCAGATGGAGATTCCACCAGGCCTGTGCAGAGAAATGGTCCCGGTCCCGGTAAATTAACCCATCATATTTTAATGGTTGACATAATTTGAATTCTGTTTTAAGCATCTGTGTTATTTTATATTTTAGCTATATTTATGGAATAGTGCATGATGTCTTAATAGGATATTATAATGTCAGAGCATATTTTTTTATTATGTTTTTCAGATCGAGTTCCTGAGCTTTTGCAACCGGAGCCTTGGCAATGTCCCATTTCTGACAGTGATTCAGATACAGATGACCATGCAAGACGCCCCTCAACCCGTAGGAGACACGTTCCAAGAAGATATTGTGAATGTCTAAATCACCCTAAATGCAAGAAATAGAAAGAGAAAATGTAATTTTTTTTCACTTTTTTATTTCTACTTTGTGAGTCACAATGTAAACAAGCTTGTTCAACAGTTTAATTGTCATCCTGTGTAATGTAATGTTAATACATTAAATGTTTCTGGTTCTGAGCAGTCAAAATTGTGAATTAATAACTTTTGGTAGAAGCATATATGCATAACATATTAATCCATTAAGACCTTATGGGAACGCATCTGTGCCATTTTAGATTTAGCTATTATGTTATACTTTGGCTATTCAAAAATATCTACAACCTCCATGAGCATACAACCTCAGGCTAGACGTTGCTGCTGACGTGTGACAAGTATGAACAACATCCCTGACATTAATATAGAACAAAATAAAAATAAATTAAACAAAAATAAAAATAAAAAGATTCACAGGAGGCAGTTAGTGATCACCCCATGTGCACAGTGCACACGCCCCCACCACCTCGTACAATTCAGCAGTCAAAGTCCCACCCCCCTGTTTCCACCCAGAGCACTGACAATTCCAACAGTTAGTTTTCACTGGGCAATATTGAAGTAAAATAATATATAAAGAACATCCCATGAATGATACAGCTAACTTAAAGGAAAAAGCAAAAACGTAGAGAAATGGGTCAAATCATGCTTGTAGATCTGCTATTTTTTCCAAAAATCATGAAAATATGTGCAAATCTTATATTTCATTAATTTAAAGGAGAATTTTGGACTAAAGATTTCTTACCTTTTCTATGACGTTCTGATATCTTAGGATGAATGGTACAGTAGAACATTTTCATAACTCCACCCCTGAGCCGCCACAGCTTAAAAGGTGCGCGGATAGGCCTTAGGTTAGATATATATATTTTAATAGCTTTATTTTAATTTTTTTTGCGGCTCAGGGGTGGAGTTATGACATTTTCTACTGTACCATTCATCCTAAGATATCATAACGTAATAGAAAAGGTAAGAAAACTTTAGTCCAAAATTATCCTTTAAGACATACAAAGGTTGAATGCATGTCCCCTTAATAATCAAAAGACCTGGCCATCATTTCAACAAATATGTATATAAATATATATGATATACATTCATATATATAATTCTTCATTGGTCTTTTTATGGTATTTACTGTGTTTCACTAGAAGAGAAAAAAACACAGAAAATAAATACACCATGAAACAGGTTATGCATTGACACTTTAATTGGTTTGAGGTATGAGGGTTAGAAATGAAAAAAACAATCATTTTGAGTCTTTCAATGCAAAATGCAATACATTTGAATATATAACATATAAAAGTAATACTGGTTACACGGTTATACACTCCAAAAGATTAATATACAAAAATAATCATTTTGATTCAGAGAACAAAACATTTTTCATTTCACAATTATATTATGATTGAACAGATAACTTGCTTGTAAAAAGGAAAACAAATTTACATCAGGGTCCATGACATAAACATAATTAAGAACCACTGGTTAAAATAATTTTAAAATTGTGAAGCCCAAGTCCAAATAATCAACTACACTTTAGAAAAAATCCCATAAAACCGCAACCCACAACTACCAATATTTACAAGCAACTTCACAGAAAAATAAGCCCAAAGTCGCTTATAAAAAGTGGACATGGCAACACTGGTTTCTGTCTCGGCAGTATCGCGTACTTTGTGCTCTTTAGATAGCTCAATAAACTTATAAAAATGTTACATCACTGTTGGCAAAACAACAAAACAGTCAGGCTATACGCTGCTGCCATCTGTTGGTGACAAGTATGAACAACATCCCTACCACATTGGGCAAAACAATTCACATACAAATACTTAGTGTAGGTTTACAAACTTAAAGTAGCTTGTAGATCTGCTATTTTAGATAACATAGAAAAGTAATATTGGTTACACTGTTATACACTACAAAAGATTAATATACAAAAATAATCATTTTGATTTAAGAGAGAACAAAAACATTATTCATTTCACAATTGTATTATGATTGAACAGATAACTTGCTTGTAAAAATGGAAAAAAAGGAAACGTTACATATCAGTGTCTAAGTACAAATACTTAGTGTAGGTTTACAAACTTAAAGTAGCTTGTAGATCTGCTATTGCTACTATAACTAGTAATACTTCGCAGGGGCAGCCGAGACACTGGGAAACGGTTGTAGTCCGTACAAATCGTCTTCCGCGTGGTCATAGTTGCAAGCAAGCTCTGAGGAGAGATTGACATCTCGCTTGGAATCATCTTTGGGATATTGGAAAAGTTCTTTGATATAAGCAGACCGTGTATGGTCAAACTCCTTAAGGCGGCGTGCAGGAAGACAATAGGTTTTAAACTCGCCCGCACCTGTTGGCACCTTAATTAGCGCGCAAATATCACGTAAAAAACCTACCAGGCTTCTATTTTCACAAGGTTTGCATCCAAGGACCAGTTTAACTTCCCTCCCTGGGCGCTGGTATTGAGACTTGAACCACAAGTTCAAGGCATAGACCATGTGATGAAAATTGCTACAGAGTTCAATCCCATTGAACAGGGCCCTGTCCAAGGTGATGAGATTTGTTCCATGCTCGAACCACATTGCCAAAATCACCAGATTGTCTAGCACAAAACCACACCAGTGAAACTCAAAACCTTTAGCCAAGGTCACATTGAAAAGCTTCAGCAGCTCCTCTTCCACTGCTAGCATCTCGATCTGCTTGACCTTGTTTGTTCCTACTGCTACGTGTTTCCAAAAGCCAGGTAGCTGAGGGATGCATACATACCGTTCGGCAATATTTTTCGAGAGCTTGTTTTCCTGGCAGGTGAAACTCATCTCTGCCCGAGTCCGACGGAGGACTGCAAACACTGAAACATAGGATCATATAAATAGTTATTGTCATTTATTTAACACAGTAAACAAACATATATATATATAACGATAAAGGGTTTATATTCAAAACACACTTACCATTGCTGAGTATCTCAGGAGGAAAAGGACCATTCGACATCATCAGGCTTTTCACGCATTGCTTGTCTTCCTCCTGTAAGAATTTAGCATTCTGATCCAAAGGCATTAACCATGGGTACTGGTTCACACACACGTTGTTTTCAACCAATTGGTTGATTGTGATATTCTCAGTTTCACTAACTTTTTTCTCCAGATGTTTTTTTTCATCTGCCCCATGACGTTGGCATTGCTTTCCTCTTTTAAAACATTTAAAGCACATATCACAGTTGCACTTCAGAGAGACAGCTCTGTTACGTTGAATTTGAAATGTGTCCTTACATATGTAGAGCTCTCTGGTGTAGAAAATATTGCAGTATTGGCATGTTGTCTTTTCGACGATGGCTTTCGTGTCCTGGAGACATTTGAACTTTAAATAGAAACCATTCATCTCGTATGTGTTGAGCCCTTTGCCTTCCAATTCTTTTTTCAAATCATTGTACAAAGCTCGGATACCTGGCTGCCTTGTTTTTTTCTTAGCTGACGTGGGCATCGATTTGTTCTTTGCAGGGTTTGACTGTTTGACAGTTGACTGTTTGACAGTTTTTTGCTGATTTGTTTTGACTGCGGGACGCTTGTTGGTGTTAAGAGACCTGACAATAGCTGCAGATCGCTGACCCACAGTCTGCCTAACTCTGGTAGCCGCTCTCCCAACTCTCTTCTGGGTGTCAGTGCTGGGATTCGAATCAGCCATGTTTGGCTTAACTGTGGAGACCGCCGCGGGCAAGGACTTACGAGACGTCTTCCGAGTGTGTGGTTTTGCAGCAGGAGAAGGGTGCACAATTTCACTAGGACCCGGAACGTCATCATGTTCCGGGTCTTCTTTTTCAGTCAAATTGGCTTTTGGTATCTCGTCCAATAAGACTTGGGCTGTGCAAACAGTTTGCTGTGATAGACTGGCAAAGATTGCCTCCTTTGCATCAATTGAGGGCACTGTGTGAAGGTTGAGCCGCTCAACAGAAACAGAGCACGGTCTCTCGAGGGTGATGCGTTTTTCTTTGGGTTTCTCATTGCCTCTGGTTCTGCTGCTGCCTCTGCTGCTATTACTACTATTACTATTACTACTATTACTACTACTACTACTACTACTACTACTACTACTACTACTACTACTACTACTACTTCTGCTAGTATTGCTGGTAGTACTGCTACGACTGCTACTGCGTTTACGTTTTTGTATCTGCTCTGGGTCTGGTACTTGGAGAGATGCTTCACTAGTCTCAAGAGCAAGCTGGCTGTCATCATGAGGCAGTTCTGTATCCTGCCTGTCAGAATTAGAACCAGATGCATGCTTCAAGGGTGATTCCTTGGTAGAACTATCTGTCACGTTTTCTGGCCCAGCTTGATTTTCAATGGCATCTCCCATATCTTGTTTGCTCTCTGAATGATCCACTGACTCATCAGCCATATCAAAATCTTCACCAGGTTGCAATATTTGTATTGTAGGTGTAGGCGCCAACGGGTACCCATGTATGTCTTCTGGTAAAGACCCTAAGCGACCAAAAACTCCGGTATTTTGTTTATGTTCTACATTATGATCTGTGAAAAAAATTAAAATATAAATGTATATATTAGTTACAATTTAACCTATATAGAACCAATATAACTTAACACAAATAAATATGGAAGAACTTTGCATTACAGAAAGATTTTAAAGTAAAAAAAAAAAATTACAAGACAATAAACTGTCTTACCTTCCGGGGAATTTGAAGCCCCTGACTGATTGTCCCTTCTCTCTCTGGATGGGACTGCTTGCCTGGGGTCCCTCAGGGGCTTGGCATACCTCGGTTCCCTCGGGTGCGTGTGGTCCGTGGGGTGCTTGGGGTCCGTGGGTCTTCTCCGACATCGTCCCCTGCCCGTTCTCTGCCCTTCTGTACAGCTGGGTCTACTACGGTGATGGTGGTGACTACTCGGGGCGCGACTAAATCTTTCAGATGATAATCCAGGTTCTGTCTCAGACATTCTTGACTTCTTGTCTTGACTTTTTACTCTAGTAAAATAAATAATAAGGGACAGAGATCCACTCAAAAACAAAGCAAAATAAAAAGAGTCTTGTTCGTTCATAGAGGGGTGTTTCAATTGATTACAGAAATTAACAAGAGAAAGGTATCAAAAGAGAAACATTTTATCTCTATCTATCTATAAAAGAAAATATCTTTCTTACCTTCCATTCTGGAAATCACGATACGGTATTGGGCGTGGCTCTGGATTTTGAATTTGTGCTCTAGTAAAAGAAATAATAAAGCACAGAGATACAGTCAAAAACAATAGCAAAATAAAAAGTCTTGTTCGTTCATACAGGGGGTGTTTCAATTGATTACAAAAATTAACAAGAGAAAGGGATCCCTTTCTTCAAAAGAGAAACATTTTATCTCTATCTATCTATAAAAGAAAATACGTTTCTTACCTTCCATTCTGGAAATCACAATATGGTATGGGCCCAGGCCACGAATACATATTTTCAAGGTTCCACTGTTGCCCTGTTCTCCAGTTTGCCATTATGTTCAGTACTGAGGGGAAAGGGGAAATCCATTGCTTTATGAAGGGGAGGAGTTTCTGTTCATGTGATGGCATTTCATAATGTTGACTGGACCAAATCATACTGGCCCACCTTATCAGTGGTAGGTATACTCCCATAGTGCTATATCAAGTCATTACAGAAAAGGCCCAATTTGTCAGAAAATCCTTTGGCAGTATGCCTAAGCTTGTTAGCCCATTAAGACCTGGAATGCATCTGTGTCACTTTTTCTTTTGAGCTAAAAAGCATTATTTTACACTTTGGATCTTCAAAAATAGCAGATCTACAAGCTTATAGCGCGGCACTCGGTGTCGCCTATGAGCTTGTAGATCTGCTATTTTTGAAAATCATGAAAATGTATGCAAATCTTTGAATATATATTGTTTAAAGCAAACATTTTATGTCTATTCTTTGCTTCTGGATCTACATGCTATAAGCTTGTAGATCTGCTATTTTTGAAAAATCGTGAAAATGTGTGCAAATATTTGAATTTAACTCTATTCTAAGATCTGGAAAGCATCTGTGTCACTTTTTGTAAAAAAAATAAGCGTTTCCCAACATAAAAAAAAAAAAGCTCATAGCTTGGCAGATTTGCAATTTTTTTTAAATTGTGAAAATGTGTGCAAATCCATAGTGGCATGGATCCAGCGGAAGCGTATTAATTAGCTGTATGGCCACATCGGGCTTCGGTGACCACTATGGCATTTTCTTTCTGGAGTGAAGATTCTGGACAGAGATCTGATAATGTTTTGCTTTTTCAGAATAATGGAGAATTAGTATATGATATGCTCAGTCAAGTGTACAGTAACATCTTTAGTTCTGTGGAGCCCTATCCCAATAATGGATCTCTGGGGGGGGATACGATGAATTATGCTGATCTAGTATTGTCGTCCTCAACAGTGAAGAGCACAAGCATGTGCTCCTACTTGGAAGAGAATAATAGTATCTCAAGCGAAAACGTTGAGTTGGATGTTTCCGAGAGTGAAGAAGAGATGTCAGACGCAGATGGTGACCCTGTCTTTGTCGAAAACTCATTGAAGAACCGCTCTTACCTACGCCATAGGGTTGTCCGCTGGTGTTATGAGAGAAACGATGAGCAAGCAGCAGTGCAAAACCCTCCCATACTCTGGGCAAAAATATGCCCAGAATGTGACAAACATGCAGCCCAGTTCAACGCTGCTGTGGACCAATACGATAGAACATTGATCCGCTATGCAAACGCAATGCAAGAGCTCATATTGGGCTTCAGATCAGTCCTGGAGCGATTCCCTTCGCTGAAGACAGATCACGGTGGTGACAAACACCTTAAACACATTGTAGAGGCCGCACTGGGACGTAAAGATTTTATAAGTGAAATTCTGGCCATATCTACAAGCACAAGGGCAAATGCAGCTTGCAGTGCAGAACCCTCATCGGAACAGGACGTGCTCTCTGTGACAGAAGCACTCAAGTGTCATTTTTCAGACTCCGAAGCCTTAAGGCACTTCATAAGGTCATATGAGATTCTGTATTTTCGCTACATGCAGGTGTGGCGAGATATGAACGCAAAGGTGCGTTGCGATCTCCCCCTGATTGAGTTTTTGACGCTGACAAGTAGCAGACCTGGTGCAGAGGGACCAGAGCCCTGGTCAGAGGCCTTGGCCTACGGGGCACGAATGGAAGAAAGGATTCAACTCATGGTGCCAAAGACCATATCGGAATCGTGCCTCTTGGACTTAAGTGAGATCAAGGCCCTTTTAAAAATAGTCCCCAGCGGTTGCAACCTTACAAAGCCTGTGAAAGCTGCTAATGTATTGCTAGGGGCCATTCGCTCAAGGCTGGATAAGCAAGCTCCAGAGTGGTACTCAAACAGGCTACAGATGGACCTATACCTAGAGGTCCGGGCTGACCTAACCCTCATGAATGAGCTTATCTCACTAGGGGAGATCTCAATCAAGACCCTGGTCTATGACCGTGTCATGCTCATGGCCTTTGTGCGTAAAATCAACAGGAATGTATCTTCGCCAGGTGGTGAAGCTCACGCACCCGCAGAGCTACTAATCATGAGCTAGCTCAGAGAGCCTATGAAAAAAACATTAGCATGTCGGACTCTAATTGCTGGATCCTACCATACAGGCCGGACTCTGAGTCAGATGAAGATTGTGAGGGAGAAGATGAAATTGAAAAGGAAACACATTACAGTACAGATACAACAAGCTGTGAAAGGGAGAGCGTGGCATCAGAGCTGAGATCTCTTACTGTTTGCACTCTGTGTTCCCACTCCCCAAAATGCAAAGTTGGGGAGTGGAATGCCACCGATGATTGCAATCGGTATACAAGATTCTCCATGGAAGAGATCAGCCCACTTACACCCAGCCTGTGTTTGGTAAAAGAAGGTCACCTGGTGAAAGTGGAAGCTCCCATGTTTCTCCACGACGCTCCAACTGTGGGACAATGGCTGCTCTTGCCAGAAGACTGCAAGAGAACATTGGTAAGGTTGCGAAAAGCTGCAATCGCCGCGCAAGAACAGCCAAACCTTAACAGAATAGTCTTGGAGCAAAAGAATGATGATGGACTGCTGGAGCTAGTGTCGAGATGGGTGAGAGACACCAATGTCATCAAGCATGGCCTCGAGACCTTTGGTGCGTTTGCCTGTGACGCCCTGCTATCCCCGGTTCTGCACACCATACTCAGGTCCCCTTGGTTAGAGGCTCGTAAGACGCAACTGGAGCAGAACAACTCAATGCCTATAGGCTGGGGTGGTGAGTTCTATGATTGCTCTGAAACACAGAAACCCTGCTGCACACAATCTCAGTGCTGCAAGGTCGCACATCGGGTCCAGCAGGTGATTAAACACACTTGTAACAGTCCCTGGGCCACATTGCAAGCTCTGAGGGCTATACCCTTGGAAGTCAATCTCTGTGTAGGGGGTGCAACATGGGCAGCTAGTCTGATCGAGGGTCTTGCCACAGATGCATCTCGCTCTTGTGACTGGCTCTTAAGAAACGAGGCTGTGATCGAGTTCTGTGTGCTGATGTATGATATCCACAAACCTCGCGGAACATTACAAAACCACAATGTGAACCTGCTATTGAACATGTTTACCCACTGCATCACAGCACACCGCTTTGCCTATGAGTGCAAGGCTCCATTACTCAAAAATGTAACGGTGAACACTCTTGCGGCAATGTTCAGCGTGCTGCACTTGGACACTGACAGAACAGAGGACATTGGAGCAAGCCAGCTGCAATCGAATATAATATCCCTATCCCCTGAAGACATTTCAGCGCTGATGCAGACGCAAAACCTAATTTGTGAGCAGCGTTTACCCACTGCCGGAACTGATACATTTTGTAGGACTAGGGTCAACCTAGTATTGAGGGAGCCAACAACACAGTTCTCTGAAGCTTCCCCAGCGGACACGAGGATAATGAGTGAGAATATGACCACCTGTTTCCCTATTGTTTCCACAAAGCAGCTGGAGAGGCTTAACCCAGATACAGGCGGCTCTGATCGGTTCTCGGGCAACCTGTGGCCAGTGTTTGTCAACCGTACGAGAAGATGCTACCCGCTCTTCCGGGCACTAGACTTCCCTACACAACCGGCCCCGACATATATGCTCGAGATGCTGGTGCGGGGCTGGCGGCTTGCTTGCAACATAATGCACCAAGTGCCCACAGCACCAGGTCCAGCGCTTAAGGTAGAGACGGGACATTTTGAAATGCACTTTGCCAAGCCACTGAGTACACTCCTCCAATATAATGTGATCAGCTCTGAGCAGCAGTCAGCAATGATCGAAACCCTTAAGCATGGGACCTTGCCCTGCTTTGCTGGTAAGGGCGACAGTGCACCGGACCGAGTCATAAGCACCACTATGGCGATGGCCTTTGCAGCTAGCGGCATTCGGATAGTGGACACAATTAAGCCCAACTCCAGCGGGACAGTCACTGTATCAGGCCTGTTCTACTATGCTGCATGGTATGTGCTTGTGTATTTGGCCGCATTACAGCTGTCTAAGCCTGTACGCTGTAACATTTTATCCAATGGCTCCAAGGCAGATAAACAACTGCTCGATATGCTCTATCTGTCAGAGCACAATGGGAATTATGAAGTGAAGTGTTTCAATAGACGTATCCTACTTGAAGCTCTGAATATGGCTTTTGGCAAGTTCCTCACCGACTATACTATAGCATGTTTCGCTGAACTGTATGGCTCCGAGCTGGAAATCCAACTGCCATACGCAAAGGCGCTTGATAGGATACCGGGAAACATCACGAGTGCACTGGAAAGCAGGGATGCTTGGCTAGCAAAGAGCAGAGAAGAGTCTGATACTGTCATGGTAAAGGTTCCAGACTCCCAAGAGGGAGCCGGGACCCCCCCCGAGTTGCCATTTGTCTACCTGGGACCGATAGATACCTGTTCACATAGCACCCATGCCGGTCTCTCACAGCCTGGCCCCGTAGCAAAATCCGTGAATGCATTCAAGGATGAAGTTTACAATTTGTGGTATGGCACAGTGTGTTGGCTGGAAAATGTACGGGAGCAAAATCAGCATGAAAACGGGATTCGGACTGTGCTTGCTGAGAAGCTAGACAGCTCAATTCAAGTGGAAGAGATGATTCCAACTGAGTTTGATGAGAATCTACACAGTGTAATTGAAATGATGAACTCATTTCAAATGTCTTAGCTAAAATAAAGAAGAACAAACACACACACACACACACACACACACACACACACACACACACACACACACACACACACACACACACACACACACACACACACACACACACACACACACACACACACAACAAACAGTATTAACATGACAGTTGTAACATGACAGTTGCTTCTCTCAAACATGTTCTGCAGCTAATTTACAAGGGAAGAGGCCTTGACAACAAATATGTTCAAGAAGGAAAAGAAAGGTAATGAGTTTTTGCAAGCTGCCTTTCATCACCTACAAATGCAGAGAAAACATGATGCAGCAGCTAACTTTTTAGATGCTGCATATGTCTTCAAAGAAACAGATCCAAAAAAGGGGATAACCTGTTTGACCCAAGCTATTGAGGCATACACTGACATAGGGAGGTTCACCCATGCAGCCATAAATCACATCTCAATTGCTGAAATATATGAGACCGAGCTGGTTGATATTGATAAGGCTATTGGTCATTATGAACAGGCAGCAGACTATTACAAGGGAGAAGGTTACACCCGCAGTGCTAACAAGTGCCTTATCAAGGTTGCAACCTATGCAGCTCAGCTGGAGCAGTACCCAAAAGCCATTGAGATGTATGAACGACTTGGAACCCATGCAATTGAAAGCACACTGCCTTATTGCATGGCAAAGGACCACTTCTTCAAAGCAGCGCTCTGTCACTTCTGTGTACATATGCTGAATGCAAAACTTGCGGTACAGAAGTACGAAGAAATGTTTCCACCCTTTTCACGTTCTCGAGAATGCAAGCTGTTGAAGAAACTTCTAGATGCCTTTGAGGAACAAAATGTGGACATGTATACCGATTCGGTGAAGGAATTTGACGATATCTCCAGACTGGACAAGTGGCTCACTACCATGCTACTCAGAATTAAGAGAACCATACAGGAAAATGACACAGACCTGCTTTGACCCCCACAGGGGCTTCACATAAATAATACACAATAGTTCACAAATATAGTATTTACAACCAGTTTTGTTGTTGTACTACTAACCCATTTAATCTAAAAAATAAATAACAGAGTTAATAAAGAAAATACTCCCCACAACACACAACATTTTCTGCCCAAAAGTTCTCATTTTATTTCATTTAAAAGTGCTGAGGCCTCCCAAGGGACTTGAACTTCAAGTGGCAAGAGAAAAAAAATAAAAGCGTGAACAAGAACACAATCCACATAAACTGCATGAAAAATAAATAACTAATTGAATAAATAAATATTTAAAAAAATATTTTTGTCTATTACTCAGTTTGTCTGGTAATTCTGGTGTATCAACAAATAAATGACTTTTGATCTTTGTTTTTTATAAGTTGGACCTGCTCACACAAGGTCCACACTTTACTGCATGTCAGGTCAAACTCTCATTTGACACAACACTTTGGTGTGTGTGTGTGTGTGTGTGTGTGTGTGTGTGTGTGTGTGTGTGTGTGTGTGTGTGTGTGTGTGTGTGTGTGTGTGTGTGTGTGTGTGTGTGTGTGTGTGTGTGTGTGTGTGTGAGAGAAGACAGGAAGAGTTCTTATCTGTTATGCCTGAATATTACTGTGACTGCAATAAAAACAGTCCTTTGTATGAACCTTCATAATTGATTTAGCCATCAAATGGGAGTGTGGGAGAGGCCCCCACAAAGTTCATTTTGAGTTTGAGTGTTTCAGTTTGAGTTATCCTGACAAAGTGATATCAGGTCAAACGGAGTTCATTTGAGGTGTTTGAGTTATGGCTGACAAAAAGAGGAATGCACCTCCCATATCTGGATGTTAAGTTTGTTGAGACACCATCTAAGAGAGAGAGAGAGAGAGAGAGAGAGAGAGAGAGAGAGAGAGAGAGAGAGAGAGAGAGAGAGAGAGAGAGAGAGACCCTGAACTTAGCATTATTATCATTAAACAATATAAACATTTACTGTAACTGTAACATCACAAAACTTGGTGCTTAAAAGAAGCCTGGTCATTCAAAGTCATTTTGGTCAGTGTGAGACCTAAGAAGTTTTTGCTTTTGAGTAAGAACTCATTAATTCATTTCAGTTATGTACACATGGGGAGAACATAAGGTGAAGGAGTCCTCTCACCCCATGCTGGTAAAAGTAAAAGATGTTGTAAGACAAGATGATGAGACAAGCATTGACATGCCGGAACCTGGTGGGAGAACCAGAGATTTGGGATCTAAGAGCGATCCCCTGCCAGACAGTGCAAGATGCTGCTTGATTGCTGTTATGTTGCTGGCATTATTGCTGGCATTATTACTGGGATTGCTCTACTGGAAGAAGAGAAAGCAAACAGTCGCTGTCAGAAGGTGGAGGAGAGCATTGGGTACTGCTTTGGGTAGCAGCATCGAGCTCAGTTCGAGCTGAAAACATGTCACGAAGAGTTTATTATAATAATACAAATAAACAAAATACAAATTTCATGTGGTATGTACTTTCTTTATTTAAGTTAGCAATCTGTGAATGACCAACATTGCATATTCTTGAACAGGTTCGTGACACTTTTCTCCACACCATGTGCTGCTAGTTGCACAAATACCACGTTCACACTGTAGTACGTGTAGTTTAGCATTGGTTCAGGGAAAACCCTTAAATTCTTTCTATACATGATCAGTGGCGCCCACTTGCGTTTGGTCACCAATGTCATAGTTGCTGCGTGTGCATAGTAGGTCCTGTGCTCATCGATTTGAACCTGCACAGTGGTTACATGCGGCACATGTTCAAGTGCGCCCTCTGAGAGAGTGATCACGCTGCGGATAAGGTTGGTCACTGTGGTGACCACTTTGTGTTCAAAGTGAAAGTTACACCTCCTCATGGTCAACACGATGTTCCGTGCTATCTCTTCAAACTGCTTTGGGTTAGAGTCGGTATCCTGGATCCCGAACATATGAACAGGCGGACAGTTAGCGGTAAAAACCTCCAGCTGCCTCATCGAGAATGCTGGTTCACCATTTTTTGTGAGCCAACCTGCTCCATAGCTATAATCCCTGAAACTCAACTTTCTAGACCCAGGGTTGTTTAATCTGGGAGTTATGCGTTCTGCGAGCTGCTTGTTAGGACTAACAGTGGTCAGGGCCCATGTCAGGAAATCCTGCGCGGACATGGATGTGTCTCTCAAGCCACTGTGCAATGCTGAAGCATCGGGCATCAGGGTACGTGACACGGTAGTGACAAAGTCCTGGAGCCAGGTACAGTGGCACCTAGGTTGGCTCAGAAGCTCTTCAGTGCATCGGAAGTTTCTGGCCAAGTATCTCACAAGATCAATCGTTGTGGCATGTTCACTGATCAAGATGTCTAAAGGTAGCAGCTCCTTGGTCGGAAGCAGGCCTGCTTGTGCCGCAGCCTGAAGAGTCAACAACAGCTGAGTCATTATCCCTTCAGACCTCACTTTGTAATCTCTCAATGTACTTTCATTGGGTAGTAGCTGTGCATACTGAAACAGCATTATACCACTTGCGCTGCTACAGGATACCATTTCATTTATGGGACCATGGAAGATCTCTGGCTTTTTGGCTACAACAGTTTGCGACAACTGAACCAAATTACGCTTAAACATGGCTATGTCACCATCTTGACATGAAGCAAGAGTGACACATCTGATTGGCACCTCACCTTTGGTCTTCCTAATGATGAATATGGTTACACCTTCCATGGTTTCCCTGACCACATTCTGGGCTGCCACTAAAGCCTTGGAAGCCAAGATGGAGTCAGCCCCTAACACCTCGGGCAGCTTCTGTTCTTGCGCGCGAGTTTCACAACAATCCACTGGCTTGCTGTGTTTGATAAGCTCCCTCTGGAGCCCGCTGGGTCCTGGACACGTCTGGACATCACTGCTACATAACTTAAGTGATGTGGACTGCCTTGGCTGTAGCTTCCTTTCCCGAACTGCATGCTCACCTTCAGGTTTTCGCTTCTTCCCTGGGAAACGTTCGCGCAGTTTTCTCCCGTTGTCATAGAGCACATCCACCTTGTTTTTGTACCAGATCTCTGGCTGAATGTGATCAGGTGCCAACCTAAGTGTATCTAGTCCATAGTGAGTCTTGTTTGTTTGGTCGTACTTTGCTCCAAACTCCAAATCGTGGTGCTGGAATTTTGCCATGTGGCGTGGCACGGACACTTCAGCTGCTGAGGGTTTGATATTCGATCTTAGCTCATTGGCTACTACCACGTCTGTGGTTCTGTAAGGGCCAATTTTCACTGACACAGGTATCTGGTAATGTGATGCAGGGGACGTTGTATTCCCGATGTCGCACAATGCACAACTGTACCTAGACGTGGAGAGCAGCTTTGCGGGCGTGTACCGCTCCTGCGGGTACAGGCTGATGCACACCAGACCTATGTTGACAAACTCCTGTAGCTGGTTTGGGGTGGAACTGAGATTTTTGAGTTTCTTTTGGAAGGAGTTCCTGACGTCATTCAACAAAGGTCTTTTTTCACCATATTTCCTGATTAGCTCTGCAGCGCCGAAGGCCTTCATAGTATACTTCTCAAGGAAGGCTGGGTCATCAGGTTTGTAACAGCCCAGCATAGCCGTAAGTGATTCTGCATACGTTTTAATGCAGAAGTTGCCCCTGTTTGCTGGGTTGGAATGATGAGAGAATAGGAACTCTGAGAACCTGCATTCCCACATTACACAGTACCAACTGAACATGTCGCTTCCAAAACTGTAGTCGGAACACCACAGCATCTCGGGTGGCATGTTGATCAGGTTGCCTTTGTGCTGGTCTGGCGTGTTGAATGTGCTGGAGGTGCCAAAGTCACTGAGTTTAAACACCACAGGGAATGGTCCCCGAACATTGCACTCTGAAACCAGTATGTTCTTGCTTGTTATGTCCCTATGCTGCACAGATCTAGAGCGAAGATACTTGAGGCCAAAGAGCGTGTCAAGTTCAACCATAAGCATCACCTTGCTCACCGAATTACCCATAAAACTGGTGAACTCCTGCAGTGTCCACAAGGCTCGTTCCATGAGGATCACAGCCCTGCCGCCTAGAGTGAACTCGGCTCCGTCACACCAGTAGCCACCCAGTGTTGTCACCACGTTTGGGTGCCTCATGGAGGAGGCCAAAAGCAGTTCCTCCATCTGGCACGCTAAATGAGCGTACATCAGGAACCTATTCCTGATCATTGGCACTGATGAGTCTGCAAACTCTGGGTGAAGGGCTGTTTTTGCAACGACATTGTCCCCCAAGGCAATCGTGACACCAAATCCACCCCTGCCTAGCACATTATTGCCATCCTCAGTCAAAGTAATGAGGTCAAGGCTGTCTTGATTACCAGTGCAAGGTGTGACATCTGTCAGCAGTGTCCATTGTCCTGGTAACAGATTGGTAATGCTTCCTTCTTCTTCCCGCTTGTCTATGTATCTTCTACCAAATCTGTCCACTAAAGGGCCTGGAGGCCAAACGCCTTTCTCTTGCATGTAGCTGGACGGATTGAAACCCTCGATCAGGGGTCGGTCCTCGTATTGGATCTCAGGCACCGTGCACTCGCGCTCACCTGCATAAAAAGTTCTGTATAACATATCCAGCGGGTTTTTGGCAACAAGCTGGCACTGTTCAATCAGGAGCTCCCCTCTGGTATTGTGTCGCTTCTTGCAAATGCTAATCACAGAGAACAGGATCACTGTGTCAGGCTCACCGTCCTCCTCTTTGCGTCGGATCATTACCACAACCCACTTGCTCTTGTTTTTTAATTTTAGTTTATTCTCTCCAATGTTGATGATCACCACAATGTTGAGAAGCTCATTTTCCACTAGTAAATGTTTGAGCCGCTCCTCAATGTTCATGCCAGACACTAAGGGCTGGCATGGGCTTACAGGGTGAGTGGGACGCATGAATGAGAGCAGCCCAGAAAGGTTATCAGCTACAAAGGTACTCATGTACCACAAGGAGTGCTTCTTCGCCAAATCTCTCAGCCGTTCAGAGTAATTTGTGCCCATGTTTTAAACTGGAGTATTTACTGCTCGCTGTGATGCAAATTGTGAAGCCCCTGGTTCAAACAAAGTGTTAAATAATGTTGAGTCTGAAAAGGCAGGAGCTGGAGCTGTCACATGATGCCTCTTTGGAATTGTTTGAGCTCCTCATCGTGGCTGGATCTCCCGCAGTGGGCCTGAAGCTGAACTTGTGCAGCAACGGCAGTGAGCAGTCAACATTGGAACACCTGCGGAAAATGTGGAGGAGAGTTGAATCCCAACTTGTGAGAATGGATGACTTAATACAAGTCCACCAAATGGATTGCAGAGCTGCAAACGAGGTTATCACAGCTATCCCAGCAACGATCAGCATGGACCAGCGCAAGCTGAAACGTTACTATGTGTATCTGCTTTTCCGCTACTGTATGTCTGTTTTGATTAGCTCCCGGAAGCAATGTTGCATTCCCAGTACGTACCATACTTTGAAAGACATTCCAGCAGCTTGGCTGTCACACAATTGTTTGGGTTCCTACCCCTCAGCTCCATCCCACACAGTCTACCCTTCTGCTCCACCCCACACAGATCAGCAGCTACAGCACCAGCGTTGTTATCAACGAAATGATTCAAATGATCCACGTGCATTTTACAGGCAGGACCGCAAGATCCAATGCCTTGAACCGGGAGGGAGCCTGTTGAGTTCAAAACAGCATCCGCAAGAACAACCGGAAAATGTAGAGTGGACACAATATCAACAGCAAGCTAAAAGGTCTTTTTCCCCATGCTATAAAAGCAATAGGAAAGATTCAGACTCTGACTGATGAAAAATGGATGACTTCATTCTTAACCAGTGAGAGGAGTAAAACAGAAAGGCATATGTTATCATCACCCTCATCATCTTCATCATCATCAGTGTGACCTGGCTTGTTTTCATAAAAAAAAGGAACAGGACTACCAGATCGTGGCAGTGGCTAGATTTTTTTCTTTGTATGTTCATTTATTTCATTGGTATGGGTTGATATGGCATGTAACTGTTTGTGATGATATCAAATGTCTGTACTTGTGAGAAATAAACACACCAACAAAAGAAACAGGCACAAGGTGAATGATGTTTTCTTTGTTATTTATTTTATCAACTCAAAATAATAACAAAAAATAGATACAGTAAAGAAAATCTTGACAAAACAAGGTTGAAGCACCTAAAAAGTATCACATGCATAGATAGGGAGTGACCTTTGCGCACCTATCAGTATGTGTGTTTGTCTCACAAGGAAGGTTCAGGGTTTTGCATTTTTTGCTTGTGCTACTTTCTTATGCTCAAGAAGAGGATGTTTCTTTTTTGAAAAAAAAATCTGTTCCACCATGTTCCTACTGCTGTCTAGGGGTCATGGTTGAGGACAAGTCTGAGCGGTACATCAACCCCGATTCATGTGCATTGAAATAGCTTTGCCTAGGATTCGTGGCTGAGACGGAGTCAGAGTGGATCAGCATTCCAGATTGAGGTGTATGGCTTGGGTACCTGCTGGAAAAATTCTGCTGCAATGGGGTTGGCAAGTAGTTTTCACAAGTCAAGTCACGCAGTTCCAGCTCATTCTTGTTCCTAAGTATGGTTCTGATGGTCATCAGGGTACCACAGGAGTGACTAATTACAACCACAACGTTCATTACAGCAATAGAAGTCTCCAGACTCTGCCACCTGGTGAGAGAGGTGACAAGGGGTCTGTACAGAAGTTCCATGCAACCTGCCACCACGGCCAAGACTAGTTCCACGTTGCCTATTGCCAGGCAGACCAAAACAAGCAGGGTGCTTTTTCCGTCGGTTATGCTCTTGCTGAGCCCTTGCCTGTTCGCGAGCTTCCACTTGCTTGTTCCGGAGAAGTAGCTGCTAACGAGGCAGACAACAAGCGATAAACAGCCCAGCACTACCAGGCATATGCCGCTTCTCAGGTAGACTTTCCCGTAGAGGCCTTCATCTCCTCTGCTATTGCTTGTGTCTTGGGTGCAACCAAAATGGTGGAACCTTGGTGCGGTACCCTGGGCGTTGTCAAGCAGGTACAGCACGTTGTTTGGCAGAACCAGGAAGCAAACAACTAGGGTTCTGATGATTTCGAGAGTTACGGCCAAATTACCTTTGAACTTGCTCATACTCTGCAGAGCTGCAAGTCTAGTGTCTTTGAATTTGTTTTTGAGATTCGGCAGCTTGTGTAGTAATCCACCATTGTCTTTCCTGTTGTATTTCAACATGGTTGCTATGCTTGTGACAGACTTATCACTAATAGTGCTGCATTGAGCATCTCAAAAACATTTAATAAGATGATTCCAGCAGAACCTGTCATTGAGTTCATGATGAGGAAGATCCCAGATCGGTGGGAGAGGAATAGGGAGAGGAAAAACTCAGATACCTTTTCAAAACATTGCATGTCACTTAAGAAAAAACCCGAAAGGATGAAACGCAACTTTCTCTTGTTCGCCAGGTCGATTGACCATTACCGCTGGTATATTGTCTCCGGCATAACAAGCCAGCTTAACGAGGTGTACAATTTCTACCGTCTTAAGAAGGATAGGCCTCGTAAGCATGTCAACATGATCACAGAGGAGATATACAGGTGTGCGATTGCCAGGCTACACACTCACCGGGACAGCCAGTTGTCGTGGTTGCCAGAATACATGACAAGATTTTTCAAAGTTGAAGGGGAAAAGGTGCTGAGGTACCAAAAGGAGCTACATGCACGATTGAGGGTGCACAAGCTTACGCAATACAATACAGAGAGAGTATGGAACAAGCTAAATATGTCAGCGGCGGTAGGTTCTGCAGTGGATCGGGACTGCAAGGACGTATTCAATGGTAAGAAAACAGAGGGCGAGGTGTGCTTGGTAGCTAGGCTGGTCCTAAAGCAGCTGGACGCCCTTCAGGTGAAGCCTGAGGCAGGGGGTGTGATGGTGGCAAACATTCCTAGACCTGATAAAACAAAGTGGAAAACAAAACGCTCACCAGGTGAAGCCCTCACATACCACCTGAGTTGCTTAAAAGGCTGCAAAGGTATCCATGAAGACTGGGGCATGTGCACCGAGGTAGATTTAGTTGGCAAAGACACTTTCACAGGCAAGACGCTTGTGATCGAGCTAAAAACAAGAAATAATGATGCAGTCGACCAGAAGTCACTGGAACGCTACAACTGCCAGCTATGGCTCACTTGGTTGATGTTTGCAATCACCTACCCAAGCAAAGCACAGGACACACTGGGCTACCTGGTGATCGTCAGACCAGGCTCTAGCAACGTATTAATTTACAGCTGCTACCGACCCACTTTGACCAGATCCCTCCGTGCGCGGTTTCCCTGGATCGACTGCTTTTGTCCCCAGGTTCGTGACTGCCTGACTCCCAACTGCATCAACAAGAGGGTTTCTGGGAGCAGCTCATGGTCAAAAGAGCTGGTTATGCCATGGAGTCTCTGGCATCAGGGCACAGACAACAGGGACCTAAGCTACAGAAATGTAATGTTCAATATTCATCGCTGGAATGAAAGTGTGCAACGTATTGGTTTGGAGAGAGCTAAAAACCAAAACACTGTTGGGCTAAAACTGTCAGCAGCTGGTCATGTTTATGGCCCTGCTGCAGACCTACTGCAGAAATCTCAGGAACATGATCAAAGTCAGGCCAGCACACAGCAAAATTGTCATGCTCAGCTAATGCCAGCACCTGCACAAGATGATCCACAATATCACATAGCGTTGACAGGCACTGGTCAAGCTGTAAATAATGAAGGATTTTGCACAGTGAAGGAAGAGAAATACGAGCAAGATGAGGAGGAGCATTACACAGATGAGGAAAAGTACAATGATGAAGAGGAGGAGGAGGAGGATGATGATGAAGAAGAGTACAAGGAGGAGGACAAAGACTGCTGCACAGCGTGTCGGACATAACGCCCTACCTGGACCTTGACCTAGCCCTATGCGCTTCTCGGTATGAAGTGGTGTTGCCCAAGTGGTGGATGGAATGCGAACTGAAGCTGGGGGAAGCTTTGGAAAAATTGAGTGTGCCTTTAATTGGGACAACTAAGCAAAAGTGCATGGTGGTGGTGGACGAGGAGGGCACGGTGGCTGCCGCTGTTACTGGAGTGACTCTGTTTGGTATGAAGGATACAAGGGTTAGGGAGTTCATTGTCAATGTACCTTTCCTCTTTTTCATCACTAGGATTCGGACCGATGGCAAGAAGGGTCGCACTATTCTGTTCGTGGGAGGGGTGAAGATTCCCACGTTTTGACTGGGGAACACCTAAAGTGTGTGTGCAAAAGAATGTGTATTTGTATGTGTGTGCTTGTGTGTGTGTTGCTTCCCTCAGTTGTTCATTTGACAGTTTTGAGGTATTCTGACTAAAGCATGAGCTGAGTAAGAGCACTGTGTGTGCAGGGCTGTGCCTCTGGCTGTGTCAGACACAGCACTCTAAACCCGCATCTGATTGGTGGGGCAGGAAGGAAGTATAGAGGGTGGAGCCTAACCCCCCAAAAAAAGCAATATAAACATTTACTGCAACTGTAAAATTACATTCTTGGTGCTGAAAAGAAGCCTGGTCATTCACGGTCATTTTGGTCATTGTGCGAGTTGAGAAGTTTTTGCTTGTGAGTAAGAACTCATTCATCAAGAAGTTATGTACACTTGGGTTTATTTCCATACTTTCCTGATGCTATGGAGCACACATGCAATAGGAGAACACAAGGGGATGGAGTCCTCTCATACTCTCAATTTTACCGTAATGGTGGTAAAAGCAGGAGATAATGTAACACTTCCTTGTCAAATTGAGAGACCTTTTGATGCTGACTACACAACAGTGGAGTGGACCAGACCTGACCTTGAACCAGAGTATGTGTTTGTCCTGCATAATGGAAGTGTGCGTACAGATCTTCTGAATCCATTGTACAAAGACCGGACATCCCTCTCTGCTAACCTGTCAATGGAGCTGTCCAGTGTGTGGTTGTCAGACACAGGAAAGTACAAGTGTCATGCTCATGGGATGATCAGCAGTGTGCCAATACAGCTGCATGTGGTAACTACTAGTAATCCCCTGCCAGACGTCACATACACTCCTGAGCCACACACTGTGATCCCGGAAGTGGTATTCACTCCTGAGCCACACACTGTGATCCCGGAAGTGTGTGGAAGGAATGGAGAAAAGGTAACTACGAGCGATCCCCTGCCAGACCTGGAAGTTGGTGGAAGGAATGGAGAGAATGGAACCAAGACTGTCTCAGGGCGTGCAAGATCCGGCTTGATTGCTTTTGCTGTTGGTGTTATGTTGGTCGCATTATTACTCGGATTTTTCTACTGGAAGAAGAGAAAGCAAACTGGACTAGAGCAGCGATTTTTCTCCTGGAGGCAGAGAGAGCAAACTGGACAAGAGCAACCCATCTGACCTTTCTGTGGCAATGCTGTAATTCACTGTATAATTGAATCAATTAAAAATAAACAACATTAACTCTAAGCTCTTAGTGTGTTTTTCTTAATTAACGTAACCGTTTTAACCTTAATGCCACAGTGGAGAAAAAGTAAAGGCATAAGAGGGATACGAACCCATCCCTCAGAGTCTGACCCCTCAGAACACATTCTGACATGTAACTACACACACACACACACACACACACACACACACACACACACACACACACACACACACACACACACACACACACACACACACACACACACACACACAGCATATGGGAGACACACACAGAGAGAGAGAGAGACCCTGAACTTAGCACAGAGATGGCTGCAGCTGCTGTCCATGGTTCTGAAGTTTAACTGAACTTTAGCAGGTGTTGGGGCAGGGAATTCCAGATCATTGTTTTTTATAAGAACTTTACTGCAGGCTGGGTAAATCCGCTTGTTAAGTGAACATACACCTTTAACACTCTGCTATGTTTTTTGCGGGGTTTTAACATATGCTTAGCCAAGAGTTTAAAGCTATCTTCCCCAGGCTCCCTGAGCAGCGGGGATTGTTCCACACTCTGGCCCATCAAAAACAATGTATCCAATGTAATGAAACAGAACACCAAAGATGGTTTACTATTGTTTATTGATAAGATAGAGACACACACACACAGACTTACACAGCCTATACAATTCAATGTATGGTTTTCCTACCCAAAGACAGAAACAAGTTTTAGTTTTAGCATTTTTTTAAATTATTATTATGTCTCAGCCATCACACACAGTATAAAAACTGTATTAAAAATCACAGGGAAACTGCTTGATGTATTTTTTCATACATCATCTAGTAAAGCAAAATTTGTATAATCATCAGAAAAAACTTTAAATAATCCATCGAAGTAATGACTAATGAAATAAATCTGATGGGTAGGAAGGGCTAAGAACATTACTAAGAGAGTACACTGAGTGATGCTGTAGACTGTAATCATATTCTGGTGACCCTTCGCTTACATCCCGAAACATTTCGTTTCCAACATGTGTCTCCAACAACAAGGCAGCAGGAGTTAGCTGAGCTGTATCCGCTGCTTCCTGACTTGAAAACACGGCTTGCGGCAATCTGGGCGGCACGTCCGTGGCTTGCGGAAATCTACATGGCTCATGAACTGGAAACAAAACTTGAGCTGATGTGGGTCGGGCCCAAGATTGCAAGATTGTATCGGTGGCTTGTGTAAACCCGCAGTCCTGCTGCCGAAGCAGCAGCAAATTAAACGCTCCCTCCACACTCTCAGCTGCATCCGCCGCTTCCTGACTTGAAAACACGCCTTGCGGCAATCTGTCCGGCACGTCCATTGGAAACATGTTGCAGGCTGATGTGAATGGTTCTTGAGCTGAATCAGTGGCTTGCGGAAATCTACATTGCTCATGAACTGGAAACACAACTTGAGCTGATGTGGGTGGGGCCCAAGATGTATTCGTGGCTTGTGTAAACCTGCACTCATGCTGCCATGATGCGCTATACACAGGTTGGCAACGTAATATTTCCCGAGCTGGACACACAGGTTGGAAAGTTTTGCAAACAACTTGAGCTGACGTGGCTGGTGCCCGAGTGGCTTGCGTAAACCTGCGCAAGGCCTGAGCTGGAAACAAGGCTTGCGCCAATCTAAGCGTTTCCACCTTTGGCTCAACAATCACCGCTTGGTTCCAGGCATAATTCTTATTTGCAATTTCGATTGCGAATGGACCATAGGGCTGCAGAGATGCTTTGCTAGTGCTGATTAACTGTATTTGGTAATCCCTTGTCTCCCCAAGGAACTCAAATGATTCCAGCCGCCCAGGTATTTCCCCAAAGCATTTGTTGTAAAACTCTTGCAGCAAGGAGATGTCATCGCTCAGCTGCAAATGCGGATCGATAGCACTTTTGACTGAGCTCTGTACTATTGCTATCAGCTGCTGAGCCTGTTTCGGCAGGTACCTAGTCAGACCCAGTTTCCCCAGAGTGTCGGAAATAGCAATGATGCCCTCCTTCGCTCGCTGTTTCCGCATGAGATGTGCAACATCTTTCTCCTGCATGCTATGATATACTTTAGGGTGCAGACTGTCAATCAGACACGAGATCATGTCTGGTCTGAATCCCGTTCCATACCTGTAGAGCCTTGCTGGTTGTATGATCCGCAGAGTAAAACCCAATTGCAGAAAAGTAAGGATTTGTATCCTGATCAGACACAGGGTTACGTGGTAAGCCACTACCAGTTCATCCTCTTGACTCAAGTATTGCAAACCTGCTGGGTGACCAAGATTCCACGCTCCTGGCAACTCGCCCACAAACACTCCGGAGCACTTTTCGTTTTTCAGCGGGCTTGTGCACATTTGCAGCGTGTACGTTCTGGGTACGAACGAATGCCTCTGAAGTTTTGTGTGCATGTCGAGGATACGCTCAAAATCGTCAGAGTAATTGGAGTACACCAGGCATATGAGCAAACATTGCCCATCAACCCTGCTGACGGTGCCCAGCCTCAGTGACTTTCGTGTGTTGCCAATGCGTATCAGCCCTTCCGTGTGATACTCTGCTTGTTCACGAGGCATCCCGTCAGCTATGATCTTTACTCTCTTGAATGGTTCGATCCAATCTGAGGGAGGCTGCGAAAGGTCCACTGTTAGGTACTCATATGCTGAGCGTCTGCAGTCATACACTGTCACGCTGTTCTCCTCCAAAGTGTAGTTCTTTGCATCATCATTGGGCTTTGAAAGTCTGGTGCTCTTCCCTGTCTCTGCTTCAACCCCGTTCTTCCAGTTTGTTAGCAAATCATTGATTTGAGTATGTATGGGTTCTTTGAAATCGCTACGTGTGTGCCCATGCAGGTTGTTGATGGAAGGCCACTGTGCACCAAGGTTGATGTCCAGCTCATGGCTACAATGAATGGGCTGCTTTTGACTGCCAGTTACCACCTTATCGGCTGTGATGTATCTTTTCTTTGACCCCATTTTTAGTTTTTGTATGCTGCAGTGGTTCGTGATCCTCAGGGTGTGGTAGGCGTCACTGCTGAATTCAGCAGCTACGTGATCCGGCACCCCGTGCACATGCCACATAATCAGACTGCGCTCTGAAAGGCGTTTCCTCAACTCATCTTCATGATCATCATCACCTTCATCTTCAATCAAATCCTCAACTCCTGCCATGTTGCACTGAGGCTCACGGCTCTCTGAGCAGTGGCGCTTTGCATTCTGCCTGTAGTGCTGCTTTTTATACTGATCCAAAAGCCTCAGGTCACTATTGCCCCCATTGCTGTAGATATTTACCATGTTTCCACTTGATGTGGAAGGACCACTTATGCCAGTAAGGCAGCTACCACTCATCTCCGGGGTTTGGGTGCAGGACAACTCTGCAGGTGATTGGTCGATGTCATTTAACCAATACAATTGTGAATTTGATTGGACTTGAGTGTCTTCACTGGTGGACTGTCCATAGACATATTCCTTCGCAAAATCCTCAACTCCTGCCATGTTGCACTGAGGCTCACGGCTCTCTAAACAGTGGCGCTTTGCATTCTGCCTGTAGTGCTGCTTTTTATACTGATCCAAAAACCTCAGGTCACTATTGCCCCCATTGCTGTAGATATTTTCCATGTTTCCACTTGATGTGGAAGGACCACTTATGCCAGTAAGGCAGCTACCACTCATCTCCGGGGTTTGGGTACAGGACAACTCTGCAAGTGATTGGTCGATGTTATTTAACCAATAAAATTGTGAGTTTGATTGGACTTGAGTGTCTTCACTCGTGGACTGTCCATAGACATATTCGTTCGCTTGGTTTTTCCATGCTCTCTGGCAAATATTTGTCTTATGCTGGTTCTCCATACTGGTTAAATGCAACCTCTAAACGTGTGTATGCAGTGTTATGCAATGATGTTATTACGCCACATAAGTAGTTTGAGCACAGCATCAGCCTTGGACACAAAGGACTTTTGACGACACACACTCCCATCTCCATGCCCATTCCCTTCCCCTTAGGGAGGTAGTTTAACAGAACCTGCATCTGCAATGTCCCCATAACAGACCAGTGTGCGGACTTTCTTGATCACTTTCACTACGTAAGACTCGCTCTGCACTCGACCATTTACCTCCACAGAATATGTCCCACTGTTTTCTATCGTCATGTTCTTGATGACCAACAATCCAGTTACTTTAGTCAATTCTGTGCTGTTTTTGAATGGCCCGTAGTAGTACACCTCAGGACCAAAGCCCTCATCCCATTCTGCCACTTTATTTGGGCCAAATTTCCACAGGACGCCAGTTATGTTTCCATTAACAGAAGTAGGTTCTGGAAACAATTTAAGGGCCGATGGCTTCGCTATAATTAAGAAAACAGGCCACATAAATGTATTCATTGTACCCTTGGTTCTTTATTCATGACAAACACAAATGCAAATACATTTTGTAAAAGACACCATTGTTTCCAAATTGGTCCAAATAATCCATATTCCATCCGTTTAACCGAAGCAGACAATTTATCTACCTTTCCATTCTGGCTCATCCAGTCTGGTTTTAATCATATTCATATCGCCCTGCAGAGCAGTAACCCTCTCAGCGATGATTTCCAGTATGCGGTCTCTGGCTGAGATGTCATCCGCAACGCGTTTCAAGTCCGAGATCAATGTCAGGATGTTGTCCAACTTGTGTTCTTTCTCAGAGAGCGATGCCAGGTTGGTGTCTCGCTTGGACTCTCTCTCCAAGATCGATGCCAGGATGGTGTCCAGCTTGGTGTCCAGCCTATGGACTCTCTCGTTGATGTTATTCATGTCGCGCTTCAGTTCAGTGATTGTGTCCAGCTTGTGGACTCTCTCGTTGATGTTGGTAAATTGATCACTGTGCTCCACACTGACAAACGGGTTGGTAAATTGATCACTGTGCTCCACACTGACTGGGTTTGTCATTTCACAGAAAAACTGTTTAACCTTCTTCCCTTCCTCATCATCGATGATGTCCAGCTGTTCAGGGGTCAGTCCAGACCCCATCCATTGCCCTTCATCTTTCTTCCAGCGATAGGTGACCAGACCTGCATCTGCAATGTCCCCATAACAGACCAGTGTGCGGACTTTCTTGATCACTTTCACTACGTACGTCTCGCTCTGCACTCGACCGTTTACCTCCACAGAATATGTCCCACTATTTTCTATCGTCATGTTCTTGATGACCAACATTCCAGTTACTTTAGTCAATTCTGTGCTGTTTTTGAATGGCCCGTAGTAGTCCACCTCAGGACCAAAGCCCTCATACCATTCTGCCAATTTATTTGGGCCAAATTTCCACAGGACGCCAGTTATGTTTCCATTAACAGAGGTAGGTTCTGGAAACAATTTAAGGGTCCCTTCCAATGGTATGTAGTTCACATCTCGTTGGGCTGATGACAAGCTGACCAGTGTGCAGTTGGTTGACTGAATTGAACAATCCAGGGGTGGCTTGATAGCCACCGATGGCTTCGGGACTTTCTTGATCACTTTCACTACGTACGTCTCGCTCTGCACTCGACCGTTTACCTCCACAGAATATGTCCCACTGTTTTCTATCGTCATGTTCTTGATGACCAACATTCCAGTTACTTTAGTCAATTCTGTGCTGTTTTCAAATGGCCCGTAGTAGTCCACCTCAGGACCAAAGCCCTCATACCATTCTGCCAATTTATTTGGACCAAATTTCCACAGGACGTCAGTTATGTTTCCATTAACAGAGGTAGGTTCTGGAAACAATTTAAGGGTCCCTTCCAATGGTATGTAGTTCACATCTCGTTGGGCTGATGACAGGCAGAGTCCAGCCAGTGCCAACAAGCAGACACACCACAGAGCTCTGAGGTGACTCGCCTTCATGTTGATGACAACTGACAACCACTTATTTTATGGGTGGTGCATTTACTTTTAATAATCTCCACCCTCCATAAAAAGCAGTTGAATATGAAGAACGTGTTTATGCAGTGTTATGCAATGATGTTATTACGTCACATAAGTAGTTTGAGCACTGCATCAGCCTTGGACACAAAGGACTTTTTGAGATGAGTTGTGCACAATGCCTTGGTTAGACTCATGGATGGGTCCAACTATTAATTGTACTATTAAAATAATCATTTTACACTTTGCCTATTCCAAAATAGCAGATCTACAAGCTCATAGCACGGCACCGAGTGCCACGCTACGAGCTTGTAGATCTGCTATTTTTGAAAAATCATGAAAATATGTGCAAATCTTCTATTTCATTCATTTAAGACATGCTGAGGTTATCTGTAGTGATACCTCCCTGTGTTCCCTGCTTCTCAGGACGCCATTGTTTACAAACACCAAATATTTAGTACAAACACATAATATATACTGGGAATTACAGTTCAGAGGCATTACATTAAGAGACAATAACGATAGGAGGCACAAGAATTTCACCATTCAAGTTCAGATATTTATTTTTTACCACTCATATCATGATCAGTTACAACAGTGCAACAAACTCTGCATGTGATATCCTGTATCTGTCTCTGTTTCACCTGAGTGAGCATGGCTCAAAGGAGTTAATAGTTTTGATCTGGTTCTTGCTCTACTTATAAATATCCTTTTTGGTTTCTGATAAACTCCTCCCTATACGACAAATGCAACGTGAAGCAAGTGTCTCATAGTCCACCAGTAGCTCAGAAAAGATGGTCCACTTGCATGAGGGGCATGTGGTGTAAACCTGTGTATAGTCAGTAAATGTCAGCGTGTTCACTGAGTCTGTGCAGAGGGGCAAGTAAAAGGTTGGGGCCTTGCAGCAAGAAGAGGTGAAGGCCATCCTATCTATCTCAAACTCCACATCGATGTTCTTTGGGTTGCGCTGCACCTCTGAGGAGCGAAAAGTCTGGTTTTTAAGACATCTTTTGCAGCGAACGTCACCTTCTCCGACCCGCGGCTTTCCACGCGGCTGCTCAGAAACCAGCTGTATCTGCTCGCAGGTGGGCCTGATCCAGTTTACATGGCAGTTGAGCACCAGGTACAAGTAGGTCTGCAGGCGCTTGTCGCATTTTGAGAGCTCTTCAAATTTCTCCTGATTAATCAGTTCTACAGCGGGCTTCAACCAAGGCATGTATGCCTCTGCCAGTTCCAGCGGGCTGTCAGTGGTGTAAGCCATGGCCAGTGCAAAATAGCAGCTGAGTTCTGACTCAATGTTTTTGTACAGAGCGAAGCCTGTATGCTTTACGGTCTGAAAAGCCTTGGTAAGCTTGTCATAGTATGACAGCTTGCACTTGACAAAGCTCAGCTCACTCCAATGGACACCCCAGCACTGCCCTGATCTTTGCTTCCTGCTCCCCCTTGTCTTGGAGCGAACATGGCTTGAGGGAGCAGAGCCCAGGTTTAGGATTCTAGCTGCATCCCTCACCTTTCTTAGCTGGATGGAATGCTGTGTGTTTTTAATAGCCAGATTCCTTGACAAGTAGCTATAAAAGTGTGCCATCAGCCCCAATCTGAGCATTGCCTTCTTGTCCTCCCTTTGTGAAACTGCTGCTCTGCTTTGAGTCCAATTGGTATTTCCCAGCTCGCCTTCAGAAAGCAGCTCCACAGCGAGGGTGTCCCAGAGAAGGAGGCAGATTTTGTATGCCTCTCTGCAGCACGGAGCATTTGTCTTGCATGTTAACAACTTCACCACTTCCCCCCTGGCATCGTTGGCTGGAAAGCCTTTACGAGTCCTAGAATGGAAAGTGCTTGATGTGACACATTGTATGTAAGCCTCGCTGAGGAGAGCTTTTGCATGATGTTTGGGTCTGACACCATAAATTACCGGGTCGAAGTCCAGGTCTGTCCCATGACTCATGTCCTCATCGAGTCTCTGGCACTCATCCATGTCTTCTGCCGAACACACAGGTGCTAACTTGCCAAAGTGATGTTTAGGGGCGGAGTGTCAAGGGCACACTCACAAGTTAAGTGAGAACTCTTGTGGTATATATATAACCACTGACTGCACATTCTTTCACAGTCAGTGCCCACCCTTGTTACTAACACTATTGTGGATCAACATGCTGAGCCTGTATACATAACATAGGTTTCATCTGCTTTTGCGCAAAAATGAGCAAGACAAAAATGAGCAAGACAAGAGTTCACAACGAGGCAGAAGGGGAGGGCCTGAGGGACTCCAGCTCACCTGCAACCTGGGAGCTATTGTCAAACCAGTGGATTAACGTGAAAGCCAAGCTGAACATTACCTGGTGGGGGCGAGCAGGAAGGACCGAGGTACATGCTGCATTGGAGGACGCCGGACCCGGCAATTTGGTGTTCTCTGAGTACTTCTACGATAAAATAAAGCATAAAGGCCGTTTCTGCAGACTGATCTCGGTCACGTTCAACGACGGTGACATCGAGGAGATCTCAGTGCAAATCGAGAAGTGCGGCGCTAAAAGCTATTTTGGATGCAGTGGACTGAAAGAGAAAGATCAAGCCCGAATCTCTTTGACAAGAAACAAGTGTCTCTCGTCTGTACTGGTTGCACTTGAAAATATGCATGGTGGCCCCTACACTCCACTGAAGCGCACAGGATGCGAGCAAGAGGAGTTCATTTCCAAACTGGTGATGGACAAAAGGGTCCTGATGGCGTGTCTGGAACAAGGTGCTGAGTGGTGGGGAGACAATCTAGACCCTGACAATATCAAGCATGGCAAGTGCAATGGGCCACAGACAGTAAATGACATCCTCTCCTCTCTCTCGGGCAGCATAGAGAAACCTAGTCTTGCATACACCTACAGGGAGAGAATTAATGACCCCTGTTACCTGTTTGAGGTTTCCACCCCTGACAATATCTACACTGTGTCCTTGGAGAAGAAGGCCTTCACTGTGTCAAAGTACAGCCCACTTGGATGCAAACAAGTGTGCAGACGTCGCAACATTGAGGACATAATGGATTTTTTCAGAGAAGAGATGAAGTGTTTCTTTTTAAAAAACAACAACCTACCTAATATTCAGGGCTGAGTGAGCAAGGAAAGGACTCAATGTTTCAACCCTGCAGTTGTCATTTTATTAGATTGTTGTCTTGCTCTTTTTTTGTGTAAATCCTCAATAAAGTAACCTTTACACCAGTAAACAATTTGTTTTTGTGTTTTCTCTATCTGTTTTCCTGTGCTAATTGTGCGCTGTGTTAAAGTGACACTCAATGTAGTATTAAAGTTAACACTAGCAATAATCCTAATTCCTATTTCCTATTTTTTACTCCTGCTCAAGTCCTCCCTATCACCCACTTGTAAAATAGTCATGGCTCACTCTCCGCAGTTGCTTGTCAGCCTTGCCTGTCCTACAGTTGCCTTGGTTGAATATGTTCTGGTTACACTGTCAGAGCTCGGTCGGGAGCTCCCCTACCCAGTCACTGTGAAGCCTGATGAAAAGGGCCTCATTACAATTGACCTTGACAGTGGCTTTTCCCCTTCCACACACTGCTTGGTGCTCACTGTCACTGGCGCCCAGCAAGATAGGGCTCATTGCCTGATCTCAAGCAAACATTTCCTTGACCCATACCCATCTGACATAAGAGGGCACCCCTTGTGGCGAATTGGCTCGCTACCTTCACCCCCCCTAGCGTGGGCCAAGCCCTACGAGGTGCACCGTGGAGAAAGTTACAAGCAAGAGAAGTACATGGGCTGTGTTCCTGAAGAGGAAGTGAAGAATATACTGAATCACGTGTACAAAGCATTGAGACATGTGGCTTCCTGTATGTGCCCAGGGGCTGAGTTTGACGCGGTGATGGTCCAGACAATGGCTGCACTAGCTGCGCCCTTGGCTTTCAAGGCACTCTGTTCGCAGGCAGCATTTCGCATGCCCTTGGGTAAACAGTCCCTCTCCAGTTTGTGGGGCAACTCTGTCGTTCTCCGCCAAAGTCTGCATGGAAGTCTCTCATTTTCAGCTGTTAACATAAATTGCAACAAGATATGCGACCCCACGGGTAAGGACAACTGGTTGCATATATGCTTGGTGTATGAGGGACTACAGTTGAGGAGATGCAGAAGCGAAGGAGTAACGCTAACATTGCGCATTGAAGAGATCGCAACACAATACTGGGCGATTTGCCTTGCGGCTCTCTGCTGTGACGGGGCGAGGTTCTGGTCCAGAGCTCTTGAGGAGCTGCAATTGAGTATTAGAGCACACCCAAGCCGGGAGGGTATGTGTCAGCGCTGTGGCTATGCTTATTCACGGAACGCTGTTTTTGCCTGTCCTGCTCACCCGCTCAGGGTTCCGGCAGTGAAGCAGATTGACAGGATTCTCCTTGGTCTCACTTGCACGACCTTGTGTGCCGAGGTACGGCTTACATATCCCGGTAAGGAACCCAAAAGGTACTGTCTCAATCACAGACGAAAGTACAAGACCAGTGTCCAGGAGCTCGCCGATGACTCAAGTCAACACACAGTTTGGCGTTCATACGATTCAGAAGAAGATGCATGGTGGGAACTCTGGCAGAGCCTCTCTCGCTACCAGGACAGGCTCTGCCACAGGAGAGCAGGTGGCCCCCTTTCAGTCCAAGCACAACAGGTCTGCACCAGAGAGATCGAACACATCTACCATAGCATCCGAGCTGATGGACACATCTCAAAAAATTCACAGTGTGCTCAATGTTGTAGCAGAGGGCACAAGGGATCAGAGGAACCCGCCAGGTCTGGTTACCTTTGGCGAGGCTTTCACTGCCAATCTCTTGGATATCATATACAGATCGTTCCCCTCGGTTTCAGAGGCAGAGAGTATGGACAACTGTATTGAACACATGTCTGTGACGTTCTGCGGAATCGTGAGCGAGTTCAAAAAGTGCAGGCACTGTAAAGTGTGGAACAAGTTATCAGAGAATATTATGCAGGAGCTATGCGGCGCATATCACATGTATGCACAGCTGCTGATGCATTCAGCACTCGAAGCGAGGAAGAAAAATAACAAGCTAGAGGGGGAACTCAAGAAAATAGCAGAATCGGAGCTCGCCAAGGCTAAGGAAGCCAATATCAAGGTGAAAATGGAAATTGCTCAGTGCATCGAAGCCAATGAAAAAGAGCTGGCAGAGGCCATGAATGCAAAACATGATGTAGAATTGGACCTCTTCACGGTTAACGAAGCTAAAACCAAGTTGGAATTGCAGCTTGCTCAGGGCATCAAAGCGAATGAAAAAGCTGAAAAGGAGCTTGCAGAGGCTCTCAAGGCAAAGAAAGAGGCCGAGGCAAGCAAGGCAGAAGTGGAGCAGAACCTAAAGCAAGCCGAAGAAGCAAAAGCGAAAGTGGCCAGGGCCAATGAAAGCTTGAAAAAAAATCTGGAAAAAAAGGAAAAGGATTTGGGACAGTGCAATGACAAATTAAAATGGTACAAGAACAAGTTAGACATTTCTCAGAAAACAATTAATGAAAGGGCAGAGAGGAACACCACAGAATGCCAGTATTACGAGAAAGAATTAAAAAGTTATAATGATAAGTGCACTGAACTAGAGAATGAGCTCTCTCAGTTAATGGATCAGGATAGAAAACAAACAGTCTTGCTCCAGCAAGAAAATGCAGATCTGAAGAAAAACCTATACTGGCTATTTCCAGAATTGGAGGGCAATGGGTATGACATTTGTGTGCTTGACAGTGCTGTTGAGGACATGATTTGTAGGCTGAAAAGCATCATCAAATCACAATGTGTCAAGCTAGACAACTCAGAAGAGCAGCTTGTCATGGAAGGGGATTGTGAAGAGCAGAACCAGATGGAAGAGTACAAAAAGCCCACTTGTATGTCCGATAGTGTAAAGATGGAAATCTATAAGTTCATCAAATATAAACTCCCCAACATTACAACACCAATGGAGCTCACAGACACCTCGGTGAAGAAGGAAGAGCTGGACGAAAAAAATGAGGCCAAAATGCAAAACGATGTGCTCAAACAACAGATCAAAATTCTTTGTAATATGCTCTACTGGCTATTTCCAGAACTGGAGGGCATTGGATATGATAATCTCATGAATGTACTTAGCGGAGCAGTTGAAGCACTGATTTCAGAGCTGACATGCATGATCAAGACGCAATGTGTAAAGACAGTACATTGGAACGAGCAGTACCATGTCAAACAACAGCCGGAATGCATGTCCAACACTATAAGGCTGAAGATACATAAATTCATCCAAGATGATCTCCCAGACTATACCAGGGTAAAAACAGAAAAGCTGGAAGAAATTGAAAATAAGGCTAAAAGGCAAAAAGATGTGCTCGAACAGCAGATCACAACTCTTAAGAAGGGCGTCTGGCGGCTATTTCCAGAACTGGAGTGCATTGAGTCAAATTATGAGGATCTGGAGGATGTACTTGTTAGAGCAGTTGACACACTGATTTCCGAGCTGGAAACCATCATCAGCACACAATGTGTAAAGGCAGTAGATCCGAACAGTCACTACCAACTCAAACAAGAGTCCGGATATATGTCTGCGACTGTAAAGGTGAGGATTAATAAATTCATCCAAGATGATCTCACTGACTATATGAAGGTGAAAACAGAAAAGCTGGAAGAAAATGAGACTAAAAGGCAAATAGATGTGCTTGAACAAGAAATAACATTTCTGAAGCATATGCTCTACTGGTTATTTCCAGAACTGAAGGGCATTGACTCAAATCTTGAGGATGTCACGGTTATGCTTGAAGCATCAGTTGACACAATGATTTCTGAGCTGGAACTCATCATTAGCTCACAATGTGTAAAGGCACAAGATACGGACAAGCAGTACCACATCAAACAAGAGCCTGTGTGTATGTCCGAGACTGTAAAGAAGAAAATCGATGAATACATCAGACAACACCTACACAAGCACCCACAGCATATGGAGTTCACAGAGAACAGGGTGAAACTAAAACGTTCATTGTCCCCTGAAGGTGAATCATTTAGTCAAAAGCCTAGGCTTGGGTCTGTAAGGGAGAAAAAGTTTCATCGTTGTGTGAAAATTATTAAGATCGAGCAGGAATAATTATTTGATGTGCAACACGAGGTCCTCCATGTGCTCACTACAGTAAAGAAACAAGGAAGTAGTGCTTCAAAATGACAGTATCACATGAGTGATTTAGTCAAGTGTATGTGTCAAATAAAGATTATGATCAAAAAGCAACAATGTCTCATGTCTCAGATGTCATGTGTATGTGTTGTAATGTGTGACTTTACCATAGCTGTGTAAAAAAGTGTGTAATGAGGGCATGATGAAGGATAACTTAGAAAATGTGTCTATGGGTCATGTGTTTTTTAATTAATGCCTAGATCAACCAGTTTCCCTGTGATTTTTTTGGTGAGATTTTTAATCTGTGTGGTTGAAAAATAAAAAATGAGAGCAGAGCCCCCATTAGCAGACACACCAAGTAGCAGACAAAGGACAGATAGACAACTATTTTTAACTCGATTAATTGAGTATTTTATTACAGAATACAGAACAGAAATGACAGAAATGTAGACAAAGAAAAAACAAACACATATTTTGAGACACCATTCTAGCTTTTTTGTTCACACTAATGGTAATATCAATTAGATATTACAAATATTTTTTACATGACAAATGTTTATGCTTGGAGATCCGAGTAACTATTATACAAAGAAAATGACTTAACCGCCTTAAACGGAATACCATAAGTCTGGCTTGTGAGCATATCATGTACTAATTCTCCATTATTCTGAAAAAGCAAAACATTATTAGATCTCTGTCTTCATCTTCACTCCAGAAAGAAAATGCCAACTTTGTCAGGGAAGCCCGATGTGGCCATACAGCTAATTAATACGGACGCTGGCAGGCTTCCGCTGGGTTCCCAGCTGATATGCTCCAGTGACAGGTACTTGCTGTACGTGTTCACCTGTCTCAGACTCTGCCGTTCGGAATTGACAGATGAAGAGCTGTGTGCAATGTTTGGTAATGGTGTCGAGCCTGAGATTCAAGTAGACGCAAAATGGTTGCCCTGCTTCTTGAAAAGGTGTCGTGACAGCAGTACACGCCTCAAGGCCCCGGGTTTATTTCTGAGTGAAACCATTACCCAGTGGGATCTGCCTGACGGCACCCGTCTGAAGGCCGATATTGAGGGTAGGATAGTTGAGATCAGACACTTTGGCCATTTAAAACGGAAACTCTGCACACTGCCTAGGTCAGGCACAGGAATTGGAGAGGTGAGAAATAACTTAGCCCTATTCCCTAATGTGGCCTTTAGGCGTGATTGTGCAGAGAGAGACACGGACAATGGCGCTTGCTTGGTGATTTGCTCTGATGCACACGAGGGCGAGACGTTCGGTGGTGCCTGGCCTGGTTGGGGATTCCGTTGCACCGTTACACGCAGTTCCTCAAGCAGCACAAAGCTTACAGGCAGAACAAGTGTTGTGGCAGCAGATGGGCCATCGCTCTACATGTTGGTATCGTCTTGGCGGACCAATGTATGCCTATTGTTCAATCCTGTGTGCGGCGACGACATTGTCAGGAGCTTCTGCGCACTGGCAATCAGCGACAAGGAGCTTGGCAAAAAGTTCAAACTCAAGTGCGTAACTGTTGCGTGGGACGCAGCTGTAGACCTCAGATCACTGGAACCTATCTCCTTCGAGGACCAAGCGGGTCACATAGAGGTTCCCTTACATCCCATACCCCAATCACTCCTTGGAGTGAGGAACGACCTTGTGGCCTCAGAGGTCACCTTGCGTGAGCTCAGGCTCCTACCTGGGGCCTTTACGGTGGTGGATGACAACGAGCTGGTTTGCACGCTGAAGCACACACTGAGGGATATGCTGGTGATCTTGCCAAAGAAGCCAGCAAGGATAGAGGTTCGCAAACGTGTTGAGCCTCGAAGGTTTGACAGGAACCCTGGAATGTATGGGCACATGATTGAGTGGGTTCCCTCATATCTTTCTGCGTTCAGAGTATACCTAGGAGGCAGACTTGACTTGTCGATCTCCAGCAAGGATTGGGACAGGCAAGTCGGCAACACAAGTGACATTGGAGCTACCAATTCCCACACTGGTGTTCTCCTGGCTTACAAACGAGCAGCTGTGACCCCTGACAAGATGAGTGGTGATTTTGGACTGAGCCAGTGTGCCTGTTTCTCGTCCGGGGAAATGAGGTTATCTGTTCCTCAGGAGCTGAACTTTGCTGGTTGCGTAGCAATGCTGTACGCCTTAGAGCTTTTTGCAACGATGTTTGAGCAAAATGAAAAGAGAATGTGCTTCCGCCTCTCCCTTCCCTCACCACTGACGCTGCAAGAGTCTCAAGCCTTGATGCTGGCTTACTTAGCTGTAGAGACTGGCTGCAAGCCAGGGCAACGAAATCTGACCTTCTTGACAAACAGCAGAGAGTCACTGCACGCAATCAGGCTGCTGTTTTCCGCAGACCCCTATGTTTGCCCAATGTGCCCAAGGCCCAAACCACTGAGTAAGGAGGTGTCCATGTCCACTGAGTTAGAAGAGCACCTGTTTGCGTGCAAAAAGCGGGGTGAGGGAGAGAAAGCAAGAGAAAACATATGCTCCAGCATCAACGAGCTTGCACAAGGGGTGCTTAGAACTCCTAGGTTCAGACTGTGGACAGGTCACTCTGTGCTGATTGATCCTGAATCTGCCTTTTTCACAAAGAAAAGATATGTAGGAGTAGCAACGCTAGGTATTGTCAACCTCAAGATCTTAAAAGCTGCAGGGCTGCTGGGACAATGCAATAGAAATGATCAAGTGTGCATCCACATGCCAGACACATATGGCATACAGCCGGTGCCACGCTGGTCTGTGAGGAAGACAAATCTATGCGATGAGTTCTATGATATCGCATTAGGTTGCGAAGCCCCTCATGATGATGGTTCATGCTTCTTCCAGCTGAATTACCAGGCCCAAACTGTTGGTCACACTTTTGCAGACAGGTCATTCGTGACTGAACCCATCTCGGCACTTGAGGCCGCAGTGGCTAGCGAGAACGCTAGGGGTTACGTTTACCTACAGGCAAATCATGTGTTTGAATGGTACCGGCACAGGTATGGCTCTCAGCAGAGTCCTAGAGATGAGAAAGATGGAAAAGGCAAGTCCTGCTGGATGCCACCGCTGAGCGAGCCAGCTCCTAAGAATTTAATTGGGTATGGGAGTCTCTTCTCCTCACTTGAGATTGCAACTAATCAAACTGACATCAGGGGCTCTCCTGAGCCATTGAAAGAGTATAAACTCAACCTTTCCATGTGCCCAGAGCCAAAGCCTTTTGCACTAACACGGGCCGATCGGGCCGTGTCGCAGAACGGCACAGCGTACGAGGCGCACGTGGATGAGGCTGTGCTGCTAGGTCACTGTGCAAGACTGCTGATGGGCACCTACGTTAGCGGAACTGACGCAGGCTTCGACTTAAGCGCGTGTTTGAACGGATTCTACAGGAGTGTGCACCCATGCTTACCAGCCATGGTACCGGGAGATGTGGCTCTCGACTATGAAATTGTTGTGCACGGTGGAGGCACGCTCTCGCCTGTGTATGCCATCCTGGAGCACTTGGCTGATACCTGTCGCGTCAACTCGCTATCGTGGATGCGGTTGATCACAGTCACGAGGCACCGGGGTGCCTCAGCTTGGGTATGTGCTGTACCCGACGCACAGAGCCGAGAGCCATGGGGCAGCAGGATCAATCTCGTTGGAGCATTCCTCTGCTCTAGGGACCATCGGCTTGGACCACTGCTTGCCCGCTGCTGTGACCCTAGTCAGTTGAGGGATTGTGAGCTGCTGCAAAATTCAAAAAACCTGTTGCCTCGTGGCGATGAGGAGGAGCTTTTGCTGCGCGCTTACGAGGAGACGCTGGGACCTGTGTTAGAGTTTGAGCCGGTTACGAGGGCGCCCTCGACCATCAGGACCAGTCTTGGGAAATTACGGTTCCTCAGGCTCAAAGCTCGGCATGCCGGTGTATTCAGAAAACCTGGCATCTCGGTAGTGGACCGTCACACATTTGCTCACGCAGCAGAGTCTCCTCTGTTCCACTTGTCGGGCGAAGGTCCGTTGGTGCAGCGTCTAGAGTCTGTTGCTATTGTCGTGCAGAATGCCTCAGCGAGTAGGACATTGGCACTTGAAGATGACGAGTTCTCGTGGCCTGAGCCAATGCCCATCGAGCGACTGCCTTGCAAGAACAAGACGTTGGTGTTGGAGGAGATGTTTGTACGGTCCGGGCGCAGGGATCCGGTAGAGGGCTACGGGGTGTGTGAGAGAGAATGGAAGCGACTGGTTGAGGCTGAGTGGACGTACAAAAGGGCACCCATGCAGAATGTCAGCAAGTGTTCATGGGATGCTGAGCTCCCGGTATCCCGGGATCCGTTGAGGCTTATCGACGCACGGGGATCAGCCACCAGCTGGTGCGCTCAACCTCCACCAGCGAGGTTTGACGAAAACCCTTTTGCAGAGGGTGTTTCAATCATCCTTGAGCTTGAATCTTCTAGGGCCTTGCATCCTGACGCCTGGCGCGGCTTTGATATCCTGGCCTCACGTATACTCGTTTGTCGGTCACAACAGACCTGGAGCCGTGGCACCTGCATGGTTAGAAACAAGCCCCTGAGCTCCCCCTGTTCAAAAACCCTGAGATCGAGAATCAAGCGGATCACCGTGGTGGCAGCCGGCGACTGGTACGCTACGCCTCAGAGCAGTGTCAGCGGGCAAGAGGGGGATGACACATCTTATATGTATGAGGTCTGTTCAGGTTCCGGGCTGGCAGGAGCCCTCGCAGCACGGATGCTGTCAGGCAACACTCATGAGGACCTGGAGATCAGGTGTCTCAGATCCGGTGTTTATGGCTACATACAGAGGATGTTGGTTTGGTTTGCTGGTGCAACTGGCCCTTTCAGGTCACGCACCGTGACAGTGTACTCCCCGAAAGAATGTATGGGGCTGTGGACACATGAGCTGCACAGGAGCTTGGACGTGTTGGCCACCTCACGTAAGGCATATTTGGTATCATGCCAAAGCAGCTGGAAGAGACAAGGGTCCCTTGATGTTGAGCTCAAGAGCTCGGAAAACATTGTCTTTGTGAACTCGTTTGGCAATCTGGTGTTGCACACAAGCAACGAATCTGTTCGTATAGCAGAGATCAGGGGCGACATGGGCTTCCATGTGACTGTGGCCGACTGGGTCTCGGAGGATGCACTGCGATGTGCAAGCAATACGGTGTATATGCGTTGCCCCAAGTCACTCATGAGGTTCTGCAAAGAGGTTCGTATCCCGCAAGGTGTACGCGGGCCCGAGACCTGGGAGAAGACTCCATGGTCATGTGTACAACCACAGAGATTCTGTGAACAAGTTGCAAAGCTAAAGTATAGGTGGGAGTCCAGTGTGGACGGGCCCAACTCGAAAGCAATCAGTGCCGCTTCTCAATCATGGTCTGCTGACCCATGTAAGCCTCCACAGTGGATCAGACCCGATCACGGGGGGTTGTTAGCAACCTGCCTAAGGTTCTGGGAGTGTGTTGATGCCTCTACGTTGAAGCCGTTAATCACGCCTGACCAGGTTGGAGAAGGTGAACATGGACAATCTGGAATAGAACAACATGAAGATCGAGAGTCAGTGACAGTCAAGAGTGAATGGTTTGACTCTAAAGCAGATGGAGGATATTTGGTGTTGAACTCCAGGCTCACAGTAGAGTTCGTTCCACTGCTACCAGATGTGGCATCCGGCTGCGTTGTAATCGAAAGCAGCAAGAACTCGCCGGTATCGCAAGTCAAGCTTCATTCTTGCGGCCGGGTAACAGCTTTCTACAAAACGGGCGACTTCTCTTCACTAATGAGCCAAGTTACAGCGGTGTCGCTATATGGTTGCGGGCTAAAGGCCGCATTCGAGCTAAGGAATTGGAAGAACGATGAGTCTTTCTTATACCTTGCAGCCAAGTCGCTTGCGCTTGCTGAACAGATCTCCCCTAACATTTCCTTCGGTCCCGATCTGAGGTTTGTGGTGGTGTTGCGTGGAGGTCGCACAGCTGCCATCAAGAAAGCGCAAGAACTGTTGAGAGGTGGAGTAAGAGTCTCAATGCACAACACTAGTTACGTTTTTGAAACTCTGCCTAATGAACTTGAGTGCAGGCTGAGGAGCAGCTGTAACCATAATAAGCCTCACACTCACGTTTTCCCACAGCGCTTCGGAAGTCTTTACGGAGAACAACTGTACACATTATTAAAGAAGAAATTTAAAGAACTACTTATACGTGAAGACACAAAATCTCCCAGCTGCTCCAGTGACCCTAGGTGGATTGGACTTATGTTATGTCTTTGCGAGGGGCAGGGAGAAAAAGAGATTGTACACCGGCTGGTACCAGGTGCACTCGAATGGCTGAGCATGACGAAGGAGAATCTTCCACATGTGGAGGCCAAGTAGGAGTAGCGGAGCTGTATGATCTGGCCTGTGTAGCGAGGTGTAGCGGTACACTGACACCAGCACTGATTGAGTTCTGGAGAGAGTTTTCACCCCCCAGGATCTCATGCAAAAGCCCACTCGCTCCCTTGGTAGAGTACCTTGACCGTTACACGCTGTGGTTGATCTGCTTTGGGGTATTGTACTGTAGGAAAATCTGTAGTTACCCAGACCAGCCAGTGACATTCTCTGCGGCCTGCGTATTACAGCAAAGGCTTTCGCGGGACTTCTTTGTGGCACCATTGACAGAATCGCTGATCATACTGGAGCAGCTGGAGCGCTTTTATGCGCTCTTGTTAAGATACCCGCTGCTCCCTGAGGTTGCAGTGGATACCAAGGAGTGCCCCGAGTGTGTTTACGAAGCCGAGGTGACAAGGGACAAGTGGGAAGCTACCCAGCGTGACATTTCGTGCCACCACCTTACGCTCAGACATGAACTCTTTGGACCTGAGTTTTCAATACATCAGGGTGCCACAGCGGAAGGCAGCAAACACACCTCAAGCAGAAGTAACGGCGGAGTGGCTAGTGCCAACACCTCCACTAGCATGTTCGAAGACAACATCCAGGAACTCTCGGACCAGGAGCAAGCAGAGCCGCTAAAGTTCATGGCGCAGCTCGACTACATGAAACGACGAGATGAAATTTTGAAACTACGCACACTGGCTAAAGACTTGCACCACCAGCTGGACACTCACAGGCACGTGCTCGAGGAGCTCTCAAGCCCAAGATACCTGAACGAGTGGCCACTTGCATGGCTGTGCCAAATGTACGGTTCGATCTCTGCGAGCAAGGTCCGAGCAGAGGCACTGAAAGCAGATTATGACAGGAAGGATTTTGACATTTCCCGAGCTCAGCACAGGATTAAGGCACTGCATGCGGAGCTCAAAACAGTTGCCTCAACTGGCACCAACAGTGAGGTTGTGGCCATGGTTGGAGCAAGCATCGTGGACCCAACTCGCAGATACATGGACCGCTATAATGTGGTCCCCCAGCGTATTGTGATGTACAAGCACTTGCTCTCGGCTGGCTTCCCAGTGCCAACAGCCAATAACTTGGTAGCCAGCGTTGCGAATGCAAACAGGCTCTCACTCATAGCATTGCAGATGGAAGAGGGTGTGAGGATGCAGCTGAGCAAAACGGTTACGCCCACAGAGTATAACAAAGGCCTTGCTCGCTTAATCTGGTTATATGCTCATCTGACTTGTTACTGCACACTACGTAATCTGAACCATGGCCATGTCAGACCCAGTGACAGTCCGGGTAGGGCGCTTGCAGATGGGATCTACGTTTTCACCGACGGGACAGTGGGCTTTGCCCTGTCACACAAAGAGCAGATCGGCCACGAAAGACTCGAAGCTTCACGGGTTCTGGAACTGCTTGCGATGCGAGATTGTTTTCAAGAACGGATTCGCGGACATGGTCTCCAGGGCACAGGGAGAGCAGGCACATGACGCACTGGTGAAATATGGCTTGTCAACCACCACAAACCTTACAAACTGGTATTGGAAGCTCAAGGAGATCTCAGCTGCTGCAGCAGTGGAAAACCACGGACAGACCTTTGACTGCGACAAGCACCTTACACGTTACTGTGTCAACTACATGGGTATGCCTAGTAATTCTGTGCCGGTCAGGGACCCGGTTGCTGTAGGTGATAAGCACCACAGCAGTACTGATGTGGCAAAAGAGAGATCAAAATGCAGGGGTGTTAAGTGGCTTAATCCTGTTTGCAAAAGGGGCAGGAAAGGGGTCAAGGGGAAACAGGTGAAGGAGGCCAGAGGGACACAATGTTAACATTAACATAGGGTGCTAGGGAAAACGGAGTGTGGGCAATGACTACACACAGGTGTTGTGATAGTCTCGTGGTTTACTTCAAAGGCAGCGGGTGGCCAAGCCTGACCCTGGAGAGATTAAAAGAAAATAACCTGTTCGTCTACAAAAACGGCACAGACATCTGGCACATATGTACCAAGGAGAAGGAGCACGAAGTGAATGAGCATACCATGATGAAACAGCTGCCTTTCATAACCCACTACCACTCAGACGCGTTGCTCACCGCAGCAGAGCGTTTAATGGGCCACAATGCAAAAAGGCGTCTTTACACCTACCCAAGCAGGAACATATACTGGTGACTTTTCAGACAGAACTCAATGAAAAAGGCATATGGTGATCTGCAGCAGCATAATCACACTTGCCACCTTCTGATCCTACTGTTGACCTTGCAGCAACACCCATCAGGCTTTGATTATTTGTTGTATTTCATGTCTTTCTTGCACAGAATAATACAATAAAATACAAAATAAACTCTCCCATATGAACAAAACTATGTTGTTGATGTTTTGTTGTTCATTGCTGGTAAAGTCACACATTACAACACACACACACACACACACACACACACACACACACACACACACACACACACACACACACACACAACACACACACACACACACACACACACACACACACACACACACACACACACACACACACACACACACACACACACACACACACACACACACACACACACACACACATGACATGATAGACACGGTTGCTTTTTGATCATTCTCACCTTTTCCTATCCGCTAGTTTGTTTTATTTTTTATTTTTCAACCACACAGAGTAAAAATCTCTATAAAATGTCACAGGGAAACTGGTTGATGTAGTGATGTAGTCTTTAATTAAAAAACACATGACGCATAGACACAATTTCTAAGTTTTGCTTCAGCACTTCGCTTGTTTGTAGAGAAGAGTACCAAACTGAAGGAGCTGGAATCCGCAGATATGTGTGCGCTGGAGGGTTATTTGACTGTTCAGTATGACAGCGTGAAATAAAAGTCCTTAAGTCCACTGTTTGGGACCATGAATGTTCCCTTAGGGGCGTTTTCAAGCTTCTGGTGAGCGTCCATTGCTGTGAGGTAGTGTTGCCGGATCAGTTGGTATTGTTCTTGTGAGCTAAAAAGATAACACTCACACACAGTGGAACTTCATGATAGAGGGTAACCCTAACCGAGAACATTGGGGATGTTGCACTAATCGCGGTCGACGCCTAGCACACTCTTTTCGGTGTTGTGAGTGTCCTCAATCATGACTGTCCATGAACTCCTCATTTTGTGGTATTTGAACGATTGCTCAGTGAACGATAACAGGGAGATGCAGGTGGGCATGCGCTGGAATACGAGGCGGATAAGCTTGTTCATGTACGTTATACCCTCTCCGGCTGAGGGTGCGGTGAAGTTGAACAGCATACAACGCTCTATCGTGTAGCGAGGCTCTGTGTTGTTGATCACGTAATTGAACGATGCGGAGGCCTGGTACAGTCGGTGGACTTTGAACTTGTCCACAAACAGGTGCAAGATCAGATCCCGATCGTAGAACTTGAGCGGGTTGAAGCTGTGGTTCCCAGTGCCGCCCCTCAAGCCCCTGCAAATCTTTTTGTACATACTGGGGCATCGCTTGCCCAGTGACAGAGCCGAGATGTCCCGAGAATCATCGGTGAGCGAACTGAGTTGAGCATACATATTCTCCACGTGCTTGGGAGCACATAAACGGCCTTCGGCTAGGCATGTGTACACCATGGTAGCCATGCTCTCGAACAACGCGAGGCCTCCCATGAAACTGTACTTGGTCTTCATCTCCGTGGTAAGGCGTTTTAGCTTTGCCAAGTGCGGGCACAGCTTTTCAAACACCCCCTCCTGGCGCACCATCTCGAACGGGTGAACATTTGACGTATTGTACAGGCATGCATATGCGGCAAGGCAATCATGGGTTTCGCCGCAAGAGCAGCCGCAGTCTCTGTTGCGGAACATAGCTTGCAGCGAAGCCATCCTGCGCTGCTCACCTATGTCAGTGATAGCCTTGGTCAGCATGCCCTTGGGCAGTGTCACGTGTTTGTGAATCATAATGTCCATGAAGGCCTCAGGCCTTTCCCTGGTGATCAGTGACTCCATAGTGTACTCAAACACGATTAATTCCTCTACATTCACACAAGTTGTCACGCCGTTGGCCCCCAAATCAGTGACCAGTCCTTCGAGATGGTTAAGAAATGTTGTGTAGGGTTGTTGCTCCTTGACAAAGTAGCCCTGAGAAAACAACTGCTCAGCTGACATGGCATGGATCAGCTGGTCAAGAGAAACAGCAATAAAGACAACCATAGTGTGTCTGCCAGATCAGTGGAAGCACTGTTATATATACATGGTCAGGTGGTTCTCTTTTTTTTTATTAATTAACTCACATGAGGACAATTGTAGTTTTTTGCAATGCTTTACTTTTATTTTTATTTGTAATTGACTTGCATAACACTCACACACAGTGGAACTTCATAATAGAGGGAGTCACAGAGAAAACACACAGAGCCTTAATTCTGATTCATTCATCTTTTGCTGACATTGTAGTAATTAGTGTGCACAGCAGCCTGCATCACAGCCATATCCCTCTGGTGGGTGCTTCATAGGGATATAGCCCCAGGGCAACGTGTCCCCCATAAGGAAGCTGATGCAACCCTTGCACTTCATGAGATAATCGTACTGCTGATAAGTCAGCGTTGTTGAGATGGCTTCCATGATCCGTTGAGCCACACTGAAATTTGCTGGTTGAAACTTGTCAATTTTGAACATCTTCAGCCAGCTGGGAACATCATTGTGTTGGTCACTCCTCTCAAATATGCAGGCCAGGCCATCGACAATCATCTCAACCAAAACACGATACTCTATCTTGGCTGACTTATCATGGTGCTCCAGGTGATGATTGTTCTTGCGGTAATGCTCCCTAAAGCCCATATCAGCAAGGATTGTAGTGAGCTTCTGGGCATCCTCATCATCCTTAAGGCCAGGGTTTTTTGCTGGGTCCGCGCCATTCATTTTCAAATTGTGCCGCTCAATGTTGATGGCCATGATCCCTGAGTAGGCGGAAGCTTCCAACCTACTTGTTTTGCTCACGTCATGGCTAATAAGTTGCTTAACAAAACGGTGGTCTTTGAGGAGGTCGACTCTGCCTCTTTCGTACTCCTTTATGCACGAGGCCACAAGACTACCGATAATTGTCACATACATGGTGTGTGTCAGCAAGGCACGGTAATGGTGGTCACTTGGGAGCCCTTCGGCGAGTGCTTTCTCGCAGTCTTCAGTCCATTTGCCTTTCTGCGCAGCACTCGCAAGGGCATGAGCAAGAATTGTAGTCTGGTGTTTTGTGTTGATGCCAGGTTTCTTAGTTATTTTCTCCAAAAAACGTTGGAGCAAACCAGGCTTGTAGGAATATGGTTCTATCCCAAGGGGGTCTTTGCGTTTTTTTAAAGACAAAGCCTTGCGGGAAGCCATGGTTCTGCTGAGTGGGAGCTGTTCAGACTCTGGTTGCTTTGGTATTCCTACATGTACAATGCACCATTAGTAAAACCAAAGCTAGGACTGTCCCTGCTCCAATGCTCATTAATACCCACAGATTGAAATCTCGGCAGCGGTAAAGAACATGCTCCTTTTTCTTCCCACCAGGATTTGCCCAGACCAAACATGTGTACCGATCAGTTGTTATTTCTTAAAGCACAAGGATGCTGCATCAGCGTTAGGGTGAATTTGTCATTGCCTTGGTACAAGATGTCCTCGAGGAAGAGTCTTGAATATCCACTGCCATTGATTTGACAACAGGGGGATTCTTGAGAATCCACTCTTCCTGTACCAATACACAGAGCTGAAAGAGGTTTCATTGTTCAACGGGCACCTGAGGTGTAATGTGTGGGACAACAGCTTTTTTGAGGTTCCAGTGCCACCGACTCTTGTTCTATGTTTGCCGGGAACGCTGTAGGTATTTGTCACCACATCCACATAAGGGTTTGTTCCATTTCCCTCTGCACTGTATGTCACTGGCTCATGTACTGTGGTTAGTGTTGTTGGGTTGAGCTCAGTCAAGAGCTCGATTGTTGAGGTTTTGATGAGAGATGTGGTTTATGAACGTTGCTGCGGCGCTGTGGCAGAGGAGGAAAATCAGGTACGGTACGATTACCATGATCTTCATATTGGCGTGGGTTTGAAAAGCTCAAGAGTTTTCTCAAGAACGCTAAATGTGAAGGCATCCGTCCTGTTTGTCGGTCACAAAGCCCTACTTTTCTTTTGATTTGATATAATTGGTCTGCAGTGTGAAAGTGAGTGAACGTAAGGATTACGAGTAATGTACCAAATAGCTAGCAAGCATGAAAGCAGGGAAATTGTAATTGCGGCAATGCCCATCCAGCCACTGCCGCTTAATAGGAACGCGCATTTCTGCTTCGACATGCTACCTTTTTCACTCTGGTTGTCCCTGGTGATCGTAGCTAAGATATCCACAGCCTTTTTTTCCAACTGCTTCAGCCTGTCTAGAGTTCCCTTTCCACGGTCCAGGAGTGCTGATGCGCGCTCAGCATTCTTAATGGCCAACTCTGTGGTGTGAGTTAACTCAGGACCTGAGAGCAACTTGGGGTTTATTACGCATGTGGGTTTACGCACTTGACGAGGTGGAAGAGCACTAACTGGTGTGGGCCTCAGGCCAGGTGGGGACCTCATCTCATACATCCTGGTGTGAGGCTGGTAACAGAGTGGACCAAAGCAGTGTTCGCCACATACCACTGGACAAGAGAGGCCCAGGGACATGTCCTCATCAGGCTCACAATCCACTAAAACTTCATCAGCTAGAGCAGGCTCCTTGCATAAGCCCCTGGGATCGCACAGGGGCTCAGCGTAGTCTACTCTACCATCTGTGACCATGGGCCGCTGTAACCAACATGTCTCGTTTCCTGTTCCAATGTCCGTGAATGCCATGTACCAGCGAGACAGCTTGGTAAGGGTAAAACGGGTGCGTCGCGCAACAATCACGATACCTTTGTAGCTGCTACGGACCACGTTGAGGAGGGGAGTGTCGGTGAAGGGCTCTGCTTGATCTTGCAGGCCTGGATAGCATCCAGTCATATCAGAGATGACAACACCCTGTGAGCATATGGCCAACCTATGCTGTGCCCCGTTAACTACGGCCGTGGCCACAGACAGTCGTGCTGCCTCCTGTAGCGCATCACTCCTCCAGTCCTCATTCTGGTAGATCACTTGCTCTGTGAGCGGTGCGGTGCTTTTGCGGATGGAGTCTGAGGAGAAGCTAGATACTTGGCCATTGGTGAACTCCTTGGTCATCTTCTCCATCATCTCCCGATAGGGCCTCAATATGTCCAGTGCATTTCCTGACTGGTGTTTGGCTTGCAGCATCTCCAGGAGTGCCATCACTTCAGGCTGAAATGTATCATAGCCCTCATGCAGGTGAGTGTCGGACAGAGCCTCCATATCGCTGATGCTAGCCTCAAGTTTTGACACGGCCCTTTTGAACTCAGCATTGGCTTGCTGGAGGATAACATCTGTTTCCCTCCATTTACCAGTAAAGCAAAGCGCGTTACACGCTCGAGTGTGAGACACTGCGGGCATGCCCTTGCACATGCTGACTGAACAGTTCATGTAGGGGCCAAATCTCAACTTCTTCCACAAGGAGCTCAGTGAGAACACATAAACCACAAGCTCTGAAGAAGTACGAATCTTCCACCTGCCCGCTGGCAAGATCACTCTGTAGTCACCAGGCAGCTGAGTGTTACGCACACCCTCATCGATCTCAGGGTGCAGCTGAGTCTCTGCTGCTACATAGGCCCCGTTGCTGTGGGGTTCATGTGAATGAGAAGGTGCTAGGGCATAAGGGGAAAGAGATGAGATGGCACAAAGGAAGAGCAGTGGAGCTGCCTGCCACCGCGCTTGACAGCTCACTTGCATTTGCCACCTATCAGGGCTCTGTTACGATCCCTCTGGGCAAAGTAGAAGAGGAAAACTATAGCTAAGGTGATTAGTACAGTCAGTATCATGGTAATGATGCATATGCCATGAATGGTATTTGCTAAGGCTTCCATAGCCGGTGGCTTCAGCTCTCGCGCCCATTTGGCACCTATGGCCAACTCCTTCAGGTCCTTCTCAAGCCTGAACATGTGATACATGGACGAGCTCAGGCACCACTCAAGGTGAGCGAAGGACTTGTCCGATGCTCGTGGGGCGCTGATCAATGATGTACCGCAGTGCAGCTTGGCCAGAGTCTCTAGAATGATTCTTGTTGCTCTTTCTGCTTCTGCAGACATCTGTTTCAATTGAGCTATGGTGGCTTGGGCACCGTCGTCGGTGAAGAAGGGGTGATATGTGTAGGGCACTTTGGCCTCAATGGAGCCCAGCATAAATGGCTTTAAGTTGCATGGCACCCTGATACGGCGGGCACCATGGTACACCTCAAAGTTTACGGTGGTGGTGTTGCTCTCATAGGTATCCACAGCGACCGGTACTCCAAGCCCTCCCTGGGGCCAGGAATCTGCATAATCAGCAAGCACCAAGCAGAATGGGGAGCCCTTCAGGCATGCATCTGCTTGCGAAGACAGCACAATGCGCTCGAGAGCCTCAGCAACTGGACCAAGTCCTGCACTCCAGTCATTGTGTGAGGGCACGAGCGGGACACCTTGGGGATCGTCAAGAACGTCCAGTTCGGGCCCGCTAAGGGCCATGACCCAGCCCACCTGCCCACCTGGCCGTGCAGGATATTCAAAGGTGAGCCCCGTAGTGTGCCTGGCACGGCTCACATAGCTGTAGCAGCCGCTGTCCGCTTCGACCTCGCCAGGCCACAGTTTGCCGTGTTGTGTTCCCAACACTGTGTCTAAAGCAGGGAAACGTAGGCTACGTCTCCTGAACTTGTCTTCAGGAAAAAAAACTGAGATATTCTCTCTGTCACGGCTCACAAAAGCAAGGGACCTGTCGAAGGTCGGTACTGAGGCGGGACCATGGAGAGGTACAGCGCACACACCATAAGGAATGCTGTCAGCAGCATTTACAGGTTCCAACTCAGTTGCACTCATGTACATTAACTCAGAGCCAAGGTTCATATCAGAAGCTAAGCCTAACCGGACTTCAGGCTTCACCCCTGAGACAGGGGCAAAGCCCTTGGTCTTAGGCCCAGCATCTGAGTACTGGAAGAATATGCCCGCGTCTAGCTTGTAAACTCCGTCTAGCTTGGTGAGGGGATAAACGGTATAGCCATCTTCCGAGATCTCTGTGTAGATGTAGTGAAGTTTTCGGTAATTAGCGTGCTTAAGAACACTGTCCGAAACTATCTTGAACGTAGACTCGCCACCAGTCCCTGACATTCCGTAAGTGTTGTCCAGATAACCCAACGAGTACCGTCGGACACCCGACTTGGACATGTCCTGTGCGATCTGATCCAGCTCAGCGTGGTTGTACACCCGGTCCTCTGGGTCCACCTGCTGCAAGTGCCTGTTAAAGAGCTGGACCGACGAGCAGTACCTCTGGCGGTAACGTGCTGTGGGCATAGTCACCACTATTCCTGCACGGTTGTTGCTACGCCGGCACATCTCCTCAAACAGGATAACACCGCTCCGATCTGGGTAACTCTCCAGTGAAGGGACCCTAACCCTAGTGCCATGCTTAGATCCCATCATCCAGCGCCCCGGATTGATCTTGTGGCAATCGGGGGTACTGGGGTGATCAGGAGCAAACACACCCAAGCTGTCGATGTCCAGGAATAACCCATGTTTGGCCACCACCTCAGCCAGCTGTTGCAGTGAATCTTCCGCTTGGTAGGCCAACCTTGATGTGACAGGGGGAGCTCCAGGTATGAGAGGTATGAGGTTACTGATACGCAGAACCTCTGCAAGGTCAAACGCTTTCACAGCTGGTACAATCTCAAGCTCTGAGCCATACCTGAATTGTAGGCTCTCAAAATCCTTAACTGAGACCTGATCCACAGAAATCTCTACCACAGCTATAAACAACCTCTGGATATAGCCCTGGCCAACATGGTTGAGCTGTAGCATCCAGTCGAAGACTGATGCGACCTCTACCAAATTGGGCCTTGTGTCAAAGGAAATTTTCACCCCAATGCGACCAGGCCACCTCTGCCTTATTATGGTGTCTATGGTGCTCTTCCCATTCTCAGATATGTATAGGTTGCGAGGGTAGTGTCCTGGCTCCCCAGATGCATGACTGTGAGGTATCATCACAGTTGAAGTGATGTCACCGGTCATTACTCGCAACTCAATTAGGGTAGTGTCACAATGTTGCATATCAAAGGGCGCAGCTGGGCTGGAGTGTGCAGGGCCGTGGCTCAATGTGAACACAAACTCTGTAACCAGACAGAAGCGCTCTGTGCTTGGGTAGGTAGAACCTATCAAGCTCCTTCCGGTCCGCAGGCTGAAATGATCTGGTGGATCATATGACACTGTGAGAGTCCAACCGGACTGGGGAATAAATACTTTGGCCCTGTTCAGGCATGCCGGCGAGCAGGGCCCAAGTGGGTTCATGTAGTCAAGTACTGCCTGTGTGCAGTTGCAATGTGTGCTAATCTTTGGCTCCCAATGGGAGTTAACCGGGATGTCCTTTATCAATATGAGTTTATCACCACCATAAGCTTTCGATTTGAGCGTCAGGGTCAGCTCTATGCTGCGGTAAGTGAAACATGTGAAGCCAGGAATCACCAGGAACCCAAGGTAGATCCAGTCCTGAACATAACCATGGTGCAATTCATGCCTGTAGTCTCTACCGTTCATGGACAACAGCTCAACACGGGCACCATCTGAACCCGTAGCTCGCCATATCAAGTCCGGCTTGCTGACCTTGTAGTTGCTCAGGGTTTCCACTGGCATTGTCAGGAATGCACGTACGACCACTTCCTTTGCACCATGCTCACACCACACATTTGGCATGTCCACAAGAATGCCTAGAATGGGCTCCGGGTGCTTTAAAACGGGTTCAATCACATTTTGGTATAACTCCGTGGCAGATGTGTTAAACCCAGAATTCAGCAGTTTGGCATACATATGTTGAGCTGATTTGTATTTTAACAAGCACAGGGTTAAGGGATAATTTTTCTTAGGACAAAGGTTCTTCATCACTTCCTCAGGCAAGGTCCTTGTCCACTGTAGGTTCAGTTCATCCATCATGATCACTTCATGTTCACTGGGAATTGGTGCAATGACTGTTAAGTGTTTTGAGCGGACTTCTGTGGGTGAGACACAAACAGTGTCGTGCCATGTTGTTCCCTGGACTAGTGTGACCTGGTCACCGGAGCAATTACTGTGCATTATGCAGGCTTCTGAGTATCCAGGGGTGCGCCCAACGTGAAAACCTTCATAGCACCGTGTAGAGCAGTAGCCATCCCTGCCGGCCTGACCTAAAGGGCAGCGGTACCTACACCTGGGTGTTAGCCCCTCACAAGAGTACAGCCGTGCATTTCTTCCGCAACTCTTTTTGGCCAGTTCTACCATATCTGACCCATTAGCAGCTAACCAGCAACTCTCCAGGTCAAGTTGCATGAAGGTCCTGTTTCCTTGTTCAATTGAAGCCAGCTGTTGCATCAGCAACATGGTGTTTAGACCAACAATGACTGCCTTTTGTGTGATTGCCATTTCGGTAGTCTCAGTGAGCCAAGGTGTTAACGCTCATGGCTCTGGCCACAGGGTTAATTTGGCAAGCTCTCAAGACTCTCAAATGCCACCAACCACTATTACTGACTTTCCCGCTATCACCCCAGTACAGGATGCCGGAAGGATCCGTGGGCCCGAGGAAGACACCAGGAGGCCTGTGCTCCTTAGTCTCTTTGATGGTACGAGTAGCATCTGCAAGCCCTTCTTGAACGCCGGATGGGAAGTCCACACGCTCGATATTCTCAGCACTCACCAACCTACCATATGCAAGGACATACTAAAGTGGGAACAACAGAACTGGTCGGGGAACTTTCCAGATGTTATCTTCGCGGGGCCAGAATGCAAGAACTATAGCCGGGCTAGGAGCAAGGCCAAAAGGCCAAGGAACCTAGACTACGCCGACAAGCTGGTGACCAAGATGCTTGAAATCATTGACTACTTCCACAAGAAGAACCCAAAGCTACAATACTTTGTGGAGAACCCAGATTCCAGCTTGATGTGGAAGAGATTGATCTCAGCCCCTCTGTATGCTGATAAAAAAAAACATTTCCTGAGTCAGTTGTCCAAGCTCGATATCTGCAATTCATCGGGCAAGGAACAAAATATATTTAGGAAGCACAAAGCTCTTGCATCGCTTGCGAACAAGGCATCGCAAAAAGATGGACACGTGGTCTTGCTCGATTACTGTCAGTATGGTACCCTGTACAGAAAGCGGACGCGGATCATGACCAACAACCCATTCCATGGGCTGCTCTGCAACCCCTCGACATGTAAGTCTATGAAGAATGGCAGGCATCTGCAGACGGCACAGCGGGGTCCAGGTAGATCCAGAGATGGGAAGAGTATGAAGAACGATGCCATCCCCCTCGACACACTACATGCGTACCCAGATCGTCTAGTTCATGCCATTTTCGAACATGTCAAGAACGGTTTGGCTGAGCCCAGAGAAAAGAAAGGGCTGAATATCTAAATGATGGTTATCACCCATTCTGCAATAAAATGAATTACATTTTACACTCTGAACAACTTTTGTATTGGACATGTTTGCCTTTAATGCCTAGAAAGTGGTTAGATTTCTAACGGTATAGCCACAAGGTGGCGCTGTGTTTTTAAAAAAAAATACGTTTTTGACCCCCCCCCCCCCTAAAAAAAACCCTAGATTTTGCCAACCATCCCACCTGACTAATTGAAGGACGCTGAGTCCAATGGTGCTGGTCCCGATTTTTTTTTATGTTTGGAAAGTGGTTAAATCACAGTTACTAATAACTTAAAGATTCTAACAAAAAATAAAAGAATTGACCACCCCACCTGACTAATTGAAGGACGCTGAGTCCAATGGTGCTGGTCCCGAAAATGTTTGGAAAGTGGTGAAATCACAGTTACAAATAATACACTACTAATACAAACAAATGTTTTTATGATATTTATTTTGCAATAAGATATTTGACATTACATTTACATACTTAGGTAACAAAGCAAATGTAGTTCAACTGTTTTGGCTGCACCTTCACCCTGAGTTTGTGATGATCATGTACCTTTTTATGTATTGGGCATGGGAATTGTGACTTAGTCATTGCACTCACAATTGTCATTTCTTGGTCATGTCTTTCCACTCTTGTATCAACCCCCCACAGCTCTTTCAATTGTTTCCTCACTTTGCAGAGCAGCTCTTCTCCTGGTGCCATTGAGGACCCTCCTGCAAACAACCTCCTACCATGCTCTCCACTGCAGAGCACTTTATCAAAACCCGGTCCCAGGGATGACACGTCTGGCTCGATTGGGTTTGAGGATAGCCCAACTGAAGCTGCTTCAGGACTCTCGCAGTCAGGTTGCGGATACTGGGAGTTGAATGTGGCCACATACTTGAATGCTGCAATGCCCTGAGCATCTTGCTTGTTGCAGTTAGGCAGCCTTATGCTCTTCCTGCTTGCATATGGTCCAACGTCCACAGCTGACTCCCTAGGCTCGTTCCGAGTGGATACAAGCAAGCACTTTGCGCCGAAGGTGACTTTCATATCTTTAACTTTGGCTATGTCGCAGAGGCCACACCGTTTTGGGTCTGCGGGCTTGGAAAGCAGTGCGTAGTGGAGTGCTCGTTTACCGAGATTTCTAATCAGGCTTCTGTATGCGTCTATACCACTGAGGCTGCAGAGCTCGACTGGAAGATACCAAAGCATCCTCAGGCTGAGTTTAACCTTGCTGGACACCCGCGCGTACACAGCAACCTTACCCACATCCACTGGGTCCAGCGTACTGCGCATAGATGAACCCATTGAGCTCAGTACGTCGCTTAAAGCTGAGATCAGGCTGATCGCCATTAGTTTGCATACCTTGAACCTGGTGATATCATCACCTTTTACGGACAGGTTCAGGTGATGAGTAGAGCAGCACTTTAGGTCGATATCTAAGTTCAACCTGCTCACCGGTCTCCCGGGTAAGAAAACCTCGTTGTAGCATAAGTCTTCGAATGGTCTACGTCGGCTGAGATTGCCGCGAGAAGTCACTACGTATGTGTGCAGGTTCTTACCGCGGAGCGGGTCAAACGGATCGTTCATGAGCAACACAGGGTTTATGGTGCCCCAAGAGCTGCGGTCCGGTAGCCCACTTAGACCGAGGGCTTTTTTGCCTGTGCAGTAAGACAGCAGGTAGTCAAACGTAACATCATTGCACACCTTCACCTTGTATTCCCCGTTGATCTGAGAGTCAGCGAGAACCAACGGAGAACTGTTAAACTCAACTATCCTCTGCACCGTGGGGTCCAACACTTGAGCAGGCTCTTCCGAGTCTGGGTAGCTGTTAGGGCTCAAATGCTTTGTAGGAGCATCTGCACCGGTTGAAATCTCATAATCTGAATCTGCTGCGTTTATTTGTGGAGCCTCGTTCACATCCCTCTGAGTTTCGCTAGGAGCCTCTTTGGTCATCAGGGGAGTCTGGTATGAGTACTTCCACTCGCTGTATCGTCCTTGGTCGCATCCCTTTAACTCCACACCGTGAAGTTCTAGGTGTTGCTTGCTGCTGCAGTCTAGGAGCCCAGAGGACTTGATCATCTCCTGAAAACTTGGGAGATCACTTGTGGAGGGTTCCTCGAAGTACATTGTAAGTGCACGGCTGAACAAAGGCCAATGGTGCATGATGTCATAGCCCCTTTTCATCATCTCCGTTACAGTTGCACCAAAAAGTTCATGTGTCCGTTTCCCCATTGCAAGCTCCATGTCATCGGGGTCCATGAACCCTGACCGTAGGTACTTTGCCGGGGATATGCCTTGTTGTGAAACCATTTTGATCAGTGCCTTGGTCGAGGCAGCTTGCGGAACACTCTCAAGGAGAATATGTTTCCGTGGTGAGCAAACGAGACTCTCTCTGGCACTGATCTGGAAGTCTTTCACTGCAACAATCTTGACTTGGGTCAGGGCACTCATGTCGCATGTTAGGGCCCTGCCCCTGAGGACCTGATTTTTCCTCACATCCAGCAGGGCATCATTTGCAGTCCACAATTCCCAGGATACACCGTTGCAGGCTCTAGTAAGGTAGACGATCGGGTCATCCGGCTCTGCGCTTCTGGACCTCTTCATTTGGAACCTGTATGCGTGTATGAAACTCACAAGACTTTTTAAATTTCTTTGTTCCTTAACTGGCTATTTTGAGAGAGCTAAACCTTCAGTCATATGTGCATTCTGGAAAGGGTGTGGCCAATCAAAGGGGGTTGGGGGCTGGGAGAATAGAGAAAACAATAGAGATAGGGTGCAAAGCAAAAGCAAATGCAAAGCAGGCTTGAAAAGGCAAAAATATATTAAAAGCAGAGGTGTGAAAAAGCAAAAAAAATTAAAAAGGAGCAAACCAACACTTACATCATGGCCTGAGGAGAGAAAGTGAGCATAGGCGGGCTCCCTGTAGCCTGTCTTGAATTTGTAGATCCTGTTTTCTGGGGTGCCACACCAGTCGGAAACCTTCTCAATCTCATAGAAGGACTCCAGTTTCTGTATCTTCTTCATCATTGACTCGACTCCCCTCTTCAATTCGCTGCACAGGTATCTGTTCTGGGCCTGAACCATAACGTTGATCTCTAGGTGCAGCAAGAGTGCTGCGAGTATTATCTTCATTGCCATGCTTTTCCCAACCTGCCGGGGGGCAACGCAGAGCGTGTAAGGGTTTGCATAACGGGCGAATAAAATGTCTATTACGCGGCCATGGGTAATGCCCGGTCGCTTATAGTCATAACGCTCTGAACCCAAAGGGGCCAGGTGCAGCTTGGCCAACAGCTTGTGCTTGTATTTGAACAACGAGTCACCAAACTGATTTTTTGTGATTCCCAGCACGACACCGCGGACCAACTCAAGCTGAAAAGGCTCCAAGCGCATTTGATTGACTGTGAAATATTCAAAGACCCGTTGTACCATTCGTTCGAAACGGACCATCACAGAGCTGGACCCATCATCGCCATTTGCGCTGCAAAGCTTCTGCTTCAGCTCTTGAATGTGCTTAATGGTGTTTTCCATCCCAATGACCCTTATCATATCAGCCTTGTATCTGCGGTCAGTGTTGATCTGGTTGTACTCAAGTAGCTGGTCCTTGGCAAGCAGCAGATCACGCTGATCATCGAGTGATTTGTTGACCCTAATCCTTATGCAATCTGATGCCAAGCAGGGGGCCACCGTTCTCTCCCTGGCCAGGAGGTCAGGCACCGAAGCGGTGAGCAGCCAGCTCATCTTGCAAGGGTCCAAGCTTAAAGCATCAGGTTCGGGCAGCGGAAGGTGCTGCATTCCTATATGGCAGGATGATGACGATGATGATGATGATGATGATGATAGTTGCTGTGTGGATGTAGCAACTGTTCTTTGCTCTCCTGAAGAAATACTCAATGGGCCTATGACACTCGCGACATCTGCTGAATCTCTCATGGGAGCGGACATTGAGAGCATCGAGCATGTGGCACTACCTGCTAAGATTTACTTCAGGTACTGCTGGGCCTTTACTGGTCCAATGTGTCCTAACGCTAAGTCAGTTGAAATTAGTAGGCAGCTGATGGGTCACGCAGACCTCAATACATGTAAGCTTAACATGGACCTTGCCAACCATTCAGTTAAATGTTTTTGGCAGCTGGAGGACGGAGCCCTTGTCAGGGTCTCCTCCTTCGCACAGGACGTTGCTTTCAGAAGGCTGCGACATGCGGCAATGGTGAAGCAGGCCTTCCACGGAAACGCGGAGAGTTACAAGGCCATGTGTTTCAACCGGTCTTACGCAGAAACCCACCTTAAGAGGCTGTGCGCGCAAGCCATCCGTTATGCAGGGTGCGGAGAGGAGCCATTCCACAACATGTACGCCAACCACCCCCTATGGCCTCCTCCCGAGTCATGGAGCTTGCAGCGCTACGACGCACGCGTAGCACTGCTGGATGAAAAGCCCATTGAGTGCGTGGTCATACCTGATGGTGCTGTGCTGCTCTCAGAGCTGAGGCCGCTGTACAGGGCCTACTTCCACTATGTATTGACTAGACTTGATGATTACTTAGCACCAAAGGTCAGTCTACTAGATGCGGAGTGGCTAGTCGACTACGATTCATCTGAGATCAAACACGCTCGGTCATTACGGTACAGCGTTTACAAGAGGATGCTCATAGTGCTGGGGTTGTTTTTCAACTGCCCGTGAGTACAGAGACTACTAACTTTTACAACTCTGATGGCTATGTAGAGCAAACCCCCAAAAAACATGTCTGTATACATGGACAATCCTACAGAGGGTTTTCGTGACCCGTTGGTTCTCGATTTTCTGAAAGCCATGGGTTTAACCACTGGACTTAAACAAACCTTCAAGAAATACAACTTTGTGCAGTTCATCCGAATGCCTGCAGATGTTGTAAATAATTACGGAAAGGAATTTGTGGCAAAGTATGTGGAACTACTTCACAGGATAAGCACACTGTGCAAGGCAGGCATTTCTTTGGATGACAGTTTTAAACAAGAAGTGGCTAATTACTCTATTAGGGAGCTTTATCCTCCCAAGATTGACATGTGTCAACTGCAGACCAAACATTCATCATTGAGAGCAGATAACGATCAGGAGTATTACGAAACCCAAAGAGAGGCCATAGAGTCTGGTGTTGAAGGACTTGACAAGGAGGGACAAGTCTTTCCCCACACCAGCACAAGGGAATTTCCTTGCAACAATGAAACCGAGTCCTGTTATTTCTCCAAGTATAACGCAGGGGGCTTGGATTCAAACTGCTACTACACTAAACCTGGAAAGATCTCACAATACTATGAGGATACCACAAAAAACGGGGCAGAAAACGTGTTCTACTGAACCTGCCCCACCACCAATTGGCCACGGATTGGACCAGGAGGACAACGCTGAGCTCCAACCGGGTGGAACACTTGGAATGCCACCAGAGCTGGAAGCAAGACTAAAAAAAAAACGCAGAGAAAAAGTACACAGTAACATTGAGAGATCTGAAATAAATATACCAAAAACAAACGGATGACATTGTGTTTTTTTATATGTTATATGATGTATATAAGACTACATCAACCACTTTACCTGTGAATTTACCTGTGAATTTGAGTTTGCCTTTCTTCAGGTGGGAATACCATGAATTGAATTGTATAGGCTGACATGAAAAGGTTAGAGCGCCACTGATATAGAAACATTATATGTTTTAAAAAAAACTGTAGGCCTCAAACTCTCAAATAAACTCAATTTTACCTGAGAGATAAAACCCCCTTCTTTATTGGATCACTTTCCTTGAGTATTTAAGGCAAGATCTGTTTGTGTTATTGTCAGTCCTTATATGCCCCCTTACACTTCTTAGAGACATGGGACTCGTAAGGACTGGTGAAGAGAGGAAGGCAGCCTTGGGGTTTTATATCCAGATCTAGTGAGCATTGACCAAGAGAGAAATATGGCCTCCTGCACCATGATCCCTTCTAAAGAACAATTTCTGTGTTCCATCTGTATGGACGTGCTCAATGCACCAGTCACAACTCCATGTGGGCACAACTATTGTAAGATCTGTATTAATCATTATTGGGAGACTGCAAGCGTGTGTATGTGTCCATTGTGTAGAAAAACCTATTCACACATACCACAACTATCTGTCAATACTTGTATTTCTGAGACTGTTAATCACTTCAGGAAACACTGGAACTGGAAAGATGAATATGAAAAACACAAGCCTGAAATTGACAAGATGATCGAAGAGAGAAAACTTAAGATCCAAGAATGCAAACGCTCAGTACAGCTCAGCAAGAAACACACAGAGACAGTGATGGCGTGTGGTTCGCAAGCCATCACTGGTCTGATCAAGTGGATTGAGAAAGGCCGGGAAAAGCTCAGTGATCAGGTTGCAAAGGAGCAAAAAAAGAGAGAGAAACTGGTGGAAAACGTTATAGAAAAGCTACAACAGGAAATATCTCAGTTGGAAAACATCAGCTCTGAAAGGCTACTCAACACCAACATCCCTGCACGCAAAGATGATTGGACAAAAACAATCAACGGACATCTCTCTTCCTTTGCGAATACTGAATTGGTTGCTCAGGATGGGATGTTTGAGCTGTGCAAGCAAATCGATCAGGAAAAGAGCATGATAGGTGAAAAGGTTAAACAGAATCTTGCAGGTACCACAAAGATATTCTGGCATCAGAATAGTTTTTTAAGAACCTTTGTAGGAATGTACATCTTATCATCCTCCATTATTTATTATTATTTACTATCCATGCTTCTCAGCCACAGGACTACATAGTCACACTATCAACTTTCCCTCAATCCTCACACATGTCATATACCATAACAAAATAACTTATATCCTTGCCCATATCAATTTTAAGGACAAACCAGTTTGAACTGGTTGATTTCTAATCCGAAAATGTCCCTCTTTATTGGATTACTTTCCTTGAGTATTTAAGGCAAGATCTGTTGGTGTTATTGTCAGTCCTTCAGAAAATGTCCAGACATGTTTTGTATGCCCATGGGCATGGGCGGATTCTGGTGTTGCTGATTTGCCTTACACTTCTTAGAGACATGGGACTCGTAAGGACTGGTGAAGAGAGGAAGGCAGCCTTGGGGTTTTATATCCAGATCTAGTGAGCATTGACCAAGAGGGAAATATGGCCTCCTGCACCATGATCCCTTCTAAAGAACAGTTTCTGTGTTCCATCTGTATGGACGTGCTCAATGCACCAGTCACAACTCCATGTGGGCACAACTATTGCAAGATCTGTATTAATCATTATTGGGAGACTGCAAGCGTGTGTATGTGTCCATTGTGTAGAAAAACCTATTCACACATACCACAACTATCTGTCAATACCTGTATTTCTGAGACTGTTAATCACTTCAGGAAACACTGGAACTGGAAAGATGAATTTGAAGAAAAACACAAGCCTGAAATTGACAAGATGATCGAAGAGAGAAAACTTAAGATCCAAGAATGCAAACGCTCAGTACAGCTCAGCAAGAAACACACAGAGACAGTGATGGCGTGTGGTTCGCAAGCCATCACTGGTCTGATCAAGTGGATTGAGAAAGGCCGGGAAAAGCTCAGTGATCAGGTTGAAAAGGAGCAAAAAAAGAGAGAGAAACTGGTGGAAAACGTTATGGAAGAGCTACAACAGGAAATATCTCAGTTGGAAAAAATCAGCTCTGAAAGGCTACTCAACACCAACATCCCTAAACGCATAGATGATTGGACAAAAACAATCAACGGACATCTCTCTTCCTTTGCGAATACTGCAATGTTTGCTCAGGAGGGGATGTTTGAGCTGTGGACGCAAATCGATCAGGAAAAGGGCATGATCGGTGAAAAGATTAAGCGGAATAATGTGGATGCTGCTATCAGGAGGATCCAGCACTATACAGTGGATATAACTATGGACCCAGACACAGTGAGTCCCTGGTTCGATGTGTCTGATGATGGAAAACAAGTGAAGGTTAGAAGTGTAAAACAGAATCTCGCAAGCACCACAAAGAAAGTATGGCATCAGAACTATTTTTTAGGAACACAAACATTCTCCTCAGGTAGGTTTTACTTTGAGGTTCAGGTTAAAGGGAAGGACTTTTGGTGTGTAGGAATTAGCACAGAGTCCATCAACAAGAATGAAGCAAGCATGACTTTCAACGATTTCTGCCCCAGCAAGGGTTGCTGGGCTTTAACCATGTGCAAAGGAATAATAACCCCTTTTCAAAAAAAACGTTTTGGTTCATTTGGTTCAACACAGCAGGTTAAGAAAGTGGGAGTGTTTGTGGATTACGAGGGACGTATGGTCTCTTTTTTCGAACCTGAGGCAAGAGTTTGTATCTACTCATTCAGAGACTGCTGCTTCACTGATAAACTCTATCCATTGTTCTCTCCTGGTTACTTAAATGGTACCAACTCCGCTCCTCTGATCATATGTCCTGTCCATGTGCAGGCATATACCCACAAGGATGGCCAGAATGAATCCTCTCCACCTTCTAAAAAAAAGAAAACTCAGTCCGTGATGACCTCATTTGTTCAAACCTATATCTAAGCGTGTTGTCTGAATCCTATTCATTGTTCGAAACAGATGATCAGATACTTTCTGTATCATGGCAGAAGCTCCCCACCTTGTGTGTTTTGGCACTAAAAAACAATACACTCTGATCAAGGAGACTGAATCTTTGTTGAAGAACAGCGGCTTCTATTGGGGTCCAATGAGTGCAGAGGAGGCGTACAGAGAACTTCTAGGTACCCCTGTGGGAACCTTCCTCATCCGTGACAGTGCTCATCAAAAGTACTTTTTCACAATGTCCTACAGTACATTCACGGGTCCTAGGAGCTCACGCATAAAGGTGGAAGACATGGGGTTCCGTCTCTACATCGACCCTGAACGTTGGTTCCCAACCCTTTTCGCTCTGTTGAAACATTACAGAGTTGAAGGAAAAATCACCATTGCTCACAGGAAACGAAGGCCAGATTTGAAGGAGATGTGTCGCAAGTGCATAATGGAAGCATGTTGCTGTGAGGAAAACGTGGAACAGCTTCCTACAAGCCCTGTTTTGAAGGAGTTTCTGAAGATGTTTCCCCATGATTTTTAGGGGGCTGGGTGTTGTCGTCTGATGAATGTTCAATAAAAATGATCACTATCGCACAAAAATATTGTTTGTCAGTAATTCCTGCAGGGTGGAGATCTAACTCCTCTCTCAGGTCAAAGTGAGTTCATCTGAAAATTTGAGGTAGGGTTAGACCAAAGTGTTTTCTCTCTGTCTGGAAGCAGTATGTTTTCTCTCTGAATGTGTCTCTCTCTAAATGTGTCTTCAGGTCAAATTCAGTTCAGGGCAAACTGAGTACATTTGGAGTTGAGGTATTCTGACAGAATACCAGAAGTATTATGACAAACTAGTGCGAGTGAAGGTCAAACTGAGTTTATTTGACAATGGTACAAAAAGGTGTTCTGAAAGAAAACACACAATCTCTCTGTCTTCTCTCAGTCTCGATATCAAATGTCTGTACTTGTGAGAAATAAACACATCAACAAAAGAAACAGGCACAAGTTGAATGATGTTTTCTTTGTTATTTATTTATTCAACTCAAAATGATAACAAAAAATAGATACAGTAAAGAAAATCTTGAAAAAACGGGAGAAACACACAATTTAGCTATATAGTAATTATTGTCAAAACTGATGGAGTACTGCTGTGCAGTTTGTTCACATCATTTGCAAAGTGTGCATGGGAAATACAGATGAGTTTCTCTCTAACTCCCTTTTACGCGGACCATGTCATCGCTGAAACTTTCACTCCTGCATTTCGGGCAGGTTCCATGTCCATGAGTGCCTGTCCATATGGCAATGCACTTCTGACATCCAACCAGATTGGTGCACTTTGGACAAAATATTGGATTCTCCATCAACTCTTGGCAACACGTGCAAAGATAAGTAGATGCCTGTTCATGAGTCAAGGCCACAGTGCTGAGTCCGTTAGTGTTGGCAGTCTCTGAGATTGACGTCTCTTCTCTTTCATCACATATATCATCCCTCCCCATCATCTCTAGAATCTGCTTATGGGGAGATGCCTCCCCATAAGGATAGGCTGAATATATTGCAGCAATTTCTTCTCGGGTTGACTTGCTAATGTCCTTGTACTCTTCTTCATCATCATGGAAGTATAATTTAAAAAAATTCTTGTAATCCTGAAAGTGTGTACTCTCCATCCGTTCCAGATGTTCAAGTACCTTAATTCCTGAATCCTGAACTGTAGAAACCTCAGTCTCTCTCTCTCTCTCTCTGTGTGTGCTGTGAGTGCTGTGTGTCAGAGTCCTGTCCAAAAAAGTTCTTGCACTTCTTTTCATCTCGGGATTCTTGTTGAGACTTTCGAAAAGATATGGATCGAGCTCCTTTACGCAATCGTACAGCAAGTACAATTGATGCTTAAGAAAAATAAAAAGTTGTCTCATCATGCTGTGAGGTGTTTTTTCCACTTTCAAGATTTCATTTTGTTCACCTCTAATAGCACCCCTCTCAATCAAGCCATCTATGATAACTTGTGGCAAAGAACACCTTTGAATCAGATCCGAACGCCGCACCTTGACCCAATCTGCCTTTTCGGTGTTGGTCATGTTGCTCATCTTGTAGATGATGTTGTTGTTGTTCAAGGTCTCACTGGATGCAATGTGTTAGGTGAGTGTATGGAAGGAGTTGGGCTGGGCTCTTAAAAACTGCTTACATTTGTACTGAAGGTTTATGTAAATTTAAGTGAACCAACCAATCACAACCCTCAGTTCTCACACCAGAGAGAAACAACAACCTTTGTTACTTGCAATGTGTGCTTTATTTAGTTATTTCATATGTTTTACATGGATTTTTTCTTTACCCCCAGTACAAGAAAGTCAGTGGTGAAAAATACGTACACCCCTTCCCGATAGCTTGCTTGTTGGTGTCTCTGAGTTCTTTTTGCCAATTTGGGGTATTATGACAACTGAGGGAAGCAACATACAAATACACATTTTTTTGCACACACACTTTAGGTGTTCCCCAGTCAAAACGTGGGAATCTTCACCCCTCCCACGAAAAGAATAGTGCGACCCTTCTTGCCATCGGTCCGAATCCTAGTGATGAAAAAGAGGAAAGGTACATTGACAATGAACTCCCTAAACCTTGTATCCTCCATACCAAACAGAGTCATTCCAGTAACAGCGGCAGCCACCGTGCCCTCCTCGTCCACCACCACCATGCACTTTTGCTTAGTTGTCCCAATTAAAGGCACACTCAATTTTTCCAAGGCTTCCCCCAGCTTCAGTTCGCATTCCATCCGCCACTTGGGCAACACCACTTTATACCGACAAGCGTATAGGGCTAAGTCAAGGTCCAGGTAGGGCGTTATATCCGACACGCTGTGCAGCAGTTCACACACGTTGTGAACCTCTAACCCCCTCTGAGGTATCAGAATATGCATGACAGCTTTGTCTTCGCCCTCGTAGGGCAGGTGCAGAACCCTGAAGAGTTTTTGGTTCTCCGTAATCTGCGTTGGGGTGTTAGACTCCTCCGTGCGACACATGGCTTGGACTTGCATTTCAGAGTTTGGCTCGTAGAAGAAACTTTGGTCTTGCGTGTTAAATTTGTTAAATTTTGTCTTCCAAGTACCCTTGAAGTAAACTGCGTTCATTGCCACTAGTCTAGCGCCCTTAACATCATAGGAGTTCATCATGTTTTTGATCATGCCATTTGTATGTGTTTTGGCAAACTCATTTAACAGGTCAACAAGCTCCTTGCTCTCTAGATCAGACTTAATGGGTTTCACAACCACGTAGACGCACTGCTCAGTGAGCAGCACCATTAGCTCCTCAGGAATCTCCTCAAAGTTGCAGCCCCACATTAAGTTGGCTGTCTTAGTTGAGCTTGAGTTTCCGATGTCGTCGTTCAAGCCTCTACGCCTGAGCGGCTCACCGGTCCACTCAGGGACAGGGACACCAGCTTTTTTTGCTTCTAGAAACTCATTGCGAAATAACGCCAGGGCCGCGACGCTGGTGAAGCCCAGCGGGCAAATGCAAATGTTATGGGTGCGCCCGTAAACTTGCATTAGCTCCAATGACATCTTTGTGGCTTTGTCCATTGCTGCTGAAATTATGTCAGGTGTTGTGCTTCTAGAGCTAGATCAGGGACAACTCAGAGTCTTACACAGACCAATGTATACTTGAGCAACAGAGCTCTGTAGGACCCGCCCCGTCTAACAGGATCCTGGCCATCTATGTAAGACTAGCGTTTTTGCTAGAGTGCACCTTAATGAAACATTGTAATAGGGATGACTGTAGGGTGTGAGTCTCCAGGGTTTATCATAGTTAACAAGTTGCGAACAACAGAGCAATATTTACACACCAGAGAGAAACAACAACCTTTGTTACTTGCAATGTGTGCTTTATTTAGTTCTTTCATATGTTTTACAGGGATTTTTTCTTTACCCCCACCCAGTACAAGAAAGTCTGTGGTGAAAAAAACGTACACCCCTTCCCCATAGCTTGCTTGTTGGTGTCTCTTACGCTCCAAACTACGCAGGACACAGGTTTTGATCAGAGAGGGACAAAAACCATATATACATATCTTCCCAGATTTTATCACAATTGTCATGATCATTAATTCCATCAAAGAACACGATGCGATCTCCCACCACTGAACAGAACTTGCCCCTTGTATTATGTGGGCGTTTTCCCTTGGTCTCCAATCTCTTCCAGGAGCGGCTCTCTGGGCTGAACTTCAGCAGATCATCGTAGTACGGGTTAGGGTTTGGTACCCTGTGTTCAACATTACAGCCACCAGCTAGGTACAGCTCCTCATCGTACACAAACGCTGTAGTAAGGATGCGTTTTTTGTCAAAAGGCGATTCATAAAATATTTTAAGCCAAGAGTTGGTCACTGTGTCAAACACCTTGACAATGTTGGTCATCCATTCGTTGCCACCAAACACAAACATCTCTGTCCCGATCATAGTAGAACAGCTGCCTTCTGCACCATGTGGTGATGGAGCGCCTGTTGCGCATAGTAGTGACCAGACCTTTGTTGCTGTGTCCAGCTTGTAGACCTCATGGGTTTGTTCCCTTCTGTTCTGGTGTTTTTTTATTCCTCCATATACATACATGTCCTCTCCTGAGACACAGGCTGCATGGTCATATCTCCCAGTAGGAACAGTGCTGGAAGATTTGACTTTGGACCACTCCTTTGTGATGACATGAAAGGCGAAGAGTTCATGGCAGAGAGCTTCATCATCATCAACTACATCCTGGTAGATATTCAGGCCTCCGTAGATATACACGACATGTCCTACAAGTACAGCCGAGTGGTAGCGGTTGCTACGAAAACCCAACATGTTCACGTGGGACAAAGTCTTCCACAGTAAAAGCTCCGTGTCATAGACATGAACACGAGCTTCTGAAACATCTTCACAGTGACCTTCAAAGAAGTACACCTCTTGTCCTACTGTCACAGCAGGTGTACCTTCTTGTATCCTATGTCCTTTCTCACGAACTATCCAGCAAGACATTTCTTTTCAAAGCTAATTTTGTAAGTTTCTCTGACTGGGCAGGTGTTCTTCAAAGATGGTAATATCTTTATTTAAAGTGAGTAACGACACTCCCAAGTGTCTGTAGAACTTGAGAGAGCAGTGATTGGCTTAAGTGATTGAGCTTTTTTTCTTCAAAAACCCCCTTTCTTTTTTGAAAATATGAAAAGTATGTGAAAGTGTGCTCTGCTACTTTCTGTAGAGGGTTTACCTCAGGCCTTCTCGTTTAAAAAGTCCCTGTGTCCGAATACATCTTTTGATGTATATGAGCTTTCCTCTCTGTGATGTGTCCATCTGGTAACCTTTCCTTTTATAATAGTCATAATAAACATAAATAAAACAAATATATTTGTGTGTTTTTTTTGTATTAGTTCTCTGTATGGATGCTTGTAATACTTGTCATCTCTTGACCCCCCCCGACACACACACACACACACACACACACGCTTCCAAGTTGGTATTTTTTTACGTCATTGTTTTTTATTATTATTACAACTGGACATATAAGCCTACAACAGTGCTGACTGAGTGGGTGAGGTTTTGCATAGAAACAATGCTTCACCAGTACAAAACTCCGAGCAAGAATGGATCCAGGACAGTAGACTGGATAAATCTTTCAACACTGCTCTGGTTCCCGCACAGGGTCATGTTTCCAACTTTCACATCCTTGTAGCATCTCAGTTGTTTGATATTATCCTTGTCTTGTCTGAAGATGGTCTCCAGCATGCACTCCAATGGTTGGAGACAGATGGCCTCTGTATACTTCCGTTTTAGAATCAAATGGCTTGTGTAACCCGGGTTGGTAATGTTCATCTCCTTCTTCATCTCCTTGCTCAGGATAAATTCCCCGTCTTGGCACTCAGTCCTCACTGCTACTTCAAGTTTTGTCTCTTTTTCATCCACAACTCCATGGTCTTTGAATATAAGGTGCCTCACAGACACATTGCAGAATCGCTCGATCATTCTCAGTTGCAGCTTGCTCACATGTAAAACGTTCCGCAACCCGCCTGTCTCCGCGTCTCCTCCTGCCATGTACATTAGGTCTGTTGTGAGCCTACATCTGGTGAGTTGAACGGTACCATTCGGACCGAGTAGATTGCAGGTTCTGAGAAAGGTTCGGGAACTGCCCCGTGCGCGTTCATGGGCAGAGCGCTGATCTTGTTCTAAGATCATTGCGGCCTTGAAGCTGTGGCCGCATTTCATCTCCAAAAGTGTTTCCTTGGTCACCGAGGCCAAGTCTATGCCTAGGTTGAAGTTGAAGTACAATAGGTGTTCAGACATTTTACGGTAGGCTGCAAAGACTGCAAAGGTCAGCAAAAGAGATGCAGTGTCATGCATCCTCTGCAGTTTAAAGTTATTGTATTCCATGGCCAGCTTCTCGTATACCTCGATCCCATCCTCGAAGGCCTCGTTACCTTTAGTCAGCATGTAGAAGATGTCGCTGTCAGGTATAATATTGAAGCGATCTCTGTGTCTTTCTAATAAATGAGTGGGATCCTTTGCTGCCTTTATTTTTTTATCCTTAAGGATGCACAACGCGATACGGTCAACTACCACATAGGTACATACAAGCGATGCATGCTCCTGCATCATGTGGAGGCGCTGCACAAACTCACTTGCCTGAAGCTCTCCTGTGACCACTGTAAAACAAGTCACTTTGTTTTGGTCAAAACCTGCTTGGTAATGTGCACGTGTGACTGCCATTGTTTCTGTTACTGTTTTTCAATGAGCTTTCTGTTCTGAAATGCTGCCCTTGTTAATGTATCTCTTGTCCAATGCACCCCTTTGTGGTGTGGCGAAGTTCTGTGTCACATAACAATGAAGAAAGTACATACCCACATGAAATTTGCAATTTCTTTATTTGTATTATTATTATTATTATTATTATTAATATATACTCTTCCTGACGTGTACAGGATTTATGAGACATGGCAGTGTGAAACAAGAATGTTCAGAGCTGTTTTCTCGTTTGTCATACTTTTCATTTTACACAGAAGTAGGGATGATCCAAGCACCCCTCCACTTTAGGTCTTTTCTTTGGGTCTTCATTGATCATCCTCTTGATGAGATCCTTGGCATGCACATCTTGAACACGGTCCAGGTTGTACTTAGCATCCAGAATGTTGTATATACACTGAGGGCCTTTGCCAAATGGATGGTGTCCTCCAGACAGGAGGTAATATAACAACATCCCAGCCACCTGTAGAATGAACATGAACATTTAGTTGTAGTATGTGTTGCTTTCATTGATACAATTATTTGCATGCTGAATAAGAACAAACCTGGATGTCAGCACTTCTTGTACCAGCACTATCTGTAAATACAGAAAGTACATCCTTATCAAAAGACATCAAGATGAGGGTCTCTTTCGCCATCCAGCATGATGGTCTTGCTCCTCCGGTACGGGCTTTATGTTCTGTTTGTCCTTTGTTGTCTGGTTTGCATATTCCAAAATCTGCCAATCTGGCCTTCCTTGTACCATCTGCAGGGTAAAATGGATAGATAAATAAAAAATGGTCAGGTCAAACTGATGCGTTCTCTCAAAATAACTCAGTTGACTTGAACTTGTCAGATAACTCTCAAATTAGGTGTGCATTAGGAGCTTGTTTTATTTTTTTCTTCTGTAGCTTACCAAACAATACATTCTCGGGTTTGATATTGCCGTGGAGGATTGGAGGGTTCTGATGGTGGAGCATCTTTAAGCCAGTGAGAACTTGTTGTGCAACTGCCTTTTCAGGAAGATGGTCTTCAGGAAACACAATTCTTGGATGTGGGATTCCTTGATGTAGGAACTTGATGTAATCTTCCAGTGAGTGATCACATAACTGAAGAACAATGTATCCAAAGTCCTGAGCCTCTACAAAGGCCAGATATCTTACAATGGAAGGATCATCCAGCTCTTTAAGCTTTAAAAGGTCTATCTCTTTCGCCAGCACATTAAAGTCTATTAGAGACATTCTCTTCATTGCAATTGGAGTTCCATCATCTTTTAACCCAAAGAAGACCTTAGTTCCATTACTTTCCCCTATGAGGAACTTATCATCTTCGCTGTATGTATGCTCCATGTAAGAGTTTGCAATTGTCTCTAACTCTTTTTTTTCTTTTTCTTTTTTTCTTCTTCTCTTCCTTTCTACTGGTTGTTTTGATGGCTCTGTGTTAGCCTCTTTCATGCTGAGAGAGGACATGAGAAATAAGAGCTCACATGCTCCGCCCAGTATATATATAGTTAATGCTGGTCTCTGAATTCAAAAGTATTAGCACAAGTATTCCCAAATCAGTTTTCTCACCAGCAGCAGAGAGAGCATTTATGCTATTCTCCAGGCAATACAAAAAAAACATACAGACTTCAACATCCCTATCCCAATTATATAGATGGATACTGACTCAGAGATGGAATTGACTTCTGCACGCTCAGGAGCGGAGAGTAGAGGGCTCATGGTTGTCTTGTCTAAGATCCCACCTTGGTACAGTAACCTTCGTGACGGAAACCAACAGCCATCCTTTGCTAGTGAAGTTTGCAACAAGTGGATGTACAAACATATCAAAACACTTTTCAAGAAAAAACGTGACCAGTACCTGAAGTCTCACTACAAAATGCACATGAGGATGAAGGACAGCAACATGGTTAAGTTGCTAAAAAACGACGTGTTGAAGGATGTACAGCAGAAAATCACAAGAGAGCAAGGAAAAAGTGAGACACCCGAGCTGGTGGCGGCACTGATGGACCTGGTCGAGATAGAAAACAGCACCAGACTCGAGTGCTTTTCTAAGGCAAGGCACGTTGACCTTGCTGGTGTAAAGCACAAGCTCCTGGCAGAGCAGAACTACACCCTTTTCTATCTGCCAACAAAGAAGCTGAGAACTGACACAAAGTATGTCATACCTGTGGTGACATACTACAAGGAGATGGAGAATCTGTGCTTCGTTGACAAGACGGTCTCCAGGCTTGGCACGTATTTTGTGTGCCTGGGCACATTTGGCAATAAGTTGTCATTCTTTGTCCAGGAGGTGCTGGCGCTGCCCAACACGGAGACACTTGAACGCCTCAGGGCCATGGTGGGCCACTTGTTTGAGTTCTGGGACCTGTCTCTTGAGGTGCCTACACATGATGAGGCCCTGACGCCCTCATTTGCCCAAGTCAAAATGAAAGGGCTCTTTGGGCAAGATCCTGCTCATAGTGAGGCTAACCTGAAGCCAATGCTCTGCCTGGATGACAGATTTTGCGGGTATAATGACTCAAATAAGCCATGGTGGAAAGCGAGTGAGTTGCCTAACGGGCTACGGAGTACCAAGTTTGTGAACCAACATGCAGAGCAAGTTAGCGAAGGCGTACAATTGAAGCGCGTATTGCGATCTAAGAAATATGTGGTGCCAATCATCAACACAGTGCAAGCAGCAAAGCAAATGACCATTTATGCCTCTACCACGTCCAGGTTCCTCAGAGCAGTGGAGCTCACTGAGGTAAATGGCAAAGGGCAGTTTCAGAGTTGCCACATGGATACATTGCAGGAACTCACTACAATCACCAACTTTATTACACACCCTGGAACGTACGATACAGTATATGCAAAAGCTCTCAAAAAATTTGCCTTGCGGGTAAAGTCTGGCACCTTAACGGGACTTTCAATGCCCAACCACATCAACTGCGAGATTTCAGATCCTGTGCGTAACGAGAAAGTGACACTTGGAATCAAGCTGCTCAATTACGAGTTTCCCACGCCCTTTGCTGTTGCCGAGCTCCTGTTTGGCTCAACTCGAGAGGCAAGAACATATATGCGTTGGTGCAGTGATATTCGTTATTTTCTTTTTCTTCTTATGAGATACAAGCAGATGCTGAAAAAACGCATGGGTGAGAACTGGACAAAGTTAAATGAAGCTGCTATTGGGTACAGCAGAGCCATGATATGCCCTGAGGATGAAAATCAAGAACCTGTGTTGGAGCAGTGGGCCAAACTGTTCGAACCAGATGTCAGGACTCAAACAAATGCGCTCAGAGTCAAAAACATGTGGACGAATATGAACAAAAGGTCAGCATGGGGCAAGACAAGCAAAAATGAGAGAGAGGACAATGGAAAAGATGATGTGAGCAGTAGGCTGGGGAAGAAAGAAAACTTTGAGGAGTATGCAAAGGTGCTTATGGTTATGCTCAAAGAGGACCAGAACAGCATCAACAAGTGTGAAGAAACTAGACGGGGGTACACACACAATGAAGAAGCACACAAAGAATGGGAAAACACAAACAATGAAGACAAGAATCAAGAAATTATGGGACAACCGTTCCCACCACCTCTTAGTGCCCGCTCTAACTCCGGTGACCTATCTAGACTCAGCTGGATCAAGGACCTATTCCACCTTCTGATGGAGCCCCGTTGGATCTACAGTGATAAGGAAAAAAGAAACGCAGTCTGCACTCTCCTGGGTATGCAAGAAAACATCCTCGCAAAGAAGAACACAAACATACTCTTAGAATGGACACGGGGGAACCAGATGCATATGGAAAAGTACTTGGAATTAAACAAATGCAACAAAGATAAAGACATGCTGACCTATGCACTTGAAGAGAGCTACAACAATGTCTGCGACTCACTAAACACCCTAGTGAGTTGGGATAAAACAGAGGCTGTTGAGTATGCCAGCTTAGCTGCCGTAAACATCAAGAAGGAGTCCAATGCAGAGGTTCGCAAGGTACACAAAGAGCACCGCATTAAAGCCACTAAAAGATCTTTTGCGGAGTTGCAAGAACATTGGGATGATGGGCCAGTAGCAAAGAAGCCCAGATTGGCAACCGCAATCAAGCTTCAGTGCAACTACAACGTGCAAAAAGAGCACAAGGAGAAGAAGGTACAAAAGGAGATGGTGCAGAAGGACAAGGCGTACAATGAGAACAATATTCCACACAAAGCCCGAAAAAACAAAAGCAGCAAACAGTCTAAGAAAGTGCACAAGAACAAGAAAGTGAAAGACAATGTTTGCAACTATAAAGCTCACAAGGACAAGGGTGAGGTAAGAGAGAAAAAAAACATTGATCGTCAGGAAAACTATGTGCTGAAGGAGAATTCAGAGACAGAGGACTTATGCTGGAGTGACTCAGAGCAGTTCTATGAGAACGATTACTATGGCAAGAGAGTGAACAAAGAAGAGGATCTTGGCCCTATCACTGCTGGTGTACCAGAAATGCAGAATATTATTATCTGAGATTGCCATGTCTTGTCTCTGTTTTATGTGTAATGTCATGTTTAAAAAAAAACAAATAATAAAAAGAACATGAAACCCCAATCGGTATATGTGCTAGTTTATTATGTGGACCACAAAACACAGAACTTTCATTCCCTCATTTTGTCAAAATACCTCAAACTCTCAAATGGACTCAGTTTGACCTGAGAAAATAATGTCACACCCCTTTACCTATTATAAGCTTAGGGTGAATATATAACTGAATATCGCTCTCAGAGGCTGCATTGTCCTCACCAACTTAAAATGGTATTTCTTGGCATTAAAAAATGGCACTGGTATTTCATACATTTACATTTTTCCCTGGTTGTCAGTCTAGTTGCCTTCTCTTCCCTGTCCTTCTGTACTCCTACATACATCTACTCCACCCCTGGGAGCCAGGCTGTGCTTCCCTGCAACTGGAAGTCCATGTTTGCATCATTGCCAAAATGCCACTTGATGTGGCAGACCCCTGATGATACTGTGCTTGAACAGAAGGGGGAGATGAAATGGCAGGCGGAGGAGGTTCGGGGACGTGTGGAGGTGCCTAAGGAGAGTCTGGATGCCGGTGATTGTTCCCTGATCTTGAGTGAAGTGCAGTTCCAAGATGCAGGGCTGTATGAGAGCTTTATTGTTGCGGAGAATAAGAGAGTTTTCATTCAAGAAGTCATACTGTATGTTATTGCCCACAAGACCATGCAATATTTTAGTCCAGGTCAGGACATGTTGCTGGACCTACACACCCCACGCTCACAGAAAGTGGTCTTCCAATGCAGGAACAGTAGTGAGTGGTCAGACCTGTGGAAGAGGGGGGACAGGAACACTGTGCATCTGCAGAAGGACAGAGACAGAGAATGGCTGACCTTGAGGAACCTGAAACGGGAGGATGAGGGAACGTACAAGGTGCTGGATGAAAATGAACTAAGTGTCTGCATTGTACTGCTCAGTTTGGATGAAAAATCCACAGTTGAAGTACTTCTCACTATGTATATATTGCTGTTGTGTTGTTGTCAATAAAGAACCAGGTTACAATGAATACTCTTGTGTGGCCTTTTTTTTAAGTCTTTATTATTCATTCATCTCTGTCATAAAAAAAAGGTCAGAATGTAACAGAGAACAAAACATACCCTTTCTGTGGGAAAAGTTGTTGTATTCCTCTCTTTTGTGAGAATAGTACAAAAAATGAATCTTTGATTTCCTGTTCCATTTAACTTGTTTCAGGACAAACAGTGTTTTGGGTCCAATAAATTCACCTGATCAACCGGGCCAGTGTCATCCCAATCAAGCCACAACCTGCAACTGCCATCATGATTCTCCTCACTGTGGACTCTGGGTCTGGTACCCGAAACGAATCCACAAAACCATCCCATGAATTGTTCTTGATCAGCCATTCCCGTTTTTCATTCAGAATATATGTGGAGATTTCATCACACACTAATCCGACACACTGTTCCTTCTTCAAATTCTGACACACAACTGTCCCAAAGGCCACCAGGCTGGCGATGCGACCCCAGTTTGTGGTGCCATCACTGAATAGCTCCTTTGCTACTGTACTCATGAAACTCATGTCATATCCTCTTTCATCCAGCTCCAGTTTGTTTATCATGCCTTTATACAAGTAGTGGTGTTTTCCAATGGTTTCCTCCACAACTCGTTTCATCGTTGAATGTGCTTTGCTGAGCTTCATGGGAGGTTGAGAAGAACCACTGAACTGCATTAGGATACTGCTGATTAGATTCCTTGTCTCATTCTCCTGTGCTTCGAAAACTGGACAGTTCATGCTCACTGTACAGCTCCCGGGTCCAGGGTAAAGAGCTGTGGTTATTTTCAGAGTTGTTTGACACAAAGTTACTTATGGGTTATAATTTAGGTGAGAGACAACATTTTGGGCAACCTTGGCATGTTGTTGTTGAGAGTGGTCCTGTGTTGACAAAAGGTTTTATGTTTTTGGGGAGTTAATATAGTCTCTAAAAACTAATACCCAAGGTTTATGTTAATGATTGTGGACCAATCAATCACAACGCAACATATCAGGAGACAGAGACACAAGCTTTCTCTTTAAACCAAACAACTGAGGCAACAAGTGTTTGGAGTTTTCTGTTGTCTCTCTGGCTGGAAGCAGTGTGTTTTCTCTCTGAATGTGTCTCTTTCTAAATGTGTCTTCAGGTCAAATTGAGTTCAGGTGAAACTGAGTTCATTTGGAGTTTCAACTGAGGCAGCAAGTGTGAGTGAAGGTCAAATTGAGTTTATTTGACTATGGTACAAAATTATTTGGTATTATGACAAAGTCATGAACTCAGTTTGACCTATACATTGAAAACACACAACACTTTGGTTTAGTCTGAAGAGAGACAGAAAGCACATAATTGAAACATCATACTCACGCTCATTCACTCATGCTCACTAGGTTCGCACTCAGCTGTATCTGTATCTGTTTCACCCCCGTCGTCAATATCACTGTCATGATCTGGTGTTACACACACATTGCTGACAGTGGTGTGAACATCAAAATCAAATCCTTGTGTCCCTTCACCCTCGTCATCAAGATCTTCTATGTCCTCTTCCCTTGAGCAATGAGATGATTTGAGGGCTGAAACATCACACTCATCATGTGTCAGGCAAACCCTTTCAGTCTCTACCTTTGTATGTTGAGACTCCACACACACACGGACAGGAAGGACAGTTGTATTGATCTTTGAAATCTCTTCTTGGTTTTGGAGTGTCTTGCACAGACCCATAGAAGGGTTCACCATGACCAAAGACATAGCCGTGGAGGTGTGCGAGTGTTCAAGATCCTTCTTTGTTATTTTGCAGCCCTGAGCTAGGCTAAGCACCTTGGGTTAGTTAGGCTGGGAGCTGTGAGGAGCATGGCTCAGAGGAGTTAATAGTTCTGATCTTGCACGACAATCGTAAAGTATGCTCCAGCACACAACTGAGTTGCAGAGTTGCAGCAAACCAACTGAGTTGCAGCACACCTTGGTGTTCAATACAGCAAAACATCACAAATTACAGTCCAGACTTTGAAGGCCTCATGGATGTATGTGATACCGTTGGGGTTTCAGTTGCAAATCCAACTTCTGCAACTTCAATCAGCACTACCAAAACATCTTCAAAATGTGCAAAGCCTGTGACAGTTACGGTGTTAGGTTGAAACCAACAAGTTGTTGTTGAACACAACACACAACTCTGTCTCTCTTCAGAGTAAACCAAAGTGTTGTGAAAGTGGTTGTGGCCATCTCTGGACCCTAACATATTTATATACTAATGCCACACTGTAGAGCTGTCACTATTGGCACTAGCTGATATGCCTTGGGGGGATAGAATTCCCTGGGATGCTACGCCCGTCGAATATGAAGCAAACTGGGAGGAAGTGGTGGACGGGAAGCTAAACCACTACCATGGTCACCATACCTCACCAAGCCTGACTTATGGTATTCTGTTTAAGGCTGTTAAGTCAGACCTCATACCAGCTGACACACACAGGGCCCTGGCTGTTGGCGACATTTGTGCAGAGTTTGCCGTGATCCACAGATATCGGGAAACATTCAGTCGTATAGTTTGGACATACAACCATTACATAGCGAAAGGCATTTCGGAGGGCACAGTGAATTTGGTCAACAGCGTTCTGGGAACAAAGGACATTGTCAAAGGGGCAATCCCACTGGAAAACCTTGTGAAAGAGTGGAATGGCAGCATGCACCGCTACCACGCTCTTGTGGATTTCGAGATGTCAAAACACAGCAGTGATGTGCAGAGCATCAACTATTTGAGGAATTTGAGGGTGAGCATACATGACACTGTTATCCAGCGACTTACCAATCACATCCCTGCTCAACCTGAGGATATGTGGAACGTGGTCCATGCCTTGGTAGACACTCCAAAGTTGGTAAAGAACTTTGTGTGCATCCTTGGCTCCGTGGCCTCAGTGCAGAGCCAGGACAAGTGCATGACTGGCAAAGTGACTAATCCCAGGCTAATGGGCAAACCCACTACAAACAGATTCCAAGTGTACCTCGTTGCAGTCCCCTGGCCAACAAGTATGAGTTTTAGCAAAGCGCTATGTCATCGTACAGGGGTGAAGCTCAGTGTGGCATTTGCAACTAACGAGGATGACCTGAAGGAGAAGTTCAACGGATATGCATCTGTGCACTACTTGCTAGTGGGCACTGATACCTCTGGACTCTTTGACATCTGCACCTTGGACAACTGGCACGTTTACAGACCCACAGTCCATGAGGCACTGGCTGAGAATCTCACAACCTGGTTGGCGACCACAGAGTACTCAAATCTGTCCGGAGACATGAACAACTCTATCCGGGAGCTGTATAACCGAAGCTGAGCAACCACGAGAGATACACAATAGACTTACCACGCTGATAAACACACAGTATGCTTGACATGGGGCTGCTGCGGAGGAGGGTCACTGGCCAGGAGCTGATGTCTATTGCAATCACGGGCAAGAGGACAATGACAATGGACATACACGAAATCTATCTACCACCCGGCCTGTGCTGGATCAACAAGACATGCCTGTGGGTGAGATCTGTAAAGAGTGTTTTGGCTCGATTCCGTGACGCACTTTCGAATGGAATAATCATATTAACCCTACTCTGGCACACAGGGAGGATCATGGAAGCCCAACACGTAGGAGCTCTTGAAGCCTGTTGGTCCATATCTGTGTGCCTAGCCTTTCTGATTGCCATTAGCCTCTCTGTTACAGCTGATGAAGTATATGACGGAAAGATCCCTTTCTCGCCCCTTCTTTGTGTGCCACAGAAGCACGTAGCCTTGCTTTCAACTAGCCTCATGGTTAGCCACATATTGACTGTGCTGCAAGCTGAGGGAGAACTTGAGAGCAGTGCCCTGGTGTGCTTTACTGGATTTGCCTTTACCTGGATCAATGCTGTGGGCTTGCTGCAAATGATCAGCTAGTGTCTTGCCAAGGCAGCATCGTCATCCCTCATTGCCAGACGGATCCAGGAAGTATCTCATCTTTGCGGCATGCCTGTGCTTGCTTTACTTCCCGGTTTGTGGTGGATCCCGCTGGATGGCCGGTTACAAGATCAGTTTCCTATGCGCATGCGCCAAGTCACTCATCGACTTTGCTCGAGTTCGGCTTGATAGTTTGCTGGACGAAATATGGCGCCAGCAGCACGCAACCCTGCTGACCACGGACAACACCCGCGACCTCGCGGCACTCGCCGAAAATCGCAAGCGTAAGAAGCAGTTCTCTGATAGGCTTTCCGAAGCGGCAAGCCGATCCAAAACCGGGGGATTGGAAAATAGCTACCACGAGCACAGCGCGGATTCAGTTTTCTGGAATACCTTTGTGTTCGCGCTATTGCTGCTCAACACTGTTCACGCAATAGCTACACCAATGTCGGACACAGCCTCTCTGCTATTCGGCTCCCCGGCTTATCTTATTTACTGGACAACGTTAAAGATCTGCTCAATGTACGTGGCCAAGTCCTGAACCCAATATACCATGAATCTGAGTGGAGGACAGCTAAACAGGAGCATTTCAGTATTCTTGGTACTCCTTGTGTTGGTCAACGCTCTCCTCTGGTTTGCAAGGCTCTACTCGCATACCAGCATTGTGCGAACCGGATGAGATGGAGGACAAAACTGGTTTGTTCAACATGTATCCTTTCATGAAAACGTCCTTGAACTTACTCCACCAAGACCAGTACGAGTGGGTAAAGAATCTTCCTCTCCTGGATGCACCGCAAAACTTACTCGAACGTGAACTGGTGAAATGGCGGAAAAGGTTTGGCCAGGGATATGGAAATCCTACCAGCCTGAAAGGAACTTTAGATGGCGACGCAATGTCTTCTGGTTCCTTGAATTCTGCAAGAGCATCATCGGGAAAGTTAGTGTACAACCTGCAGGAACCCTTGCCTGAATCAAAGATGCAAAACACTTTCTTCAGAGATACTGTAAGGGTTGAGTGTCCCGCTGTTACTACGAAGAGAAGAATAGAGCAAAAGAGCAGGATCAACATAACCAGATAAAAACGTCTAAGCAGTTGTATTTCTCATGCAGTAATGAAGCTAATAAAAAAACACAAGAATGAAAAACAATGAGTCTGGTCTTTTGTATTTACTATAACTTTTATTTGTTTCCCCAAAACCTTAGAGAGAAGGAAATGAGAGCAAATGATGTACACACGATGTCTTATGTTTTTATAAGCAGCAGGACAGTTCTAGTTGAAATCAACAGGCGAACCTTCCAGGAAGCATTGATGCAGTGAACAGGTCCCCGGTGGGAATATCGCTGTCATTATACCTGGTGGCACTTTTCAGCACTTGCCCTGAGGCAAAGCCATTCGATGCTGAGGTGACACTGCTGTGGAATGAGCTACAATTGTACAGGAAAGTTTTCACTTGTTGGTCATCCAATACCAATGACAGCTTTTGAAAGTTGCTTGGATCCTTCATCACATCTGAGGCTGCTTCTCTGGTACGATGGGATATATTATTGTATCCACCACCTCCACAGACAAGAGCCAAACCCTTGACCAGGGCTTCAGAGGCTAATGGCGACAACAATTTTGTCACGTCAACCGTGTTAGACTGACACCCCCGCAACAGCTCATCCAGTGGGCTTCCCTCGCCCCAAACCTTCCTGGTTGCAAGTAAACCACCCCACACTTCATTGTTTACTGTTTCATTGTAAGCAATTGCATGCCTTTTTTTCCTAACAACATCTCTCTGTGCCAACACGTCTTCTGAGTTGGGCACCTGCACAACAAACTTGTCTCCTGCCTTGAGACTCTCGTGGCCTGTGTTGATGACATCAACGGGAAACATGTGTGGCATTTGGAGCATAGGCATGCTATACATTGAAGAAGTGTTACTGTTGAGCGAAACAGTCTTATAATGACTAAGCTCCTCTCCTGTTTGACAATGAAGCGTGGGCAGGTAGTATTCGCCTGAACAGAAGAAGAACAGGCCACCGGGGACCCCCACACGGTTCCGTACTAGCTTGTAGCTCTTGAATGTGTAGTGGCCGGTACAACCCGTGCTGACTCGGTCAACATAGTTTTTCACAGGTTTCAGAGTTCTGCTGCTGCTCATCTTGTTGTTGGGTGAGTTGCCTTGCTCCACAAATGTCAGTTAGTAGAGAACAGCAACTGACTGTGCAGCTTATCGCTAGCACGCCGTGGTCCCAGGGGCTTGTTGGGGGTAACCAGCAATGAAGTTGCAGCCATCACTGAGCACCAGCACACATTCGATTCAGCAGTGTCTATCTCAAGCATTCGGTAGGTGAGCCCACTTATCTCTGAATCTCCTGGTGGCTCAAATTCACAGGAAAACCAGGAGCACCACACACCTAGCAAGTAATTTAAAAGGTCATATCTATGGTTTGCCACCGGTGGCTCAATTTCTAGTGAGCGGGGCAACACCTTGCCCAGACGGTGGCACTCGTGATGGGGTTTGGATGAGGCTAAGCAGAGCAGTTCATCCAACCTTAGCTTGTGCCACTTCATGTTCCTCCACCGCAGCTCGTTATCAGAACTGAGACTCCCACTACTCCCTTTGTAGGTTATTTTACATTGTGGAGGCGCCTCCCCTGTCAGTGAGGAGCTGGAGCGGTCCATCCATAAAAATCAAACTGTTTTTTCTCCTACATAACATTGCAGCTCTGGGGTTTCCCTCTCAAACTCTAGTGAGAGTTCACCAAGACTGACAAAATGGCCTCTGGCGGCACGATCCCTTCTAAAGAGCATTTTCTCTGTAGTATCTGTTTGGACGTGTATACTGCTCCAGTCATAATTCCATGTGGGCACAATTACTGAAAAACCTGTATCACGCATTACTGGGACACTGCGACCCTGTGTATGTGTCCAATGTGTAGAGCAACCTATCCAGACATACCACAAGTATCTGTCAATACTTGTATTTCTGAGCTGGTTAATCACTAGAGGAAAGACTGGAGCTGGAAAGACATCGAGGGAAAACTTGAGATCCAGGAGATCAAAGACAGAGAGGAAACAGAAAACTCCCAAACACTTGTTGCCTCATTTGAAGCACACTTTGGTTTACCTTGTCTCTCTTCACAGTAAACCAAAGTGTGCTTCAACTGGCAGCACACATCTGAGTTGCAGAGTTGCAGCAAACCAACTGAGTTGCAGCACACCTTGGTGTTCAATACAGCAAAACATCACAAATTACAGTCCAGACTTTGAAGGCCTCATGGATGTATGTGATAAAATGTGCAAAGCCTGTGACAGTTACGGTGATAGGTTGAAACCAACAAGTTGTTGTTGAACACAACACACAACTCTGTCTCTCTTCAGAGTAAACCAAAGTGTTGTGAAAGTGTTGTGTGTTTTTTCTCTGTAGAGCTTCAGAGTAAACCAAAGTGTTGTGCAGAGTAAACTAAAGTTTAGTGCTCTTGACAACAATTTGGTTTGCTTGTCTCTCTTCACAGTAAACCAAAGTGGAACTGAGGCAACAAGTTGTTGCCTCAGTTGCAGCACACCTTGGTGTTCACATACAGTAAAACATCACAAATTACAGTCCAGACTTTGAAGGCCTCCAAATCCAACTTCTGCAACTTCAATCAGCACTACCAAGGTGTGCTTCAACTGTGAGTTTTCCAGTTCAGGTCAAACAGAGTTTAACTTCCACATGAACTCAGTTTGACCTGATCTCAGTTTTGTCAGAATACTGCTTCAACTTCCACATGAACTCAGTTTGACCTGAACTCAATTTGACCTGAAAACACATTCAGAGAGAAAACATACTGCTTCCAGACAGAGAGGAAACAGAAAACTCCCAAACACTTGTTGCCTCATTTGAAGCACACTTTGGTTTACCTTGTCTCTCTTCACAGTAAACCAAACTGTGCTTCAACTGGCAGCACACATCTGAGTTGCAGAGTTGCAGCAAACCAACTGAGTTGCAGCACACCTTGGTGTTCAATACAGCAAAACATCACAAATTACAGTCCAGACTTTGAAGGCCTCATGGATGTATGTGATAAAATTTGCAAAGCCTGTGACAGGTTGAAACCAACAAGTTGTTGTTGAACACAACACACTGCGCTGTCTCTCTTCAGAGTAAACCAAAGTGTTGTGAAAGTGTTGTGTGTTTTTTCTCTGTCTCTCTTTAGAGTAAACCAAAGTGTTGTGCAGAGTAAACTAAAGTTTAGTGCTCTTCACAACACTTTGGTTTGCTTGTCTCTCTTCACAGTAAACCAAAGTGGAACTGAGGCAACAAGTTGTTGCCTCAGTTGCAGCACACCTTGGTGTTCACATACAGTAAAACATCACAAATTACAGTCCAGACTTTGAAGGCCTCCAAATCCAACTTCTGCAACTTCAATCAGCACTACCAAGGTGTGCTTCAACTGTGAGTTTTCCAGTTCAGGTCAAACAGAGTTTAACTTCCACATGAACTCAGTTTGACCTGATCTCAGTTTTGTCAGAATACTGCTTCAACTTCCACATGAACTCAGTTTGACCTGAACTCAATTTGACCTGAAAACACATTCAGAGAGAAAACATACTGCTTCCAGACAGAGAGGAAACAGAAAACTCCCAAACACTTGTTGCCTCATTTGGAAAACTCACAGTTGAAGCACACCTTGGTAGTGCTGATTGAAGTTGCAGAAGTTGGATTTGGAGGCCTTCAAAGTCTAAACTGTAATTTGTGATGTTTTACTGTATGTGAACACCAAGGTGTGCTGCAACTGAGGCAACAACTTGTTGCCTCAGTTCCACTTTGGTTTACTGTGAAGAGAGACAAGCAAACCAAAGTGTTGTGAAGAGCACTAAACTTTAGTTTTCTCTGCACAACACTTTGGTTTACTCTGAAGAGAGACAGAGAAAAAACACACAACACTTTCACAACACTTTGGTTTACTCTGAAGAGAGACAGAGTTGTGTGTTGTGTTCAACAACAACTTGTTGGTTTCAACCTATCACCGTAACTGTCACAGGCTTTGCAAATTTTATCACATACATCCATGAGGCCTTCAAAGTCTGGACTGTAATTTGTGATGTTTTACTGTATGTGAACACCAAGGTGTGCTGCAACTGAGGCAACAACTTGTTGCCTCAGTTCCACTTTGGTTTACTGTGAAGAGAGACAAGCAAACCAAAGTGTTGTGAAGAGCAATAAAATTTAGTTTACTCTGCACAACACTTTGGTTTACTCTGAAGAGAGACAGAGAAAAAACACACAACACTTTCACAACACTTTGGTTTACTCTGAAGAGAGACAGCGTTGTGTGTTGTGTTCAACAACAACTTGTTGGTTTCAACCTGTCACAGGCTTTGCAAATTTTATCACATACATCCATGAGGCCTTCAAAGTCTGGACTGTAATTTGTGATGTTTTGCTGTATTGAACACCAAGGTGTGCTGCAACTCAGTTGGTTTGCTGCAACTCTGCAACTCAGATGTGTGCTGCCAGTTGAAGCACACTTTGGTTTACTGTGAAGAGAGACAAGGTAAACCAAAGTGTGCTTCAAATGAGGCAACAAGTGTTTGGGAGTTTTCTGTTTCCTCTCTGTCTGGAAGCAGTATGTTTTCTCTCTGAATGTGTTTTCAGGTCAAATTGAGTTCATGTGGAAGTTGAAGCAGTATTCTGACAAAACTGAGATCAGGTCAAACTGAGTTCATGTGGAAGTTAAACTCTGTTTGACCTGAACTGGAAAACTCACAGTTGAAGCACACCTTGGTAGTGCTGATTGAAGTTGCAGAAGTTGGATTTGGAGGCCTTCAAAGTCTGGACTGTAATTTGTGATGTTTTACTGTATGTGAGCACCAAGGTGTGCTGCAACTGAGGCAACAACTTGTTGCCTCAGTTCCACTTTGGTTTACTGTGAAGAGAGACAAGCAAACCAAAGTGTTGTGAAGAGCCTAAACTTTAGTTTACTCTGCACAACACTTTGGTTTACTCTGAAGAGAGACAGAGAAAAAACACACAACACTTTCACAACACTTTGGTTTACTCTGAAGAGAGACAGAGTTGTGTGTTGTGTTCAACAACAACTTGTTGGTTTCAACCTATCACCGTAACTGTCACAGGCTTTGCAAATTTTAACACATACATCCATGAGGCCTTCAAAGTCTGGACTGTAATTTGTGATGTTTTACTGTATGTGAACACCAAGGTGTGCTGCAACTGAGGCAACAACTTGTTGCCTCAGTTCCACTTTGGTTTACTGTGAAGAGAGACAAGCAAACCAAAGTGTTGTGAAGAGTACTAAACTTTAGTTTACTCTGCACAACACTTTGGTTTACTCTGAAGAGAGACAGAGAAAAAACACACAACACTTTCACAACACTTTGGTTTACTCTGAAGAGAGACAGCGTTGTGTGTTGTGTTCAACAACAACTTGTTGGTTTCAACCTGTCACAGGTTTTGCAAATTTTATCACATACATCCATGAGGCCTTCAAAGTCTGGACTATAATTTGTGATGTTTTGCTGTATTGAACACCAAGGTGTGCTGCAACTCAGTTGGTTTGCTGCAACTCTGCAACTCAGATGTGTGCTGCCAGTTGAAGCACAGTTTGGTTTACTGTGAAGAGAGACAAGGTAAACCAAAGTGTGCTTCAAATGAGGCAACAAGTGTTTGGGAGTTTTCTGTTTCCTCTCTGTCTGGAAGCAGTATGTTTTCTCTCTGAATGTGTTTTCAGGTCAAATTGAGTTCATGTGGAAGTTGAAGCAGTATTCTGACAAAACTGAGATCAGGTCAAACTGAGTTCATGTGGAAGTTAAACTCTGTTTGACCTGAACTGGAAAACTCACAGTTGAAGCACACCTTGGTAGTGCTGATTGAAGTTGCAGAAGTTGGATTTGGAGGCCTTCAAAGTCTGGACTGTAATTTGTGATGTTTTACTGTATGTGAACACCAAGGTGTGCTGCAACTGAGGCAACAACTTGTTGCCTCAGTTCTACTTTGGTTTACTGTGAAGAGAGACAAGCAAACCAAAGTGATGTGAAGAGCACTAAACTTTAGTTTACTCTGCACAACACTTTGGTTTACTCTGAAGAGAGACAGAGAAAAAACACACAACACTTTCACAACACTTTGGTTTACTCTGAAGAGAGACAGAGTTGTGTGTTGTGTTCAACAACAACTTGTTGGTTTCAACCTATCACCGTAACTGTCACAGGCTTTGCAAATTTTAACACATACATCCATGAGGCCTTCAAAGTCTGGACTGTAATTTGTGATGTTTTACTGTATGTGAACACCAAGGTGTGCTGCAACTGAGGCAACAACTTGTTGCCTCAGTTCCACTTTGGTTTACTGTGAAGAGAGACAAGCAAACCAAAGTGTTGTGAAGAGCACTAAACTTTAGTTTACTCTGCACAACACTTTGGTTTACTCTGAAGCTCTACAGAGAAAAAACACACAACACTTTCACAACACTTTGGTTTACTCTGAAGAGAGACAGCGTTGTGTGTTGTGTTCAACAACAACTTGTTGGTTTCAACCTGTCACAGGCTTTGCAAATTTTATCACATACATCCATTTGGCCTTCAAAGTCTGGACTGTAATTTGTGATGTTTTGCTGTATTGAACACCAAGGTGTGCTGCAACTCAGTTGGTTTGCTGCAACTCTGCAACTCAGATGTGTGCTGCCAGTTGAAGCACAGTTTGGTTTACTGTGAAGAGAGACAAGGTAAACCAAAGTGTGCTTCAAATGAGGCAACAAGTGTTTGGGAGTTTTCTGTTTCCTCTCTGTCTGGAAGCAGTATGTTTTCTCTCTGAATGTGTTTTCAGGTCAAATTGAGTTCATGTGGAAGTTGAAGCAGTATTCTGACAAAACTGAGATCAGGTCAAACTGAGTTCATGTGGAAGTTAAACTGTTTGACCTGAACTGGAAAACTCACAGTTGAAGCACACCTTGGTAGTGCTGATTGAAGTTGCAGAAGTTGGATTTGGAGGCCTTCAAAGTCTGGACTGTAATTTGTGATGTTTTACTGTATGTGAACACCAAGGTGTGCTGCAACTGAGGCAACAACTTGTTGCCTCAGTTCTACTTTGGTTTACTGTGAAGAGAGACAAGCAAACCAAAGTGTTGTGAAGAGCACTAAACTTTAGTTTACTCTGCACAACACTTTGGTTTACTCTGAAGAGAGACAGAGAAAAAACACACAACACTTTCACAACACTTTGGTTTACTCTGAAGAGAGACAGAGTTGTGTGTTGTGTTCAACAACAACTTGTTGGTTTCAACCTATCACCGTAACTGTCACAGGCTTTGCACATTTTAACACATACATCCATGAGGCCTTCAAAGTCTGGACTGTAATTTGTGATGTTTTACTGTATGTGAACACCAAGGTGTGCTGCAACTGAGGCAACAACTTGTTGCCTCAGTTCCACTTTGGTTTACTGTGAAGAGAGACAAGCAAACCAAAGTGTTGTGAAGAGCACTAAACTTTAGTTTACTCTGCACAACACTTTGGTTTACTCTGAAGAGAGACAGAGAAAAAACACACAACACTTTCACAACACTTTGGTTTACTCTGAAGAGAGACAGCGTTGTGTGTTGTGTTCAACAACAACTTGTTGGTTTCAACCTGTCACAGGCTTTGCAAATTTTATCACATACATCCATGAGGCCTTCAAAGTCTGGACTGTAATTTGTGATGTTTTGCTGTATTGAACACCAAGGTGTGCTGCAACTCAGTTGGTTTGCTGCAACTCTGCAACTCAGATGTGTGCTGCCAGTTGAAGCACAGTTTGGTTTACTGTGAAGAGAGACAAGGTAAACCAAAGTGTGCTTCAAATGAGGCAACAAGTGTTTGGGAGTTTTCTGTTTCCTCTCTGTCTGGAAGCAGTATGTTTTCTCTCTGAATGTGTTTTCAGGTCAAATTGAGTTCATGTGGAAGTTGAAGCAGTATTCTGACAAAACTGAGATCAGGTCAAACTGAGTTCATGTGGAAGTTAAACTCTGTTTGACCTGAACTGGAAAACTCACAGTTGAAGCACACCTTGGTAGTGCTGATTGAAGTTGCAGAAGTTGGATTTGGAGGCCTTCAAAGTCTGGACTGTAATTTGTGATGTTTTACTGTATGTGAACACCAAGGTGTGCTGCAACTGAGGCAACAACGTGTTGCCTCAGTTCCACTTTGGTTTACTGTGAAGAGAGACAAGCAAACCAAAGTGTTGTGAAGAGCACTAAACTTTAGTTTACTCTGAACAACACTTTGGTTTACTCTGAAGCTCTACAGAGAAAAAACACACAACACTTTCACAACACTTTGGTTTACTCTGAAGAGAGACAGCGTTGTGTGTTGTGTTCAACAACAACTTGTTGGTTTCAACCTATCACCGTAACTGTCACAGGCTTTGCAAATTTTATCACATACATCCATGAGGCCTTCAAAGTCTGGACTGTAATTTGTGATGTTTTGCTGTATTGAACACCAAGGTGTGCTGCAACTCAGTTGGTTTGCTGCAACTCTGCAACTCAGATGTGTGCTGCCAGTTGAAGCACACTTTGGTTTATTGTGAAGAGAGACAAGGTAAACCAAAGTGTGCTTCAAATGAGGCAACAAGTGTTTGGGAGTTTTCTGTTTCCTCTCTGTCTGGAAGCAGTATGTTTTCTCTCTGAATGTGTTTTCAGGTCAAATTGAGTTCAGGTCAAACTGAGTTCATGTGGAAGTTGAAGCAGTATTCTGACAAAACTGAGATCAGGTCAAACTGAGTTCATGTGGAAGTTAAACTCTGTTTGACCTGAACTGAAGCACACTTTGGTTTACCTTGTCTCTCTTCACAGTAAACCAAACTGTGCTTCAACTGGCAGCACACATCTGAGTTGCAGAGTTGCAGCAAACCAACTGAGTTGCAGCACACCTTGGTGTTCAATACAGCAAAACATCACAAATTACAGTCCAGACTTTGAAGGCCTCATGGATGTATGTGATAAAATTTGCAAAGCCTGTGACAGTTACGGTGATAGGTTGAAACCAACAAGTTGTTGTTGAACACAACACACAACGCTGTCTCTCTTCAGAGTAAACCAAAGTGTTGTGAAAGTGTTGTGTTTTTTCTCTGTAGAGCTTCAGAGTAAACCAAAGTGTTGTGCAGAGTAAACTAAAGTTTAGTGCTCTTCATAACACTTTAGTTTGCTTGTCTCTCTTCACAGTAAACCAAAGTGGAACTGAGGCAACAAGTTGTTGCCTCAATTGCAGCACACCTTGGTGTTCACATACAGTAAAACATCACAAATTACAGTCCAGACTTTGAAGGCCTCCAAATCCAACTTCTGCAACTTCAATCAGCACTACCAAGGTGTGCTTCAACTGTGAGTTTTCCAGTTCAGGTCAAACAGAGTTTAACTTCCACATGAACTCAGTTTGACCTGATCTCAGTTTTGTCAGAATACTGCTTCAACTTCCATATGAACTCAGTTTGACCTGAACTCAATTTGACCTGAAAACACATTCTGAGAGAAAACATACTGCTTCCAGACAGAGAGGAAACAGAAAACTCCCAAACACTTGTTGTTGCCTCATTTGAAGCACACTTTGGTTTACCTTGTCTCTCTTCACAGTAAACCAAAGTGTGCTTCAACTGGCAGCACACATCTGAGTTGCAGAGTTGCAGCAAACCAACTGAGTTGCAGCACACCTTGGTGTTCAATACAGCAAAACATCACAAATTACAGTCCAGACTTTGAAGGCCTCATGGATGTATGTGATAAAATTTGCAAAGCCTGTGACAGTTACGGTGATAGGTTGAAAGCAACAAGTTGTTGTTGAACACAACACACAACTCTGTCTCTCTTCAGAGTAAACCAAAGTGTTGTGAAAGTGTTGTGTGTTTTTTCTCTGTCTCTCTTCAGAGTAAACCAAAGTGTTGTGCAGAGTAAACTAAAGTTTAGTGCTCTTCACAACACTTTGGTTTGCTTGTCTCTCTTCACAGTAAACCAAACTGGAACTGTTGTTGCCTCAGTTGCAGCACACCTTGGTGTTCACATACAGTAAAACATCACAAATTACAGTCCAGACTTTGAAGGCCTCCAAATCCAACTTCTGCAACTTCAATCAGCACTACCCAGACAGAGAGAAAACAGAAAACTCCCAAACACTTGTTGCCTCATTTGAAGCACACTTTGGTTTACCTTGTCTCTCTTCACAGTGGTTTCAACCTAACACTGTAACTGTCACAGGCTTTGCACATTTTATCACATACATCCATGAGGCGTTCAAAGTCTGGACTGTAATTTGTGATGTTTTGCTGTATTGAAAACCAAGGTGTGCTGCAACTCAGTTGGTTTGCTGCAACTCTGCAACTCATTTGTGTGCTGATAAAGAGCACAACTCACAACTCTGTCTCTCTTCAGAATAAACCAAAGTGTAATGAAAGTGTTTTCTCTCTGTCTCACTTCAGAGAAGTGTTGTATCACATATAATCTATGTTCCACAGAAGCAGAAATGAACAAAGCCTATTTTTAAATAGCCAAAGTAATCGTAAAATGACACACAGATGTGTTCCCGGTCTGAATGGGTTAATTTTTTTTTAAAGTTGTATTGCGCAGATCATGTTCAATAAAAAAAGCCCAGCAAAGTATGATTATTGTGTGCTTCAACTGAGGCAACAAGTGTTTGGAGTTTCCAGAACTTTCATTCCTTACTTCGTCAGAATCCCACACACTCTCAAATGAACTCCAAACTCCAAATAAACTCAGTTTATCCTGAACTCCATTTGACCTGAAGACACATTTAGAGATAAACATATTCAGAGAGAAAACATACTGCTTCCAGACAGAGAGAAAACAGAAAACTCCAAACACTTGTTGCCTCATTTGAAAGCACACTTGGGTTAACTTGTCTCTCTTCACAGTAAACCAAAGTGTTGTAAACAAATGAGTGTTCATCCAGTATATTTCAGCTAAACATGTATACATGGGGGGAGAAAATCACCTAAGAATGACAAGAACAATGAATAGATAAATAAAACCATTTTATTATGAGCAAACATTTGTAGGATTACAAATGTTCTTAACACCGAGAGAAGACAGAGATTGTGTGTATTCTTTCTGTCTTTCTTCAGACTAAACCAAAGTGTTGTATGTTTTCAATGTATAGGTTAAACTGAGTTCATGACTTTGTCAAAACACCTTTACATTCAACTGTTCAATACAGTAAAACATCACAAATTACAGTCCAGACTTTGAAAGCCTCATGGATGTATGTGATACCGTTGGGGTTTCAGTTGCAAATCCAACTTCTGCAACTTCAATCAGCCCTACCAAGGTGTGCTTCAGGTCAAAGTGAGTTTAACTTTCACATGAACTCAGTTTGACCTGATCTCAGTTTTGTCAGAATACTGCTTCAACTTCCACATGAACTCAGTTTGAACTGAACTCAATTTGACCTGAAAACACATTCAGAGAGAAAACATACTGCTTCCAGACAGAGAGAAAACAGAAAACTCCAAACACTTGTTGCCTCATTGGAAAGCACACTTGGGTTAACTTGTCTGTCTTCACAGTAAACCAAAGTGTTGTAAACAAATGAGTAAACCTGTGTATTTTCATTTGTGTGTTTGTGTTTGTTCATCCAGTATGTTTCAGACAAATATGTATGCATGGGGGGAGAAAATCACCTAAGAATGACAAGAATAAAGAATAGATAAGTAAAACACTTGTTTTATTTTTTTTTATCATGAACAAACAATTGTAATCCTGTCCTTAAAGGGAGATCCAGCTAATTTTGCAAAAATATGACCGTGGGAGCCACAGCACTCCTGGGTTCTGACAGAGATAAGAAGACAGAGATTTCCATGTGATGGTTGAAGAGGACCTAGACAAATATTCTCCTCCCTCTGCTACCACATGACTCAATCTTGTCCTCCCCATCTCCTACCCATGCCTCCGATCCGATCCTTATGCCTTCGATCCCAAAGGATTGCAGCCTCATGGAATGGGTCAAACTCCTCCGGATCCTCCTCTGGATGATCCCCCTCCGTAATGATTTCTAAGCCTCCTCCTCTATTGTCCTCATATCCTTCTTCGTGTCTCTCCAAATGTAACAGTTCAGGGGCCATGGCCTCTTTCTTGCTGTTAACTTTCGGCATCAGCAATCCCTTCTCCACCAAGTCAATGCACTGGGTTTGAGTGGGAGATGATGACACTAAGTCCAGAATATACTCAAACACATTCTCCTCCAGAGAGTCCACGACTTGCTCTACCAAAGATTTGGCAGATGCATTGGTCTCCTGAAAATTCTCAAAATCACTCATTATGTCCTTTCAGTTGCAGGATAATCTTGGGTTATTGGTGGATTTAGAATGGTAGTTGTCCTCTTATCTCTTTTATTTTCTTCTTCTTCTCTTTCTGAAGCTTACAAGCAAAATGTCTGTCTGAGGGTTGGGGTTTGTCTGGTTAGTCTGTCTGACTTTTCTTCCTCCACTCCTTTTTTGACGTCTTATTTAAGTTTTTACAAGAAACAGCGCCCCAAGTGGTTTGCATCAATAATACAACTTCTTCTTCTTCTGATCCCATTTTCCTAGCTTGAACTCACTAACGAACCCTGTCAGCTGCAGCTGGTATTGCTGCTGATTCCCTATGTAGCTATGAATCACGTAAACAATAGGAATACTTCTGTCATTTCCCCTTTTGAAACCCTGGTTAGGGTTAGGGTTAGGGTTAGGGTTAGGGTTAGGGTTAGGGTTAGGGTTAGGGTTAGGGGTTAGGGGTTAGGGTTAGGGTTAGGGTTAGGGTTAGGGTTAGGGTTAGGGTTAGGGTTAGGGTTAGGGTTAGGGTTAGGGTTAGGGTTAGGGTTAGGGTTAGGGTTAGGGTTAGGGTTAGGGTTAGGTGGTTTGAATGCATTTAAGCTGACCCCCCTCTATCTATGGGAGATTCCAACCGAAGTCTGGAAGACTGCGTGCAGCAGTCCCCTCGGAAGGGGGTCTGTAAGGCACGCCCATACACTCCAGACTACGTGACAAACACGACTTACCCTGTCAATCAACATTCATCTCAATCCGGGGGATAGAGTAAGGGGAATGAAAGGGTGTCAAAAAATCTCTCTACCCTAAACCCAAAAGGTCACATACGATTTTCCAAGTGGGTTCTGGTCACATACGATTTTCCAGTCGGTATGAGATAGAAAAAAGAAAAGAAAAAAGAATGAATAAAGAGGTGGATAGGTGGAAAAGGGGAGAGTATGGCAAAGAGAGTCTCAACCCTACAACCAAAAGGTCACATACGATCTTCCAAGTGGGTTCTGGTCACATACGATTTTCCAGTGGGTATGAGATAGAATAAGGGATGAATAAAGAGGTGGAGCAGTGGAAAGAGGAGAGTATGGCAAGGATTAGGGTTAGGGTTGGGGGGGGGGGGGGGGGGGGGGGGGGGGGGCATTACTCGAAGAAACCGAGTGGATTTTTTCGGGATATTTTTTATATATTTTTTTGATACTATAACTTAACTAATTCGGTGGTGCTGAGTTGATGGGTGTGGGTCCCGAGTGGGCAGGACACCCGGAAATAGGTGAAATGGCCCTTTAACCATCTTAAAAGGTGCAAAAAAGAAATTCCAAAGGCCCTGGTTCAGTCCAGGAACCACCGATTGCGCCCGAAGTGGTCTCAATTTAAAGCCACTGGTGTCTAGTTTACTCACAGTCAAGTTAGATTCCTGTGCGACCTATGGTTGTGGAGTTATAAGGCCCAGAGTGAGGACATGTGAAAATCGGTTTTTTAATTATTTTTGTACCTTTTTGGCCCTGGAAGGACCTTTAATTATCCAATCTCAAAGTGCCTGGCACCTGTTTAGAGATCTTCTTTTTTAGAATTTTCTGATGTATGGTACATTCCGGTGCGATTTTATTTGAGTTTTTAATTACACTTAGTAGCATCAAAATGGCCAATATTTGGAAAATCAAAAATCAGAAATTGCAAGATTTTCATAGTCAAGGGCCTCTAGCTCTGGCTAGGAGAGTCCCTCAGAGAGCTAACAAGTGTTGTAGTAAACTTCAAGGGCTTGTGAATCCAGTGTATACTTCGGAACCCCGCTGGGACCCTAGGTTCGTCCGCTAGGGGGCGCCGAAATTTCTTACAAAAATCACTTTTTTTTCCGGATATTTTTTATTTATTTTTTTGATACTTTCACTTAACTAATTCGGTGGTGCTGAGTTGATGGGTGTGGGTCCCGAGTGGGCAGGACACCCGGAATTAGGTGAATTGGCCCTTTAACCATCTTAAAAGGTGCAAAAAAGAAATTCCAAAGGCCCTGGTTCAGTCCAGGAACCACCGATTGCGCCCGAAGTGGTCTCAATTTAAAGCCCCTGGTGTCTAGTATACTCTCAGCTAAGTTAGATCCCTGTGCGACCTATGGTTGTGGAGTTATAAGGCCCAGAGTGAGGACATGTGAAAATCGGTTTTTGAATTATTTTTGTACCTTTAAGGCCCTGCAAAGACCACCAATTATCCAATCTCAAAGTGCCTGGCATCTGTTTAAAGATCTTCTTTTTTAGAATTTTTTGATGTATGGTACATTTTGGTGCGACTTTATTTGAGCTTTTAATTACACTTTGTAGCTTCAATTTGGCGAATATTTGGAAAATCAGAAAATCAGGAATTACAAGATTTTCGCAGTCAACGGCCTCTAGCTCTGGCCAGAAGAGTCTCTCAGAGAGCTAACAATTGTTGTAGTACACTTTAAGGGCTTGTGAATCCAGTGTATACTTCGGCATCCCGCTGGGACCCTAGGTTCGTCCGCTAGGGGGCGCCGAAATTTCTTACAGAAGTCACTATTTTAAAAAAATATATATTTTTATTTATTTTTTTGACACTTTTACTTAATTAATTCGGTGGCGCTGAGTTGATGGGTGTAGGTCCCGAGTGGGTAGGACACCCAGAAATAGGTGAAATGGCCCTTTAACCATCTTAAAAGGTGCTAAAGCATGTCTAAAAAAGTCAATAATAGCAATAATAATAATATAATGAAATAATATAATATATACCATATACAGAGAAGGAAGAACAGTATTTATTAATATCAATAACAGCAGGCAAAAATTACAAAAAGACATATATGACGCCCAAGGACTGTCAGTAGGGAACTTTTAACCAGGAAAGTAGGTTAGGATGAGGAACATTGGGTCAGGGATATGTACAATATTTACAGGTAATGGTCTATTAAAGTTTAAGGTCCAAGGGAGGGGTATGTACAGGGGGGACAAAAAATGTGTTGGCACTTAATGTAGAATGAACTGAAGTTGATCTAGTGTTGACACAATTAAAAAGCATAAGGTAGAGAGGACCCAGATAACATGACATTTTAGACTGCATTGTTATCATCAATCAAACAAAAAAACAAACATGTAAGTCTGGTTGTGGTGTATAAGCTAGTAATGTTATTCAGCAGCTCACTAGAGGGCGCTGTGGCAATGACATCAGACAGGTTGAGCTAAACTGTGGCTATTGAAGTTTCTGAGCAAGACAATTTGCTCTGAAACACTAATCACCCCCAACAAATAACCATTGTTAAGTATTGGCATACACAGGGACATACAAAATATTAACAAAAATATGATTTCACATTAAGTGACACCACAATGTTTGATCTATCACACAATTCATCAACACTAAATAATAATAATATAATCTGAATAGGCAACATGTGTGCGTTGGTCAATACAAAGGTATTAATCCAATGACTACAAGAGGGAAAATAGCATCTAGGCGGTTTCTGGCTCTTTTTTTACTACAGTATGTGTATTCATAGGAATGACAGATATAATCCATTGCCTCAATGAAAGACAATTTTTGTGTGAAGAAGACAAAAATAATGTGTCCTGGTCTGGGTTATCAGACTATAGTGTTTAAAACTCATCAACACCAATAGCTTACTTTAAACTGCTGTAACTATGTTACCGGAGGTTAAGTCCCTTGGGGGCATGGGTGTCTAGGCGTAGGATCCAATGGTACTCTTGTTTTTTGCGGAAGATAGGGGTCCAGGTGGGGTCGTGTTGCAGGATGGAAATTCTGAGGTTGTTGGATCCGTGGGTGATGAAGTGGTGGACGAGGGGTGTATCTGTTTTGAGGTTGTTGGTTATATTGTATAGGTGCTGGTAGAGGCGGGTGGAGAGGGGCTGTTGGGTTTCCCCTACATACTTAAGGCCACAGTGGGTGCACCTGATGAGATACACCAGGTTCTGGTCCCGGAGGGAGGCCTGTTGGGGGGTGCGGATAATCCGGTCATCATGGATGAGGGTATAATTTTGATGGAAATGTGGGTGGGGGTCTGAAGGGGGACGTGGGTTGAGGGTGGGGAGTTTACTACGGATCAAGAGGTCTTTAAGGTTGGGGTTCCTACGGTGGGCAATAAGGATTTTTCTGTTGGGGATGGGATGGGGGCAGAGGTCCGCTCCAAGGAAGTTGTTCCTCAGGGTTTTTGCGGCCTCCACCGAGTATGGGTGGAAAGTGGTGATGAGGGGTAGGAGGGGTTGGGTTGAGGGTGGTTTCAGGTTGAGGAAGGTGGCTTTGGTCTGGTTGAGGAGGGTTCGGGAGTAACCCCTGTTCCTCAGGACTCTAAATAAGATGGTTGTGGCTTCTTCGAAGTCGGAGTCCTGGGTGCAGATTCTCCGAAATCGGAGAAGTTGGGATTTGACTATGCTTCTGAAGGTATGGGCAGGGTGAAAACTGGTACGGTGGAGGAGGGCATGGGTGTCAGTCGGTTTGAAATATACTTTGATGTCTAATTGGTGGGTTGTGGGGTATTGAGGGCCTTTGAAGGTGGTAGTGTCTAGGAAATCGATGGAGGTAGGGTGTAAGGTATGTTTGAGGGAAATGGAGGGGGAATGATTGTTGAGGGTTTCCATAAATATTTGGAACTCACCCTCTGAGTGGGGCCAAATTCCCCAGATGTCATCTAGGTAGCGGTAGTAGGCTGAGGGACGGAGAGGGCATTTGGCCAAGGCTGTGGCTTCCCAATGGGCCATGAATAAATTCGCTAGGGCTGGGGCGAACTTTTTGCCCATCGCGACCCCTTTTACTTGGAGGTACGTTTGGTCATTGAAGTCAAATTCATTGGTGGTCAGGGCAATTTCAAGGAGGGAAAGTGTGAGGGAATCGTGTCTGTTTGGTTGGGGGTGTTCATCAAAGGCGGTTTTAATAATGGTAAGGGCCTGGGTTGAGTCTATATTTGTGTATAGGGAGTCTACGTCCAGGGAAAAGAGGAAATCCGAGGGTTGGGGGGAGAGGGTCTTGATTTTGGTGACAAAGTCATAGGTGTCTTTAATGAAGCTGGGGTGGAGGGTGGAAAGGGGATTTAAGAAGCTATCTAAATATTCTGAGAGGTGGTCAGTTTCACTGCTGCAGTCTGAAACTATGGGTCTACCTGATGGGATGGAGTGGGGGGTAGGCCATGTTTCAGGGTCTTTGTGGATTTTGGGGAGGAAGTAAATATGTCTGGCCTTGGGGGGGGTGTCACCAAGTAGGTAGGTTAATTGTTTGGGGTTGAGAAATTTGAGTTTGTGGAGTTGGTGGAGGATAGATTCAATATCTGTGGCCGCTTTCTGGAAGGTTGGATGGGGGATTCTCTTGTAATATTGGGGGTCATTTAATTGGCGTTCTCCTTCCTGGACATATTGGGCCCTGTCCATAATTACCACCACTGAACCCTTGTCGGCTGGCTTGATTATTAGTTGTTGGTCATTTTTGAGGGATTTGAGGGCAGTTATTTCATCCTTGGGTAGGTTGGTGGGCAAGGGGTTAGGGGGTGGTAGGAGTAGGAGGGATTTGAGGTCTTGTCTGATTAGGTGTTTGAGGGGGACAGGGATTTGATTTCCTTCCGGTTCCCAAGATGATTTGGAAGTGAAAGGGGTGGGTAGGGAGGGGACATCCGAGGGGGTCTCTGGGAAGAAGGCCGCTAATTTGAGGTTCCTATGGTAGGTTGCGGTGTCTCCTAAGAGGTCTTCCCGAATTCTTTGAGGGGTGGGGTGGGGGGTGGGGATGAAGGAAAGGCCTTTGCTGAGAAGGGAGGATTGGGCTGCTGTGAGGGTTGTATTTTGAGATAGATTTAACACCTCGCCCCTCCCCGCGCTCGTGGTGGAGAGGGGCTCTGGCAGTTTAAATGCTGTAGCCAGAGGAGGGATGTTGCCTTGGCTGTTTGTAGTGTCCAATGGATCTGGTCTACTTGGGTAGTAAAGGTGTGGGAGGGCAGGGCAGGGATATGGGGGAACTTGTTAAAGAGGCCGTTGATCAATTGGATACGATCTATGTGGGGGGTGGGCAAGTTGGGGGAGCAGCCAATCAAGGGGAAATAAACGGACGCTGCAGGAAATACTTTGCTCGCCTGGCGGAACAGTCTCTTGATGAGGCGGTCCAGGGTGTCCGCCGTGCCACTGGTGCGGTCGTTCAGGCCGAAAGAGAGAATCACCTTGGTGACCCAGGGGATCGGGGTCTGGATTTTTTCGAGTATTTTGATGGCATTTATCAGTTTTCCTCCAGGGTACGAATCCACCTGTATCTTGGGGTTGAGGAGGGGGGGGAGAATCTTGTTGTTAGAGTCCCCCATGAAAATGATGGGCCTAGAGGGGGTGAGTTGCCAAGAGTCCTTGTTATTGTTGTGGTGGTGGATGGTGTGGAGGGCTGAGGACGGGGGAGAAGAACTGGGGTTTTCTCTGGTGGTTGCAGGGTTTACGATGGAGGTGGGGTTCCGAGGTGGTCGGGGGATGTTGGTGTCCCTATCATGGTTCCCTAACCGGGGGGAGTGGGCAACCCAAGGGTTATTTTCTTTGCCCCGTGGGGTGCCTGACCACAGGTCGGTGGTGGTGGAGGGGCCCCGTGAGGGAGCTGGAGGAGGGGCCCTATTGTTTAAGGGGCCCTGGGGGTCCTTCACTGGGGGAAGAGATTTCTGGGCAGGGGAGGGGGTACTAGGGAGGTGGGTTGGGGCTGAGGGATGCAGGGAAGTGGGAATTAGCTCCAGAGCTTTCCTCTTGATGGAGGGCTCCAGCTCTGTGCCCAGGGATAGGCCTGCCTTTGAGCAAGCCTTCACCCAGTTGATCCAGACAATGGCAGAGTTGGGTTGAAGGAGATGTTGTAGGATGGTCTGGAGCCTCTCCTGGTGGTGTTGGAGGGTAATATTGGCGCACGTCCTCAGCCACTCCTCGGCTGCCTGGGTTAGGCGGTGGTGCGTGCGAGGTCCCGGGTTGGGAGGAGAAAAGTAATCCCTAAGGGTCTGGATGCGTTTTTGGTGCTGGGGATGCGAATTTTTCCCCGTGAGTATAGCCTCTGTTGTGGCGATGTGTTGGAGGGTTAGGAGGAGGTCTCCCAGGATGGACTCCTGTTGGCTCAGGGAGTCCGAATCCGCCTTCGGAGAGGGCGGAGGGTGGGAAACCCCGACCGTGCTGGACTGGGTCTCCGGTCCAGAATCCATCGCTGAGTGCTGTGGTTTCAAAAAATTAGGGTAAGTATGCGAAATACCGGAGTGAAATCCACATGGTGAATTTGATTGTAGATGTTTTTGTAGGTTGCAGGGGGGACTTGGGGTACGTGGACTTACCTTTCTGGAAAGACTCTATATCAGTCCACCCCTTGTGTGCAATATATTTAGGATATTTTAATTATGACCAATTGAACATATCTATAGTTTGTATTTGTTATTTCTTGGATATCTATTTATTGATTATTGTTGTATATTTATTGTATTATATATTAATCTGAAATCATTTATTGGTATTTATATGTATTTATTATGAGAGTATTAATTTATATTATTGAGTATTATTATATATTAATTATTAATGAATATTTATTGTTTTTTTACCATTTATCCTATGTTATTTGTTATCCCTCATTATTCATTAGATCACTGTTTATTAATCTTTATTATTTGTTATTTAATACTATTTATTAGTAAGAGTAGTAATTAAAATAACAGAGAGAATGTGACTCCTTCAGAATCGTCTTATTTTTTCTAACTATTAAGTTGACATATTATAGACTGTTATTATGTACCTGTGAAATTGACATACCAGACAAAGTACTACACAAAGTACTAAGTATGCGAAATACCGGAGTGAAATCCACATGGTGAATTTGATTGTAGATGTTTTTGTAGGTTACAGGGGGGACTTGGGGAACGTGGACTTACCTTTCTGGAAAAACCCTATATCAGTCCACCCCTTGTATGTAATATATTTAGGATATTTTAATTATGACCAATTGAACATATCTATAGTTTGTATTTGTTATTACTTGGATATCTATTTATTGATTATTGTTGTATATTTATTATATTATATATATTAATCTAAACCTATTTATTAGTATTTATATATATTTATTATAAGAGTATTAATGTATTTATAGAGTATTATTATATATTAATTATTGACTAATATTATTGTTAAATAAATATTATAATAATAATAATAAATATAATATAATAATAATAATAATAATAATAATAATAATATAATAATAAATATTATTATTTATAGAGTATTATTATATATTAATTATTGACTAATATTATTGTTTTTTTACAATTTATCCTATACTATTTGTTATCCCTTATCATTCATTAGATCACTATTTATTAATCTTTATTATTTGTTATTTATTATTGTTTATAAGTAAGAGTAGTGATTAGAATAACAGAGAGAATGTGGCTCCTTCAGAATCGTCTTATTTTCTCTAACTATTAAGGTGACATATTATATACTGTTATTATATACCTGTGAAATTGACATACCACACAAAGTACCTTCATTCAAAGGAAAAAGGAAAAAGGAAATACTTCACACAGAGAAAGGACCCACCACATAAGTCCTTTTGTTACAATGAAAAAGAATATATTATACACAGTACCCTTGTTTAAAGGAAGAACACAACGTACAATGCCCTTGCTACCTGAAAATGGTCATATTACATACAACTCCCTGTTGGGAGGAATATGCTCCTAGAGTAGATATAGAAACCTGGAGGGCCTCGGGGGAAGGCACACATGTAGTATTTGCAACACCAAGGCTCAACTGTAGCCCCAAAAAGGAACCGAGTCATTACCTTCGTATATACCCGTACACCATTTGTGGAGAGTATTTTTAGGGATGGTGAGGAAAGGTTCTTTTGAAACTAAGGATCAGGAGACAGTGCATGTTTGGGGGAAGTATTGGCGGTGTCTTATGATCCCGTTTAACAAATACTCAAGGTAGGTGTGAATTTCAGGAAAGGTCATCAGCAGAGGAACCCAAGGTCAACAGGTGTTTCGGCCATTTGTCTCTGAACACCCTCATTTGGGCTGGCCGGTGGGAGTCGATCAAAATCCCACCCCTTTCCTGTGTCCGATTATGGTTTAAAGGTGGAGTTTTTGGATTGCTAAAAAGGCTGATGGTGGGGGGGAGGGGGGTTTTTTTATTGTAGGGGGTAGGGTAAGGAGAAGGAGACCCCTTAATGGCGTGGTGGATAGCATCATATATATGGTTAAAAACAGCAGTGTAAAAGTCCCAAGAGTTGTTTAATTACCGTTGGTTGAGTGTTGCGTTAAACTCGTGTTGTACGGGTTTCTTGTCCTGGAGGAGGTTGCCTGGTGTCGTATTGTCATACACCTATGGAAGTCCAAAATTATTGTCAACCCGAAGAAATTAGTGGAAAAGAGTCCACACCCGTATTTTCATGTAAAAACCAGTTTGCTCACTAGGACCCTGAGCCTAATAGGGGCTATTTCACTTTAATGATTAAAATTATTAAAATGTGAATTAGGTGAAAAGTGATCATATAATTTTGAAGTCCAGGTTGTAAGGGACTTATTAGTGAAGAAATTAGGACCGTACCTATTATAAAACCAGAGAAATTAGTGTAAATGAGTGTCTTCTCATGTAAAAACCAGTTTGCTCTCGGGCCATGAACTTAATAGGGGCTATTTCACTTTAATGATTAAAATTATTACAATGTAAATTAGGTGAAAAGTGATCATATAATTATGAAGTCTAGGTTGTAAGGGACTTATTAGTGAAGAAATTAGGACCGTACCTATTACAAAACCAGAGAAATTAGTGAAAAGGAGTCCAACCCCCGTATTCTCCTTTAAAAACCAGTTTGCTTTACCAGGACCCTGAGCTTAATAAGGGCTATTTCCCTTTAATGATTAAAATTATTAAAATGTAAATTAGGTGAAAAGTGATCATATAATTATGAAGTCTAGGTTGTAAGGGACTTATTAGTGAAAAAATTAGGACCGTACCTATTATAAAGCCAGAGAAATTAGTGAAAGTGTAGAAGATGTAGAGATATAAAAGTCTCCTTTCCTCTTAATTTAACAGCCCGTTCCCGCTTTTTTTGATAAGGTTGTTAGCATGCTAATTAGCATTAATTTCACTCGATGATTATGCTAATTAGGAGTGGAGGAGGGTAAATAAAAATATATAAATTTGAAACCGGAAATGAACATGACTCAATATATGAAAATTGTAAGTCCCCAGCTATTCTAGAAATGTTTTTATAAAGTAAAATAAGGTGTTGGATCAATGTTTACCTGTCAGTTAACAGCTCCAGAACAGCAGTGACTCATCATATTACTGGACATGAGTCTAGGGGGATCTAGAAGAAGAAAGGTACTCCAATCTATAGTGACAGTGCCCCCAGTGGATGGAGGTGAGATTGCAATGTCATACAATGTAGAAATTTATTTATATTAGGGGGACCGTGGGTCCTAGAAGCTCGAGGGGGGTATCAAAATGCTCAGGGGGGGGTCCCCGATATAATGAGGGTCAAAACCGGAAGTGGTCCGACCCCAAACCGGAAGTGGTCATATTTTAGGGGAATTATAGGTCCTAGAAGTTAAAGGGGGGTATCAAAATGCTCAGGGGGGGGTTTCCGATATAGTGAGGGTCAAACCGGAAGTGGTCCGACCCCAAACCGGAAGTGGTCATATTTTAGGAGAATTATAGGTCCTAGACGTTAAAGGGAGGTATCCAAATGCTCAGGGGGGGGTTTCCGATATGATGGGGGTCAACCCGGAAGTGGTCCGACCCCAAACCGGAAGTGGTCATATTTTAGGGGAATTATAGGTCCTAGAAGTTAAAGGGGGGTATCAAATTGCTCAGGGGGGGGTTTCCGATATAATGAGGGTCAAACCGGAAGTGGTCCGACCCCAAACCGGAAATGGTCATATTTTAGGGGAATTATAGGTCCTAGAAGTTAAAGGGGGGTATCAAAATGTTCAGGAAGGAGTCCCTGGTATAATTAGGGTCCAACCGGAAATGGTCCGACTCCAGACCGGAAGTGGTCATGTTTTAGGTGAACCATGGGTCCTAGAAGCTGAGGGGAGGTGTCAAATTACTCAGGAGGGGGTCCCCGACTCAATTGGGGGCAAATAGGGGATGGTCTGATACTGGACCGGAAGTGGCTCCATTCCAGACCGGTTTTGGAAGTGCCTGATTCTACTAATCAGACCGCGACCGTTTTTACTGACCAAACCGCGACGGAGGCGCGCCGTCTCTGGCGGCCATGAGCCACGTGAGGCGCCGCCGAGCGAGGCGCTAGCCGAGCGAGTCGCCGCGCCGAGCGTTGCGAAGGCCGGCAGAGCCGACTCAGCGCCGTCCGAGTTACGACACTCGGAGTTCAGAATAGTAATTTGTGGGTTAGGAAATTAGGTAGGTAGTGACGCGTCGCGTGCCATGTAGGGTGGGAGTGGGGTAGGGGATCCAGGTAAGGGCAAAGGTTGGGAATAGAAGGGGAACAGTTAGGGTTAGGGTTAGGGATTAGGGTTTAAGGTTTAGGGTTAAGAGTTAGGGTTAGTGTTAGGGTTAGGGTTAGGGTTAGGGTTAGGGTTAGGGTTAGGGTTAGGGTTAGGGTAAGGTTAGGGTTAGGGTTAGGGTTAGGGTTAGGGTTAGGGTAAGGGTTAGGGTTAGGGTTAGGGTTAGGGTTAGGGTTAGGGTTAGGGTAAGGTTAGGGTTAGGGTTAGGGTTAGGGTTAGGGTTAGGGTTAGGGTTAGTTGGTTAGGGTTAGGGTTAGGGTTAGGGTTAGGGTAAGGTTAGGGTTAGGGTTAGGGTTAGGGTTAGGGTTAGGGTTAGGGGTTAGGGTTGAAGGTTGGGGTTAGGTTTAGGGGTTGGGGTTAGGATCAAGGGTTAAGGCTAAGGGTTAGGGTTAAGGTTAAGTGTTAGGGTTAAAGTTAGGGTTATGGTAAGGATAAGGGTTAGGGTTGGAAGAGCAGGAGGAAGGAGGAAACTAATGATGGAGTGTGAATGTCAAGAAACACTGCGTAGAGAGTCATTTCGACTACGAGCCATGGTCAGGCAGGGTAGGTGGTTTGAATGCATTTAAGCTGACCCCCCTCTATCTATGGGAGATTCCAACCGAAGTCTGGAAGACTGCGTGCAGCAGTCCCCTCGGAAGGGGGTCTGTAAGGCACGCCCATACACTCCAGACTACGTGACAAACACGACTTACCCTGTCAATCAACATTCATCTCAATCCGGGGGATAGAGTAAGGGGAATGAAAGGGTGTCAAAAAATCTCTCTACCCTAAACCCAAAAGGTCACATACGATTTTCCAAGTGGGTTCTGGTCACATACGATTTTCCAGTCGGTATGAGATAGAAAAAAGAAAAGAAAAAAGAATGAATAAAGAGGTGGATAGGTGGAAAAGGGGAGAGTATGGCAAAGAGAGTCTCAACCCTACAACCAAAAGGTCACATACGATCTTCCAAGTGGGTTCTGGTCACATACGATTTTCCAGTGGGTATGAGATAGAATAAGGGATGAATAAAGAGGTGGAGCAGTGGAAAGAGGAGAGTATGGCAAGGATTAGGGTTAGGGTTGGGGGGGGGGGGGGGGGGGGGGGGGGGGGCATTACTCGAAGAAACCGAGTGGATTTTTTCGGGATATTTTTTATATATTTTTTTGATACTATAACTTAACTAATTCGGTGGTGCTGAGTTGATGGGTGTGGGTCCCGAGTGGGCAGGACACCCGGAAATAGGTGAAATGGCCCTTTAACCATCTTAAAAGGTGCAAAAAAGAAATTCCAAAGGCCCTGGTTCAGTCCAGGAACCACCGATTGCGCCCGAAGTGGTCTCAATTTAAAGCCACTGGTGTCTAGTTTACTCACAGTCAAGTTAGATTCCTGTGCGACCTATGGTTGTGGAGTTATAAGGCCCAGAGTGAGGACATGTGAAAATCGGTTTTTTAATTATTTTTGTACCTTTTTGGCCCTGGAAGGACCTTTAATTATCCAATCTCAAAGTGCCTGGCACCTGTTTAGAGATCTTCTTTTTTAGAATTTTCTGATGTATGGTACATTCCGGTGCGATTTTATTTGAGTTTTTAATTACACTTAGTAGCATCAAAATGGCCAATATTTGGAAAATCAAAAATCAGAAATTGCAAGATTTTCATAGTCAAGGGCCTCTAGCTCTGGCTAGGAGAGTCCCTCAGAGAGCTAACAAGTGTTGTAGTAAACTTCAAGGGCTTGTGAATCCAGTGTATACTTCGGAACCCCGCTGGGACCCTAGGTTCGTCCGCTAGGGGGCGCCGAAATTTCTTACAAAAATCACTTTTTTTTCCGGATATTTTTTATTTATTTTTTTGATACTTTCACTTAACTAATTCGGTGGTGCTGAGTTGATGGGTGTGGGTCCCGAGTGGGCAGGACACCCGGAATTAGGTGAATTGGCCCTTTAACCATCTTAAAAGGTGCAAAAAAGAAATTCCAAAGGCCCTGGTTCAGTCCAGGAACCACCGATTGCGCCCGAAGTGGTCTCAATTTAAAGCCCCTGGTGTCTAGTATACTCTCAGCTAAGTTAGATCCCTGTGCGACCTATGGTTGTGGAGTTATAAGGCCCAGAGTGAGGACATGTGAAAATCGGTTTTTGAATTATTTTTGTACCTTTAAGGCCCTGCAAAGACCACCAATTATCCAATCTCAAAGTGCCTGGCATCTGTTTAAAGATCTTCTTTTTTAGAATTTTTTGATGTATGGTACATTTTGGTGCGACTTTATTTGAGCTTTTAATTACACTTTGTAGCTTCAATTTGGCGAATATTTGGAAAATCAGAAAATCAGGAATTACAAGATTTTCGCAGTCAACGGCCTCTAGCTCTGGCCAGAAGAGTCTCTCAGAGAGCTAACAATTGTTGTAGTACACTTTAAGGGCTTGTGAATCCAGTGTATACTTCGGCATCCCGCTGGGACCCTAGGTTCGTCCGCTAGGGGGCGCCGAAATTTCTTACAGAAGTCACTATTTTAAAAAAATATATATTTTTATTTATTTTTTTGACACTTTTACTTAATTAATTCGGTGGCGCTGAGTTGATGGGTGTAGGTCCCGAGTGGGTAGGACACCCAGAAATAGGTGAAATGGCCCTTTAACCATCTTAAAAGGTGCTAAAGCATGTCTAAAAAAGTCAATAATAGCAATAATAATAATATAATGAAATAATATAATATATACCATATACAGAGAAGGAAGAACAGTATTTATTAATATCAATAACAGCAGGCAAAAATTACAAAAAGACATATATGACGCCCAAGGACTGTCAGTAGGGAACTTTTAACCAGGAAAGTAGGTTAGGATGAGGAACATTGGGTCAGGGATATGTACAATATTTACAGGTAATGGTCTATTAAAGTTTAAGGTCCAAGGGAGGGGTATGTACAGGGGGGACAAAAAATGTGTTGGCACTTAATGTAGAATGAACTGAAGTTGATCTAGTGTTGACACAATTAAAAAGCATAAGGTAGAGAGGACCCAGATAACATGACATTTTAGACTGCATTGTTATCATCAATCAAACAAAAAAACAAACATGTAAGTCTGGTTGTGGTGTATAAGCTAGTAATGTTATTCAGCAGCTCACTAGAGGGCGCTGTGGCAATGACATCAGACAGGTTGAGCTAAACTGTGGCTATTGAAGTTTCTGAGCAAGACAATTTGCTCTGAAACACTAATCACCCCCAACAAATAACCATTGTTAAGTATTGGCATACACAGGGACATACAAAATATTAACAAAAATATGATTTCACATTAAGTGACACCACAATGTTTGATCTATCACACAATTCATCAACACTAAATAATAATAATATAATCTGAATAGGCAACATGTGTGCGTTGGTCAATACAAAGGTATTAATCCAATGACTACAAGAGGGAAAATAGCATCTAGGCGGTTTCTGGCTCTTTTTTTACTACAGTATGTGTATTCATAGGAATGACAGATATAATCCATTGCCTCAATGAAAGACAATTTTTGTGTGAAGAAGACAAAAATAATGTGTCCTGGTCTGGGTTATCAGACTATAGTGTTTAAAACTCATCAACACCAATAGCTTACTTTAAACTGCTGTAACTATGTTACCGGAGGTTAAGTCCCTTGGGGGCATGGGTGTCTAGGCGTAGGATCCAATGGTACTCTTGTTTTTTGCGGAAGATAGGGGTCCAGGTGGGGTCGTGTTGCAGGATGGAAATTCTGAGGTTGTTGGATCCGTGGGTGATGAAGTGGTGGACGAGGGGTGTATCTGTTTTGAGGTTGTTGGTTATATTGTATAGGTGCTGGTAGAGGCGGGTGGAGAGGGGCTGTTGGGTTTCCCCTACATACTTAAGGCCACAGTGGGTGCACCTGATGAGATACACCAGGTTCTGGTCCCGGAGGGAGGCCTGTTGGGGGGTGCGGATAATCCGGTCATCATGGATGAGGGTATAATTTTGATGGAAATGTGGGTGGGGGTCTGAAGGGGGACGTGGGTTGAGGGTGGGGAGTTTACTACGGATCAAGAGGTCTTTAAGGTTGGGGTTCCTACGGTGGGCAATAAGGATTTTTCTGTTGGGGATGGGATGGGGGCAGAGGTCCGCTCCAAGGAAGTTGTTCCTCAGGGTTTTTGCGGCCTCCACCGAGTATGGGTGGAAAGTGGTGATGAGGGGTAGGAGGGGTTGGGTTGAGGGTGGTTTCAGGTTGAGGAAGGTGGCTTTGGTCTGGTTGAGGAGGGTTCGGGAGTAACCCCTGTTCCTCAGGACTCTAAATAAGATGGTTGTGGCTTCTTCGAAGTCGGAGTCCTGGGTGCAGATTCTCCGAAATCGGAGAAGTTGGGATTTGACTATGCTTCTGAAGGTATGGGCAGGGTGAAAACTGGTACGGTGGAGGAGGGCATGGGTGTCAGTCGGTTTGAAATATACTTTGATGTCTAATTGGTGGGTTGTGGGGTATTGAGGGCCTTTGAAGGTGGTAGTGTCTAGGAAATCGATGGAGGTAGGGTGTAAGGTATGTTTGAGGGAAATGGAGGGGGAATGATTGTTGAGGGTTTCCATAAATATTTGGAACTCACCCTCTGAGTGGGGCCAAATTCCCCAGATGTCATCTAGGTAGCGGTAGTAGGCTGAGGGACGGAGAGGGCATTTGGCCAAGGCTGTGGCTTCCCAATGGGCCATGAATAAATTCGCTAGGGCTGGGGCGAACTTTTTGCCCATCGCGACCCCTTTTACTTGGAGGTACGTTTGGTCATTGAAGTCAAATTCATTGGTGGTCAGGGCAATTTCAAGGAGGGAAAGTGTGAGGGAATCGTGTCTGTTTGGTTGGGGGTGTTCATCAAAGGCGGTTTTAATAATGGTAAGGGCCTGGGTTGAGTCTATATTTGTGTATAGGGAGTCTACGTCCAGGGAAAAGAGGAAATCCGAGGGTTGGGGGGAGAGGGTCTTGATTTTGGTGACAAAGTCATAGGTGTCTTTAATGAAGCTGGGGTGGAGGGTGGAAAGGGGATTTAAGAAGCTATCTAAATATTCTGAGAGGTGGTCAGTTTCACTGCTGCAGTCTGAAACTATGGGTCTACCTGATGGGATGGAGTGGGGGGTAGGCCATGTTTCAGGGTCTTTGTGGATTTTGGGGAGGAAGTAAATATGTCTGGCCTTGGGGGGGGTGTCACCAAGTAGGTAGGTTAATTGTTTGGGGTTGAGAAATTTGAGTTTGTGGAGTTGGTGGAGGATAGATTCAATATCTGTGGCCGCTTTCTGGAAGGTTGGATGGGGGATTCTCTTGTAATATTGGGGGTCATTTAATTGGCGTTCTCCTTCCTGGACATATTGGGCCCTGTCCATAATTACCACCACTGAACCCTTGTCGGCTGGCTTGATTATTAGTTGTTGGTCATTTTTGAGGGATTTGAGGGCAGTTATTTCATCCTTGGGTAGGTTGGTGGGCAAGGGGTTAGGGGGTGGTAGGAGTAGGAGGGATTTGAGGTCTTGTCTGATTAGGTGTTTGAGGGGGACAGGGATTTGATTTCCTTCCGGTTCCCAAGATGATTTGGAAGTGAAAGGGGTGGGTAGGGAGGGGACATCCGAGGGGGTCTCTGGGAAGAAGGCCGCTAATTTGAGGTTCCTATGGTAGGTTGCGGTGTCTCCTAAGAGGTCTTCCCGAATTCTTTGAGGGGTGGGGTGGGGGGTGGGGATGAAGGAAAGGCCTTTGCTGAGAAGGGAGGATTGGGCTGCTGTGAGGGTTGTATTTTGAGATAGATTTAACACCTCGCCCCTCCCCGCGCTCGTGGTGGAGAGGGGCTCTGGCAGTTTAAATGCTGTAGCCAGAGGAGGGATGTTGCCTTGGCTGTTTGTAGTGTCCAATGGATCTGGTCTACTTGGGTAGTAAAGGTGTGGGAGGGCAGGGCAGGGATATGGGGGAACTTGTTAAAGAGGCCGTTGATCAATTGGATACGATCTATGTGGGGGGTGGGCAAGTTGGGGGAGCAGCCAATCAAGGGGAAATAAACGGACGCTGCAGGAAATACTTTGCTCGCCTGGCGGAACAGTCTCTTGATGAGGCGGTCCAGGGTGTCCGCCGTGCCACTGGTGCGGTCGTTCAGGCCGAAAGAGAGAATCACCTTGGTGACCCAGGGGATCGGGGTCTGGATTTTTTCGAGTATTTTGATGGCATTTATCAGTTTTCCTCCAGGGTACGAATCCACCTGTATCTTGGGGTTGAGGAGGGGGGGGAGAATCTTGTTGTTAGAGTCCCCCATGAAAATGATGGGCCTAGAGGGGGTGAGTTGCCAAGAGTCCTTGTTATTGTTGTGGTGGTGGATGGTGTGGAGGGCTGAGGACGGGGGAGAAGAACTGGGGTTTTCTCTGGTGGTTGCAGGGTTTACGATGGAGGTGGGGTTCCGAGGTGGTCGGGGGATGTTGGTGTCCCTATCATGGTTCCCTAACCGGGGGGAGTGGGCAACCCAAGGGTTATTTTCTTTGCCCCGTGGGGTGCCTGACCACAGGTCGGTGGTGGTGGAGGGGCCCCGTGAGGGAGCTGGAGGAGGGGCCCTATTGTTTAAGGGGCCCTGGGGGTCCTTCACTGGGGGAAGAGATTTCTGGGCAGGGGAGGGGGTACTAGGGAGGTGGGTTGGGGCTGAGGGATGCAGGGAAGTGGGAATTAGCTCCAGAGCTTTCCTCTTGATGGAGGGCTCCAGCTCTGTGCCCAGGGATAGGCCTGCCTTTGAGCAAGCCTTCACCCAGTTGATCCAGACAATGGCAGAGTTGGGTTGAAGGAGATGTTGTAGGATGGTCTGGAGCCTCTCCTGGTGGTGTTGGAGGGTAATATTGGCGCACGTCCTCAGCCACTCCTCGGCTGCCTGGGTTAGGCGGTGGTGCGTGCGAGGTCCCGGGTTGGGAGGAGAAAAGTAATCCCTAAGGGTCTGGATGCGTTTTTGGTGCTGGGGATGCGAATTTTTCCCCGTGAGTATAGCCTCTGTTGTGGCGATGTGTTGGAGGGTTAGGAGGAGGTCTCCCAGGATGGACTCCTGTTGGCTCAGGGAGTCCGAATCCGCCTTCGGAGAGGGCGGAGGGTGGGAAACCCCGACCGTGCTGGACTGGGTCTCCGGTCCAGAATCCATCGCTGAGTGCTGTGGTTTCAAAAAATTAGGGTAAGTATGCGAAATACCGGAGTGAAATCCACATGGTGAATTTGATTGTAGATGTTTTTGTAGGTTGCAGGGGGGACTTGGGGTACGTGGACTTACCTTTCTGGAAAGACTCTATATCAGTCCACCCCTTGTGTGCAATATATTTAGGATATTTTAATTATGACCAATTGAACATATCTATAGTTTGTATTTGTTATTTCTTGGATATCTATTTATTGATTATTGTTGTATATTTATTGTATTATATATTAATCTGAAATCATTTATTGGTATTTATATGTATTTATTATGAGAGTATTAATTTATATTATTGAGTATTATTATATATTAATTATTAATGAATATTTATTGTTTTTTTACCATTTATCCTATGTTATTTGTTATCCCTCATTATTCATTAGATCACTGTTTATTAATCTTTATTATTTGTTATTTAATACTATTTATTAGTAAGAGTAGTAATTAAAATAACAGAGAGAATGTGACTCCTTCAGAATCGTCTTATTTTTTCTAACTATTAAGTTGACATATTATAGACTGTTATTATGTACCTGTGAAATTGACATACCAGACAAAGTACTACACAAAGTACTAAGTATGCGAAATACCGGAGTGAAATCCACATGGTGAATTTGATTGTAGATGTTTTTGTAGGTTACAGGGGGGACTTGGGGAACGTGGACTTACCTTTCTGGAAAAACCCTATATCAGTCCACCCCTTGTATGTAATATATTTAGGATATTTTAATTATGACCAATTGAACATATCTATAGTTTGTATTTGTTATTACTTGGATATCTATTTATTGATTATTGTTGTATATTTATTATATTATATATATTAATCTAAACCTATTTATTAGTATTTATATATATTTATTATAAGAGTATTAATGTATTTATAGAGTATTATTATATATTAATTATTGACTAATATTATTGTTAAATAAATATTATAATAATAATAATAAATATAATATAATAATAATAATAATAATAATAATAATAATATAATAATAAATATTATTATTTATAGAGTATTATTATATATTAATTATTGACTAATATTATTGTTTTTTTACAATTTATCCTATACTATTTGTTATCCCTTATCATTCATTAGATCACTATTTATTAATCTTTATTATTTGTTATTTATTATTGTTTATAAGTAAGAGTAGTGATTAGAATAACAGAGAGAATGTGGCTCCTTCAGAATCGTCTTATTTTCTCTAACTATTAAGGTGACATATTATATACTGTTATTATATACCTGTGAAATTGACATACCACACAAAGTACCTTCATTCAAAGGAAAAAGGAAAAAGGAAATACTTCACACAGAGAAAGGACCCACCACATAAGTCCTTTTGTTACAATGAAAAAGAATATATTATACACAGTACCCTTGTTTAAAGGAAGAACACAACGTACAATGCCCTTGCTACCTGAAAATGGTCATATTACATACAACTCCCTGTTGGGAGGAATATGCTCCTAGAGTAGATATAGAAACCTGGAGGGCCTCGGGGGAAGGCACACATGTAGTATTTGCAACACCAAGGCTCAACTGTAGCCCCAAAAAGGAACCGAGTCATTACCTTCGTATATACCCGTACACCATTTGTGGAGAGTATTTTTAGGGATGGTGAGGAAAGGTTCTTTTGAAACTAAGGATCAGGAGACAGTGCATGTTTGGGGGAAGTATTGGCGGTGTCTTATGATCCCGTTTAACAAATACTCAAGGTAGGTGTGAATTTCAGGAAAGGTCATCAGCAGAGGAACCCAAGGTCAACAGGTGTTTCGGCCATTTGTCTCTGAACACCCTCATTTGGGCTGGCCGGTGGGAGTCGATCAAAATCCCACCCCTTTCCTGTGTCCGATTATGGTTTAAAGGTGGAGTTTTTGGATTGCTAAAAAGGCTGATGGTGGGGGGGAGGGGGGTTTTTTTATTGTAGGGGGTAGGGTAAGGAGAAGGAGACCCCTTAATGGCGTGGTGGATAGCATCATATATATGGTTAAAAACAGCAGTGTAAAAGTCCCAAGAGTTGTTTAATTACCGTTGGTTGAGTGTTGCGTTAAACTCGTGTTGTACGGGTTTCTTGTCCTGGAGGAGGTTGCCTGGTGTCGTATTGTCATACACCTATGGAAGTCCAAAATTATTGTCAACCCGAAGAAATTAGTGGAAAAGAGTCCACACCCGTATTTTCATGTAAAAACCAGTTTGCTCACTAGGACCCTGAGCCTAATAGGGGCTATTTCACTTTAATGATTAAAATTATTAAAATGTGAATTAGGTGAAAAGTGATCATATAATTTTGAAGTCCAGGTTGTAAGGGACTTATTAGTGAAGAAATTAGGACCGTACCTATTATAAAACCAGAGAAATTAGTGTAAATGAGTGTCTTCTCATGTAAAAACCAGTTTGCTCTCGGGCCATGAACTTAATAGGGGCTATTTCACTTTAATGATTAAAATTATTACAATGTAAATTAGGTGAAAAGTGATCATATAATTATGAAGTCTAGGTTGTAAGGGACTTATTAGTGAAGAAATTAGGACCGTACCTATTACAAAACCAGAGAAATTAGTGAAAAGGAGTCCAACCCCCGTATTCTCCTTTAAAAACCAGTTTGCTTTACCAGGACCCTGAGCTTAATAAGGGCTATTTCCCTTTAATGATTAAAATTATTAAAATGTAAATTAGGTGAAAAGTGATCATATAATTATGAAGTCTAGGTTGTAAGGGACTTATTAGTGAAAAAATTAGGACCGTACCTATTATAAAGCCAGAGAAATTAGTGAAAGTGTAGAAGATGTAGAGATATAAAAGTCTCCTTTCCTCTTAATTTAACAGCCCGTTCCCGCTTTTTTTGATAAGGTTGTTAGCATGCTAATTAGCATTAATTTCACTCGATGATTATGCTAATTAGGAGTGGAGGAGGGTAAATAAAAATATATAAATTTGAAACCGGAAATGAACATGACTCAATATATGAAAATTGTAAGTCCCCAGCTATTCTAGAAATGTTTTTATAAAGTAAAATAAGGTGTTGGATCAATGTTTACCTGTCAGTTAACAGCTCCAGAACAGCAGTGACTCATCATATTACTGGACATGAGTCTAGGGGGATCTAGAAGAAGAAAGGTACTCCAATCTATAGTGACAGTGCCCCCAGTGGATGGAGGTGAGATTGCAATGTCATACAATGTAGAAATTTATTTATATTAGGGGGACCGTGGGTCCTAGAAGCTCGAGGGGGGTATCAAAATGCTCAGGGGGGGGTCCCCGATATAATGAGGGTCAAAACCGGAAGTGGTCCGACCCCAAACCGGAAGTGGTCATATTTTAGGGGAATTATAGGTCCTAGAAGTTAAAGGGGGGTATCAAAATGCTCAGGGGGGGGTTTCCGATATAGTGAGGGTCAAACCGGAAGTGGTCCGACCCCAAACCGGAAGTGGTCATATTTTAGGAGAATTATAGGTCCTAGACGTTAAAGGGAGGTATCCAAATGCTCAGGGGGGGGTTTCCGATATGATGGGGGTCAACCCGGAAGTGGTCCGACCCCAAACCGGAAGTGGTCATATTTTAGGGGAATTATAGGTCCTAGAAGTTAAAGGGGGGTATCAAATTGCTCAGGGGGGGGTTTCCGATATAATGAGGGTCAAACCGGAAGTGGTCCGACCCCAAACCGGAAATGGTCATATTTTAGGGGAATTATAGGTCCTAGAAGTTAAAGGGGGGTATCAAAATGTTCAGGAAGGAGTCCCTGGTATAATTAGGGTCCAACCGGAAATGGTCCGACTCCAGACCGGAAGTGGTCATGTTTTAGGTGAACCATGGGTCCTAGAAGCTGAGGGGAGGTGTCAAATTACTCAGGAGGGGGTCCCCGACTCAATTGGGGGCAAATAGGGGATGGTCTGATACTGGACCGGAAGTGGCTCCATTCCAGACCGGTTTTGGAAGTGCCTGATTCTACTAATCAGACCGCGACCGTTTTTACTGACCAAACCGCGACGGAGGCGCGCCGTCTCTGGCGGCCATGAGCCACGTGAGGCGCCGCCGAGCGAGGCGCTAGCCGAGCGAGTCGCCGCGCCGAGCGTTGCGAAGGCCGGCAGAGCCGACTCAGCGCCGTCCGAGTTACGACACTCGGAGTTCAGAATAGTAATTTGTGGGTTAGGAAATTAGGTAGGTAGTGACGCGTCGCGTGCCATGTAGGGTGGGAGTGGGGTAGGGGATCCAGGTAAGGGCAAAGGTTGGGAATAGAAGGGGAACAGTTAGGGTTAGGGTTAGGGATTAGGGTTTAAGGTTTAGGGTTAAGAGTTAGGGTTAGTGTTAGGGTTAGGGTTAGGGTTAGGGTTAGGGTTAGGGTTAGGGTTAGGGTTAGGGTAAGGTTAGGGTCAGGGTTTGCTTCTGTGAAATACGTAATTCATAGGATGAATTACGTACTTTTCACTATTTATCCCGTACACATTCATTATGCTGCGGGTGTTCTGCAATGCGAACAGCCTGCTTTCCTATGCTTTTTGTACTTTTGCCATTAACTTTCTATCAATTACAAATTTCATAGGATCATATATTTTATGTCTTTATAGGGGTCTTCCTAAACACTAGGTGGGGTAAATGAGCAGAAAAACATGGTCTTCCCTGCCACAGGGTTGCGTAGTTGAGCATACTTTACGATTGTCGTGAGAGATCAGAACTATTAACTCCTCTGAGCCATGCTCGTGTGTGTGTGTGTGTGTGTGTGTGTGTGTGTGTGTGTGTGTGTGTGTGTGTGTGTGTGTGTGTGTGTGTGTGTGTGTGTGTGTGTGTGTGTGTGTGTGTGTTAGTGTGTGTGCGCGTTCCAGAGGGAAAGAGAGAGAGAGAGAGACACAGAGAGAGAGAGAGAGAGAGAGAAAGAGACAGAGACAGATAGAGAGAGAGAGACAGAGAGATCTTTTTTGTCTCTTCCAGAGAGGGACATTAACAGTAGTCATTGTGTATTACATTGCCTCAAGCTCCATTAGTTTAACATGGCAACCCTGAGAAAGAGAAAGAAACAAGATGTAAGCAACAAGACTGAGGAGCTAGAACTGGTGTTGGAACAGTTGAGATGCAAAGTGCTCCAGTTCAGGTCAAAGTGAGTTTAACTTTCACATGAACTCAGTTTGACCTGATCTCAGTTTTGTCAGAATACTGCTTCAACTTCCACATAAAACACATTCAGAGAGAAAACATACTGCTTCCAGACTGAGAGAAAACAGAAAACTCCCAAACACTTGCTGCCTCATTTGAAGCACACTTTGGTTTACCTTGTCTCTCTTCACAGTGGTTTCAACCTAACACCGTAACTGTCACAGGCTTTGCACATTTTAACACATACATCCATGAGGCGTTCAAAGTCTGGACTGTAATTTGTGATGTTTTGCTGAATTAGAGACAAGCAAACCAAAGTGTTGTGAAGAGCACTAAACTTTAGTTTACTCTGCACAACACTTTGGTTTACTCTGAAGAGAGACAGAGAAAAAACACACAACACTTTCACAACACTTTGGTTTACTCTGAACAGAGACAGAGTTGTGTGTTGTGTTCAACAACAACTTGTTGGTTTCAACCTATCACCGATTGAGTTCAGGTCGAACTGAGTTCATGTGGAAGTTGAAGCAGTATTCTGACAAAACTGAGATCAGGTCAAACTGAGTTCATGTGGAAGTTAAACTCTGTTTGACCTGAACTGGAAAACTCACAGTTGAAGCACACCTTGGTAGTGCTGATTGAAGTTGCAGAAGTTGGATTTGGAGGCCTTCAAAGTCTGGACTGTAATTTGTGATGTTTTACTGTATGTGAACACCAAGGTGTGCTGCAACTGAGGCAACAACTTGTTGCCTCAGTTCCACTTTGGTTTACTGTGAAGAGAGACAAGCAAACCAAAGTGTTGTGAAGAGCACTAAACTTTAGTTTACTCTGCACAACACTTTGGTTTACTCTGAAGAGAGACAGAGAAAAAACACACAACACTTTCACAACACTTTGGTTTACTCTGAAGAGAGACAGAGTTGTGTGTTGTGTTCAACAACAACTTGTTGGTTTCAACCTATCACCGTAACTGTCACAGGCTTTGCAAATTTTATCATATACATCCATGAGGCCTTCAAAGTCTGGACTGTAATTTGTGATGTTTTACTGTATGTGAACACCAAGGTGTGCTGCAACTGAGGCAACAACTTGTTGCCTCAGTTCCACTTTGGTTTACTGTGAAGAGAGACAAGCAAACCAAAGTGTTGTGAAGAGCACTAAACTTTAGTTTACTCTGCACAACACTTTGGTTTACTCTGAAGAGAGACAGAGAAAAAACACACAACACTTTCACAACACTTTGGTTTACTCTGAAGAGAGACAGAGTTGTGTGTTGTGTTCAACAACAACTTGTTGGTTTCAACCTATCACCGTAACTGTCACAGGCTTTGCAAATTTTATCACATACATCCATGAGGCCTTCAAAGTCTGGACTGTAATTTGTGATGTTTTACTGTATGTGAACACCAAGGTGTGCTGCAACTCAGTTGGTTTGCTGCAACTCTGCAACTCAGATGTGTGCTGCCAGTTGAAGCACACTTTGGTTTACTGTGAAGAGAGACAAGGTAAACCAAAGTGTGCTTCAAATGATGGAAGCAGTATGTTTTCTCTCTGAATGTGTTTTCAGGTCAAATTGAGTTCATGTGGAAGTTGAAGCAGTATTCTGACAAAACTGAGATCAGGTCAAACTGAGTTCATGTGGAAGTTAAACTCTGTTTGACCTGAACTGGAAAACTCACAGTTGAAGCACACCTTGGTAGTGCTGATTGAAGTTGCAGAAGTTGGATTTGGAGGCCTTCAAAGTCTGGACTGTAATTTGTGATGTTTTACTGTATGTGAACACCAAGGTGTGCTGCAACTGAGGCAACAACTTGTTGCCTCAGTTCCACTTTGGTTTACTGTGAAGAGAGACAAGCAAACCAAAGTGTTGTGAAGAGCACTAAACTTTAGTTTACTCTGCACAACACTTTGGTTTACTCTGAAGAGAGACAGAGAAAAAACACACAACACTTTCACAACACTTTGGTTTACTCTGAAGAGAGACAGAGTTGTGTGTTGTGTTCAACAACAACTTGTTGGTTTCAACCTATCACCGTAACTGTCACAGGCTTTGCAAATTTTATCACATACATCCATGAGGCCTTCAAAGTCTGGACTGTAATTTGTGATGTTTTACTGTATGTGAACACCAAGGTGTGCTGCAACTGAGGCAACAACTTGTTGCCTCAGTTCCACTTTGGTTTACTGTGAAGAGAGACAAGCAAACCAAAGTGTTGTGAAGAGCACTAAACTTTAGTTTACTCTGCACGACACTTTGGTTTACTCTGAAGAGAGACAGAGAAAAAACACACAACACTTTCACAACACTTTGGTTTACTCTGAAGAGAGACAGAGTTGTGTGTTGTGTTCAACAACAACTTGTTGGTTTCAACCTATCACCGTAACTGTCACAGGCTTTGCAAATTTTATCACATACATCCATGAGGCCTTCAAAGTCTGGACTGTAATTTGTGATGTTTTGCTGTATTGAACACCAAGGTGTGCTGCAACTCAGTTGGTTTGCTGCAACTCTGCAACTCAGATGTGTGCTGCCAGTTGAAGCACACTTTGGTTTACTGTGAAGAGAGACAAGGTAAACCAAAGTGTGCTTCAAATGATGGAAGCAGTATGTTTTCTCTCTGAATGTGTTTTCAGGTCAAATTGAGTTCATGTGGAAGTTGAAGCAGTATTCTGACAAAACTGAGATCAGGTCAAACTGAGTTCATGTGGAAGTTAAACTCTGTTTGACCTGAACTGGAAAACTCACAGTTGAAGCACACCTTGGTAGTGCTGATTGAAGTTGCAGAAGTTGGATTTGGAGGCCTTCAAAGTCTGGACTGTAATTTGTGATGTTTTACTGTATGTGAACACCAAGGTGTGCTGCAACTGAGGCAACAACTTGTTGCCTCAGTTCCACTTTGGTTTACTGTGAAGAGAGACAAGCAAACCAAAGTGTTGTGAAGAGCACTAAACTTTAGTTTACTCTGCACAACACTTTGGTTTACTCTGAAGAGAGACAGAGAAAAAACACACAACACTTTCACAACACTTTGGTTTACTCTGAAGAGAGACAGAGTTGTGTGTTGTGTTCAACAACAACTTGTTGGTTTCAACCTATCACCGTAACTGTCACAGGCTTTGCAAATTTTATCACATACATCCATGAGGCCTTCAAAGTCTGGACTGTAATTTGTGATGTTTTACTGTATGTGAACACCAAGGTGTGCTGCAACTGAGGCAACAACTTGTTGCCTCAGTTCCACTTTGGTTTACTGTGAAGAGAGACAAGCAAACCAAAGTGTTGTGAAGAGCACTAAACTTTAGTTTACTCTGCACGACACTTTGGTTTACTCTGAAGAGAGACAGAGAAAAAACACACAACACTTTCACAACACTTTGGTTTACTCTGAAGAGAGACAGAGTTGTGTGTTGTGTTCAACAACAACTTGTTGGTTTCAACCTATCACCGTAACTGTCACAGGCTTTGCAAATTTTATCACATACATCCATGAGGCCTTCAAAGTCTGGACTGTAATTTGTGATGTTTTGCTGTATTGAACACCAAGGTGTGCTGCAACTCAGTTGGTTTGCTGCAACTCTGCAACTCAGATGTGTGCTGCCAGTTGAAGCACACTTTGGTTTACTGTGAAGAGAGACAAGGTAAACCAAAGTGTGCTTCAAATGATGGAAGCAGTATGTTTTCTCTCTGAATGTGTTTTCAGGTCAAATTGAGTTCATGTGGAAGTTGAAGCAGTATTCTGACAAAACTGAGATCAGGTCAAACTGAGTTCATGTGGAAGTTAAACTCTGTTTGACCTGGACTGGAAAACTCACAGTTGAAGCACACCTTGGTAGTGCTGATTGAAGTTGCAGAAGTTGGATTTGGAGGCCTTCAAAGTCTGGACTGTAATTTGTGATGTTTTACTGTATGTGAACATCAAGGTGTGCTGCAACTGAGGCAACAACTTGTTGCCTCAGTTCCACTTTGGTTTACTGTGAAGAGAGACAAGCAAACCAAAGTGTTGTGAAGAGCACTAAACTTTAGTTTACTCTGCACGACACTTTGGTTTACTCTGAAGAGAGACAGAGAAAAAACACACAACACTTTCACAACACTTTGGTTTACTCTGAAGAGAGACAGAGTTGTGTGTTGTGTTCAACAACAACTTGTTGGTTTCAACCTATCACCGTAACTGTCACAGGCTTTGCAAATTTTATCACATACATCCATGAGGCCTTCAAAGTCTGGACTGTAATTTGTGATGTTTTGCTGTATTGAACACCAAGGTGTGCTGCAACTCAGTTGGTTTGCTGCAACTCTGCAACTCAGATGTGTGCTGCCAGTTGAAGCACACTTTGGTTTACTGTGAAGAGAGACAAGGTAAACCAAAGTGTGCTTCAAATGATGGAAGCAGTATGTTTTCTCTCCGAATGTGTTTTCAGGTCAAATTGAGTTCATGTGGAAGTTGAAGCAGTATTCTGACAAAACTGAGATCAGGTCAAACTGAGTTCATGTGGAAGTTAAACTCTGTTTGACCTGAACTGGAAAACTCACAGTTGAAGCACACCTTGGTAGTGCTGATTGAAGTTGCAGAAGTTGGATTTGGAGGCCTTCAAAGTCTGGACTGTAATTTGTGATGTTTTACTGTATGTGAACACCAAGGTGTGCTGCAACTGAGGCAACAACTTGTTGCCTCAGTTCCACTTTGGTTTACTGTGAAGAGAGACAAGCAAACCAAAGTGTTGTGAAGAGCACTAAACTTTAGTTTACTCTACACAACACTTTGGTTTACTCTGAAGCTCTACAGAGAAAAAACACACAACACTTTCACAACACTTTGGTTTACTCTGAAGAGAGACAGCGTTGTGTGTTGTGTTCAACAACAACTTGTTGGTTTCAACCTATCACCGTAACTGTCACAGGCTTTGCAAATTTTATCACATACATCCATGAGGCCTTCAAAGTCTGGACTGTAATTTGTGATGTTTTGCTGTATGTGAACACCAAGGTGTGCTGCAACTGAGGCAACAACTTGTTGCCTCAGTTCCACTTTGGTTTACTGTGAAGAGAGACAAGCAAACCAAAGTGTTGTGAAGAGCACTAAACTTTAGTTTAGTGATGTTTTGCTGTATTGAACACCAAGGTGTGCTGCAACTCAGTTGGTTTGCTGCAACTCTGCAACTCAGATGTGTGCTGCCAGTTGAAGCACACTTTGGTTTACTGTGAAGAGAGACAAGGTAAACCAAAGTGTGCTTCAAATGATGGAAGCAGTGTGTTTTCTCTCTGAATGTGTTTTCAGGTCAAATTGAGTTCATGTGGAAGTTGAAGCAGTATTCTGACAAAACTGAGATCAGGTCAAACTGAGTTCATGTGGAAGTTAAACTCTGTTTGACCTGAACTGGAAAACTCACAGTTGAAGCACACCTTGGTAGTGCTGATTGAAGTTGCAGAAGTTGGATTTGGAGGCCTTCAAAGTCTGGACTGTAATTTGTGATGTTTTACTGTATGTGAACACCAAGGTGTGCTGCAACTGAGGCAACAACTTGTTGCCTCAGTTCCACTTTGGTTTACTGTGAAGAGAGACAAGCAAACCAAAGTGTTGTGAAGAGCACTAAACTTTAGTTTACTCTGCACAACACTTTGGTTTACTCTGAAGAGAGACAGAGAAAAAACACACAACACTTTCACAACACTTTGGTTTACTCTGAAGAGAGACAGAGTTGTGTGTTGTGTTCAACAACAACTTGTTGGTTTCAACCTATCACCGTAACTGTCACAGGCTTTGCAAATTTTATCACATACATCCATGAGGCCTTCAAAGTCTGGACTGTAATTTGTGATGTTTTACTGTATGTGAACACCAAGGTGTGCTGCAACTGAGGCAACAACTTGTTGCCTCAGTTCCACTTTGGTTTACTGTGAAGAGAGACAAGCAAACCAAAGTGTTGTGAAGAGCACTAAACTTTAGTTTACTCTGCACAACACTTTGGTTTACTCTGAAGAGAGACAGAGAAAAAACACACAACACTTTCACAACACTTTGGTTTACTCTGAAGAGAGACAGAGTTGTGTGTTGTGTTCAACAACAACTTGTTGGTTTCAACCTATCACCGTAACTGTCACAGGCTTTGCAAATTTTATCACATACATCCATGAGGCCTTCAAAGTCTGGACTGTAATTTGTGATGTTTTACTGTATGTGAACACCAAGGTGTGCTGCAACTGAGGCAACAACTTGTTGCCTCAGTTCCACTTTGGTTTACTGTGAAGAGAGACAAGCAAACCAAAGTGTTGTGAAGAGCACTAAACTTTAGTTTACTCTGCACGACACTTTGGTTTACTCTGAAGAGAGACAGAGAAAAAACACACAACACTTTCACAACACTTTGGTTTACTCTGAAGAGAGACAGAGTTGTGTGTTGTGTTCAACAACAACTTGTTGGTTTCAACCTATCACCGTAACTGTCACAGGCTTTGCAAATTTTATCACATACATCCATGAGGCCTTCAAAGTCTGGACTGTAATTTGTGATGTTTTGCTGTATTGAACACCAAGGTGTGCTGCAACTCAGTTGGTTTGCTGCAACTCTGCAACTCAGATGTGTGCTGCCAGTTGAAGCACACTTTGGTTTACTGTGAAGAGAGACAAGGTAAACCAAAGTGTGCTTCAAATGATGGAAGCAGTATGTTTTCTCTCTGAATGTGTTTTCAGGTCAAATTGAGTTCATGTGGAAGTTGAAGCAGTATTCTGACAAAACTGAGATCAGGTCAAACTGAGTTCATGTGGAAGTTAAACTCTGTTTGACCTGGACTGGAAAACTCACAGTTGAAGCACACCTTGGTAGTGCTGATTGAAGTTGCAGAAGTTGGATTTGGAGGCCTTCAAAGTCTGGACTGTAATTTGTGATGTTTTACTGTATGTGAACATCAAGGTGTGCTGCAACTGAGGCAACAACTTGTTGCCTCAGTTCCACTTTGGTTTACTGTGAAGAGAGACAAGCAAACCAAAGTGTTGTGAAGAGCACTAAACTTTAGTTTACTCTGCACGACACTTTGGTTTACTCTGAAGAGAGACAGAGAAAAAACACACAACACTTTCACAACACTTTGGTTTACTCTGAAGAGAGACAGAGTTGTGTGTTGTGTTCAACAACAACTTGTTGGTTTCAACCTATCACCGTAACTGTCACAGGCTTTGCAAATTTTATCACATACATCCATGAGGCCTTCAAAGTCTGGACTGTAATTTGTGATGTTTTGCTGTATTGAACACCAAGGTGTGCTGCAACTCAGTTGGTTTGCTGCAACTCTGCAACTCAGATGTGTGCTGCCAGTTGAAGCACACTTTGGTTTACTGTGAAGAGAGACAAGGTAAACCAAAGTGTGCTTCAAATGATGGAAGCAGTATGTTTTCTCTCCGAATGTGTTTTCAGGTCAAATTGAGTTCATGTGGAAGTTGAAGCAGTATTCTGACAAAACTGAGATCAGGTCAAACTGAGTTCATGTGGAAGTTAAACTCTGTTTGGCCTGAACTGGAAAACTCACAGTTGAAGCACACCTTGGTAGTGCTGATTGAAGTTGCAGAAGTTGGATTTGGAGGCCTTCAAAGTCTGGACTGTAATTTGTGATGTTTTACTGTATGTGAACACCAAGGTGTGCTGCAACTGAGGCAACAACTTGTTGCCTCAGTTCCACTTTGGTTTACTGTGAAGAGAGACAAGCAAACCAAAGTGTTGTGAAGAGCACTAAACTTTAGTTTACTCTACACAACACTTTGGTTTACTCTGAAGCTCTACAGAGAAAAAACACACAACACTTTCACAACACTTTGGTTTACTCTGAAGAGAGACAGCGTTGTGTGTTGTGTTCAACAACAACTTGTTGGTTTCAACCTATCACCGTAACTGTCACAGGCTTTGCAAATTTTATCACATACATCCATGAGGCCTTCAAAGTCTGGACTGTAATTTGTGATGTTTTGCTGTATTGAACACCAAGGTGTGCTGCAACTCAGTTGGTTTGCTGCAACTCTGCAACTCAGATGTGTGCTGCCAGTTGAAGCACACTTTGGTTTACTGTGAAGAGAGACAAGGTAAACCAAAGTGTGCTTCAAATGATGGAAGCAGTATGTATTCTCTCTGAATGTGTTTTCAGGTCAAATTGAGTTCATGTGGAAGTTGAAGCAGTATTCTGACAAAACTGAGATCAGGTCAAACTGAGTTCATGTGGAAGTTAAACTCTGTTTGACCTGAACTGGAAAACTCACAGTTGAAGCACACCTTGGTAGTGCTGATTGAAGTTGCAGAAGTTGGATTTGGAGGCCTTCAAAGTCTGGACTGTAATTTGTGATGTTTTACTGTATGTGAACACCAAGGTGTGCTGCAACTGAGGCAACAACTTGTTGCCTCAGTTCCACTTTGGTTTACTGTGAAGAGAGACAAGCAAACCAAAGTGTTGTGAAGAGCACTAAACTTTAGTTTACTCTGCACAACACTTTGGTTTACTCTGAAGAGAGACAGAGAAAAAACACACAACACTTTCACAACACTTTGGTTTACTCTGAAGAGAGACAGAGTTGTGTGTTGTGTTCAACAACAACTTGTTGGTTTCAACCTATCACCGTAACTGTCACAGGCTTTGCAAATTTTATCACATACATCCATGAGGCCTTCAAAGTCTGGACTGTAATTTGTGATGTTTTACTGTATGTGAACACCAAGGTGTGCTGCAACTGAGGCAACAACTTGTTGCCTCAGTTCCACTTTGGTTTACTGTGAAGAGAGACAAGCAAACCAAAGTGTTGTGAAGAGCACTAAACTTTAGTTTACTCTGCACAACACTTTGGTTTACTCTGAAGAGAGACAGAGAAAAAACACACAACACTTTCACAACACTTTGGTTTACTCTGAAGAGAGACAGAGTTGTGTGTTGTGTTCAACAACAACTTGTTGGTTTCAACCTATCACCGTAACTGTCACAGGCTTTGCAAATTTTATCACATACATCCATGAGGCCTTCAAAGTCTGGACTGTAATTTGTGATGTTTTGCTGTATTGAACACCAAGGTGTGCTGCAACTCAGTTGGTTTGCTGCAACTCTGCAACTCAGATGTGTGCTGCCAGTTGAAGCACACTTTGGTTTACTGTGAAGAGAGACAAGGTAAACCAAAGTGTGCTTCAAATGATGGAAGCAGTATGTTTTCTCTCTGAATGTGTTTTCAGGTCAAATTGAGTTCATGTGGAAGTTGAAGCAGTATTCTGACAAAACTGAGATCAGGTCAAACTGAGTTCATGTGGAAGTTAAACTCTGTTTGACCTGGACTGGAAAACTCACAGTTGAAGCACACCTTGGTAGTGCTGATTGAAGTTGCAGAAGTTGGATTTGGAGGCCTTCAAAGTCTGGACTGTAATTTGTGATGTTTTACTGTATGTGAACATCAAGGTGTGCTGCAACTGAGGCAACAACTTGTTGCCTCAGTTCCACTTTGGTTTACTGTGAAGAGAGACAAGCAAACCAAAGTGTTGTGAAGAGCACTAAACTTTAGTTTACTCTGCACGACACTTTGGTTTACTCTGAAGAGAGACAGAGAAAAAACACACAACACTTTCACAACACTTTGGTTTACTCTGAAGAGAGACAGAGTTGTGTGTTGTGTTCAACAACAACTTGTTGGTTTCAACCTATCACCGTAACTGTCACAGGCTTTGCAAATTTTATCACATACATCCATGAGGCCTTCAAAGTCTGGACTGTAATTTGTGATGTTTTGCTGTATTGAACACCAAGGTGTGCTGCAACTCAGTTGGTTTGCTGCAACTCTGCAACTCAGATGTGTGCTGCCAGTTGAAGCACACTTTGGTTTACTGTGAAGAGAGACAAGGTAAACCAAAGTGTGCTTCAAATGATGGAAGCAGTATGTTTTCTCTCCGAATGTGTTTTCAGGTCAAATTGAGTTCATGTGGAAGTTGAAGCAGTATTCTGACAAAACTGAGATCAGGTCAAACTGAGTTCATGTGGAAGTTAAACTCTGTTTGACCTGAACTGGAAAACTCACAGTTGAAGCACACCTTGGTAGTGCTGATTGAAGTTGCAGAAGTTGGATTTGGAGGCCTTCAAAGTCTGGACTGTAATTTGTGATGTTTTACTGTATGTGAACACCAAGGTGTGCTGCAACTGAGGCAACAACTTGTTGCCTCAGTTCCACTTTGGTTTACTGTGAAGAGAGACAAGCAAACCAAAGTGTTGTGAAGAGCACTAAACTTTAGTTTACTCTACACAACACTTTGGTTTACTCTGAAGCTCTACAGAGAAAAAACACACAACACTTTCACAACACTTTGGTTTACTCTGAAGAGAGACAGCGTTGTGTGTTGTGTTCAACAACAACTTGTTGGTTTCAACCTATCACCGTAACTGTCACAGGCTTTGCAAATTTTATCACATACATCCATGAGGCCTTCAAAGTCTGGACTGTAATTTGTGATGTTTTGCTGTATTGAACACCAAGGTGTGCTGCAACTCAGTTGGTTTGCTGCAACTCTGCAACTCAGATGTGTGCTGCCAGTTGAAGCACACTTTGGTTTACTGTGAAGAGAGACAAGGTAAACCAAAGTGTGCTTCAAATGATGGAAGCAGTATGTTTTCTCTCTGAATGTGTTTTCAGGTCAAATTGAGTTCATGTGGAAGTTGAAGCAGTATTCTGACAAAACTGAGATCAGGTCAAACTGAGTTCATGTGGAAGTTAAACTCTGTTTGACCTGAACTGGAAAACTCACAGTTGAAGCACACCTTGGTAGTGCTGATTGAAGTTGCAGAAGTTGGATTTGGAGGCCTTCAAAGTCTGGACTGTAATTTGTGATGTTTTACTGTATGTGAACACCAAGGTGTGCTGCAACTGAGGCAACAACTTGTTGCCTCAGTTCCACTTTGGTTTACTGTGAAGAGAGACAAGCAAACCAAAGTGTTGTGAAGAGCACTAAACTTTAGTTTACTCTGCACAACACTTTGGTTTACTCTGAAGAGAGACAGAGAAAAAACACACAACACTTTCACAACACTTTGGTTTACTCTGAAGAGAGACAGAGTTGTGTGTTGTGTTCAACAACAACTTGTTGGTTTCAACCTATCACCGTAACTGTCACAGGCTTTGCAAATTTTATCACATACATCCATGAGGCCTTCAAAGTCTGGACTGTAATTTGTGATGTTTTACTGTATGTGAACACCAAGGTGTGCTGCAACTGAGGCAACAACTTGTTGCCTCAGTTCCACTTTGGTTTACTGTGAAGAGAGACAAGCAAACCAAAGTGTTGTGAAGAGCACTAAACTTTAGTTTACTCTGCACAACACTTTGGTTTACTCTGAAGAGAGACAGAGAAAAAACACACAACACTTTCACAACACTTTGGTTTACTCTGAAGAGAGACAGAGTTGTGTGTTGTGTTCAACAACAACTTGTTGGTTTCAACCTATCACCGTAACTGTCACAGGCTTTGCAAATTTTATCACATACATCCATGAGGCCTTCAAAGTCTGGACTGTAATTTGTGATGTTTTGCTGTATGTGAACACCAAGGTGTGCTGCAACTGAGGCAACAACTTGTTGCCTCAGTTCCACTTTGGTTTACTGTGAAGAGAGACAAGCAAACCAAAGTGTTGTGAAGAGCACTAAACTTTAGTTTAGTGATGTTTTGCTGTATTGAACACCAAGGTGTGCTGCAACTCAGTTGGTTTGCTGCAACTCTGCAACTCAGATGTGTGCTGCCAGTTGAAGCACACTTTGGTTTACTGTGAAGAGAGACAAGGTAAACCAAAGTGTTGTGAAGAGCACTAAACTTTAGTTTACTCTACACAACACTTTGGTTTACTCTGAAGCTCTACAGAGAAAAAACACACAACACTTTCACAACACTTTGGTTTACTCTGAAGAGAGACAGCGTTGTGTGTTGTGTTCAACAACAACTTGTTGGTTTCAACCTATCACCGTAACTGTCACAGGCTTTGCAAATTTTATCACATACATCCATGAGGCCTTCAAAGTCTGGACTGTAATTTGTGATGTTTTGCTGTATTGAACACCAAGGTGTGCTGCAACTCAGTTGGTTTGCTGCAACTCTGCAACTCAGATGTGTGCTGCCAGTTGAAGCACACTTTGGTTTACTGTGAAGAGAGACAAGGTAAACCAAAGTGTGCTTCAAATGATGGAAGCAGTATGTTTTCTCTCCGAATGTGTTTTCAGGTCAAATTGAGTTCATGTGGAAGTTGAAGCAGTATTCTGACAAAACTGAGATCAGGTCAAACTGAGTTCATGTGGAAGTTAAACTCTGTTTGACCTGAACTGGAAAACTCACAGTTGAAGCACACCTTGGTAGTGCTGATTGAAGTTGCAGAAGTTGGATTTGGAGGCCTTCAAAGTCTGGACTGTAATTTGTGATGTTTTACTGTATGTGAACACCAAGGTGTGCTGCAACTGAGGCAACAACTTGTTGCCTCAGTTCCACTTTGGTTTACTGTGAAGAGAGACAAGCAAACCAAAGTGTTGTGAAGAGCACTAAACTTTAGTTTACTCTGCACAACACTTTGGTTTACTCTGAAGAGAGACAGAGAAAAAACACACAACACTTTCACAACACTTTGGTTTACTCTGAAGAGAGACAGCGTTGTGTGTTGTGTTCAACAACAACTTGTTGGTTTCAACCTATCACCGTAACTGTCACAGGCTTTGCAAATTTTATCACATACATCCATGAGGCCTTCAAAGTCTGGACTGTAATTTGTGATGTTTTACTGTATGTGAACACCAAGGTGTGCTGCAACTGAGGCAACAACTTGTTGCCTCAGTTCCACTTTGGTTTACTGTGAAGAGAGACAAGCAAACCAAAGTGTTGTGAAGAGCACTAAACTTTAGTTTACTCTACACAACACTTTGGTTTACTCTGAAGCTCTACTGAGAAAAAACACACAACACTTTCACAACACTTTGGTTTACTCTGAAGAGAGACAGCGTTGTGTGTTGTGTTCAACAACAACTTGTTGGTTTCAACCTATCACCGTAACTGTCACAGGCTTTGCAAATTTTATCACATACATCCATGAGGCCTTCAAAGTCTGGACTGTAATTTGTGATGTTTTGCTGTATTGAACACCAAGGTGTGCTGCAACTCAGTTGGTTTGCTGCAACTCTGCAACTCAGATGTGTGCTGCCAGTTGAAGCACACTTTGGTTTACTGTGAAGAGAGACAAGGTAAACCAAAGTGTGCTTCAAATGATGGAAGCAGTATGTTTTCTCTCTGAATGTGTTTTCAGGTCAAATTGAGTTCATGTGGAAGTTGAAGCAGTATTCTGACAAAACTGAGATCAGGTCAAACTGAGTTCATGTGGAAGTTAAACTCTGTTTGACCTGAACTGGAAAACTCACAGTTGAAGCACACCTTGGTAGTGCTGATTGAAGTTGCAGAAGTTGGATTTGGAGGCCTTCAAAGTCTGGACTGTAATTTGTGATGTTTTACTGTATGTGAACACCAAGGTGTGCTGCAACTGAGGCAACAACTTGTTGCCTCAGTTCCACTTTGGTTTACTGTGAAGAGAGACAAGCAAACCAAAGTGTTGTGAAGAGCACACAACTTTAGTTTACTCTGCACAACACTTTGGTTTACTCTGAAGAGAGACAGAGTTGTGTGTTGTGTTCAACAACAACTTGTTGGTTTCAACCTAACACCGTAACTGTCACAGGCTTTGCAAATTTTGCAGAGGTTTTGGTAGTGCTGATTGAAGTTGCAGAAGTTGGATTTGCAACTGAAACCCCAACGGTATCACATACATCCATGATGCCTTCAAAGTCTGGACTGTATGTTGTGATGTTTTACTGTATTGAACACCAAGGTGTGTTTCAACTGAGGCAACTCAATTAGCATATTAGCATCTTAGCTTAGCATGTTAGCATTAATTAGCATAATGTTGTAATTACCCCTAGTGGTAGGTTTTGGTACTGGAAAGTGCCCTGTGACGTCAGAGAACAAAATGGCGGATGCTAACTTTATTAGCATGTTAGCATAAATTAGCATAATGTTGTAATTACCCCTAGTGGTAGGTTTTGGTACTGGAAAGTGCCCTGTGACGTCAGAGAACAAAATGGCGGATGCTAACTTTATTAGCATCTTAGCTTAGCATGTTAGCATTAATTAGCATAATGTTGTAATTACCCCTAGTGGTATGTTTTGGTACTGGAAAGTGCCCTGTGACGTCAGAGAACAAAATGGCGGATGCTAACTTTATTAGCATGTTAGCTTAGCATGTTAGCATAAATTAGCATAATGTTGTAATTACCCCTAGTGGTAGGTTTTGGTACTGGAAAGTGCCCTGTGAAGTCAGAAAACAAAATGGCGGATGCTAACTTTATTAGCATGCTAAGCTAATATGCTAATAGCGTTATCATCCGCCATTTTGTTATCCGACTTCACAGGGCACCAAAACCTACCACTTGGGGAAATTTTACCATTATGCTAATTCATGCTAACATGCTAAGCTAAGATGCTAACTGTGTTAGCATCCACCATTTTGTTTTCTGGCTTCACAGGGCACTTTCCAGTACCTAAATCTATCACTAGGGGAAATAATAACATTATGCTAATTAATGCTAACTTGCTAAGCTAATATGCTAATATGCTAATAGTGTTAGCATGACATCACAGGGCACTTTGACTGTCACCTGTCAAACCAAAGTGTTGTGAAAGTGTTGTGTGTTTTCTCTCTGTCTCTCTTCAGAGTAAACCAAAGTGTTGTGAAGAGCACTAAACTTTAGTTTACTCTGCACAACACTTTGGTTTACTCTGAAGAGAGACAGAGAAAAAACACACAACACTTTCACAACACTTTGGTTTACTCTGAAGAGAGACAGAGTTGTGTGTTGTGTTCAACAACAACTTGTTGGTTTCAACCTATCACCGTAACTGTCACAGGCTTTGCAAATTTTATCACATACATCCATGAGGCCTTCAAAGTCTGGACTGTAATTTGTGATGTTTTGCTGTATTGAACACCAAGGTGTGCTGCAACTCAGTTGGTTTGCTGCAACTCTGCAACTCAGATGTGTGCTGCCAGTTGAAGCACACTTTGGTTTACTGTGAAGAGAGACAAGGTAAACCAAAGTGTGCTTCAAATGATGGAAGCAGTATGTTTTCTCTCTGAATGTGTTTTCAGGTCAAATTGAGTTCATGTGGAAGTTGAAGCAGTATTCTGACAAAACTGAGATCAGGTCAAACTGAGTTCATGTGGAAGTTAAACTCTGTTTGACCTGAACTGGAAAACTCACAGTTGAAGCACACCTTGGTAGTGCTGATTGAAGTTGCAGAAGTTGGATTTGGAGGCCTTCAAAGTCTGGACTGTAATTTGTGATGTTTTACTGTATGTGAACACCAAGGTGTGCTGCAACTGAGGCAACAACTTGTTGCCTCAGTTCCACTTTGGTTTACTGTGAAGAGAGACAAGCAAACCAAAGTGTTGTGAAGAGCACTAAACTTTAGTTTACTCTGCACAACACTTTGGTTTACTCTGAAGAGAGACAGAGAAAAAACACACAACACTTTCACAACACTTTGGTTTACTCTGAAGAGAGACAGAGTTGTGTGTTGTGTTCAACAACAACTTGTTGGTTTCAACCTATCACCGTAACTGTCACAGGCTTTGCAAATTTTATCACATACATCCATGAGGCCTTCAAAGTCTGGACTGTAATTTGTGATGTTTTACTGTATGTGAACACCAAGGTGTGCTGCAACTGAGGCAACAACTTGTTGCCTCAGTTCCACTTTGGTTTACTGTGAAGAGAGACAAGCAAACCAAAGTGTTGTGAAGAGCACTAAACTTTAGTTTACTCTGCACAACACTTTGGTTTACTCTGAAGAGAGACAGAGAAAAAACACACAACACTTTCACAACACTTTGGTTTACTCTGAAGAGAGACAGAGTTGTGTGTTGTGTTCAACAACAACTTGTTGGTTTCAACCTATCACCGTAACTGTCACAGGCTTTGCAAATTTTATCACATACATCCATGAGGCCTTCAAAGTCTGGACTGTAATTTGTGATGTTTTGCTGTATGTGAACACCAAGGTGTGCTGCAACTGAGGCAACAACTTGTTGCCTCAGTTCCACTTTGGTTTACTGTGAAGAGAGACAAGCAAACCAAAGTGTTGTGAAGAGCACTAAACTTTAGTTTAGTGATGTTTTGCTGTATTGAACACCAAGGTGTGCTGCAACTCAGTTGGTTTGCTGCAACTCTGCAACTCAGATGTGTGCTGCCAGTTGAAGCACACTTTGGTTTACTGTGAAGAGAGACAAGGTAAACCAAAGTGTTGTGAAGAGCACTAAACTTTAGTTTACTCTACACAACAACACTTTGGTTTACTCTGAAGCTCTACAGAGAAAAAACACACAACACTTTCACAACACTTTGGTTTACTCTGAAGAGAGACAGCGTTGTGTGTTGTGTTCAACAACAACTTGTTGGTTTCAACCTATCACCGTAACTGTCACAGGCTTTGCAAATTTTATCACATACATCCATGAGGCCTTCAAAGTCTGGACTGTAATTTGTGATGTTTTGCTGTATTGAACACCAAGGTGTGCTGCAACTCAGTTGGTTTGCTGCAACTCTGCAACTCAGATGTGTGCTGCCAGTTGAAGCACACTTTGGTTTACTGTGAAGAGAGACAAGGTAAACCAAAGTGTGCTTCAAATGATGGAAGCAGTATGTTTTCTCTCCGAATGTGTTTTCAGGTCAAATTGAGTTCATGTGGAAGTTGAAGCAGTATTCTGACAAAACTGAGATCAGGTCAAACTGAGTTCATGTGGAAGTTAAACTCTGTTTGACCTGAACTGGAAAACTCACAGTTGAAGCACACCTTGGTAGTGCTGATTGAAGTTGCAGAAGTTGGATTTGGAGGCCTTCAAAGTCTGGACTGTAATTTGTGATGTTTTACTGTATGTGAACACCAAGGTGTGCTGCAACTGAGGCAACAACTTGTTGCCTCAGTTCCACTTTGGTTTACTGTGAAGAGAGACAAGCAAACCAAAGTGTTGGGAAGAGCACTAAACTTTAGTTTACTCTGCACAACACTTTGGTTTACTCTGAAGAGAGACAGAGAAAAAACACACAACACTTTCACAACACTTTGGTTTACTCTGAAGAGAGACAGCGTTGTGTGTTGTGTTCAACAACAACTTGTTGGTTTCAACCTATCACCGTAACTGTCACAGGCTTTGCAAATTTTATCACATACATCCATGAGGCCTTCAAAGTCTGGACTGTAATTTGTGATGTTTTACTGTATGTGAACACCAAGGTGTGCTGCAACTGAGGCAACAACTTGTTGCCTCAGTTCCACTTTGGTTTACTGTGAAGAGAGACAAGCAAACCAAAGTGTTGTGAAGAGCACTAAACTTTAGTTTACTCTACACAACACTTTGGTTTACTCTGAAGCTCTACAGAGAAAAAACACACAACACTTTCACAACACTTTGGTTTACTCCGAAGAGAGACAGCGTTGTGTGTTGTGTTCAACAACAACTTGTTGGTTTCAACCTAACACCGTAACTGTCACAGGCTTTGCAAATTTTGCAGAGGTTTTGGTAGTGCTGATTGAAGTTGCAGAAGTTGGATTTGCAACTGAAACCCCAACGGTATCACATACATCCATGATGCCTTCAAAGTCTGGACTGTATGTTGTGATGTTTTACTGTATTGAACACCAAGGTGTGTTTCAACTGAGGCAACTCAATTAGCATATTAGCATCTTAGCTTAGCATGTTAGCATTAATTAGCATAATGTTGTAATTACCCCTAGTGGTAGGTTTTGGTACTGGAAAGTGCCCTGTGACGTCAGAGAATAAAATGGCGGATGCTAACTTTATTAGCATGTTAGCATAAATTAGCATAATGTTGTAATTACCCCTAGTGGTAGGTTTTGGTACTGGAAAGTGCCCTGTGACGTCAGAGAACAAAATGGCGGATGCTAACTTTATTAGCATCTTAGCTTAGCATGTTAGCATTAATTAGCATAATGTTGTAATTACCCCTAGTGGTATGTTTTGGTACTGGAAAGTGCCCTGTGACGTCAGAGAACAAAATGGCGGATGCTAACTTTATTAGCATGTTAGCTTAGCATGTTAGCATAAATTAGCATAATGTTGTAATTACCCCTAGTGGTAGGTTTTGGTACTGGAAAGTGCCCTGTGAAGTCAGAAAACAAAATGGCGGATGCTAACTTTATTAGCATGCTAAGCTAATATGCTAATAGCGTTATCATCCGCCATTTTGTTATCCGACGTCACAGGGCACCAAAACCTACCACTTGGGGAAATTTTACCATTATGCTAATTCATGCTAACATGCTAAGCTAAGATGCTAACTGTGTTAGCATCCACCATTTTGTTTTCTGGCTTCACAGGGCACTTTCCAGTACCTAAATCTATCACTAGGGGAAATAATAACATTATGCTAATTAATGCTAACTTGCTAAGCTAATATGCTAATATGCTAATAGTGTTAGCATGACATCACAGGGCACTTTGACTGTCACCTGTCAAACCAAAGTGTTGTGAAAGTGTTGTGTGTTTTCTCTCTGTCTCTCTTCAGAGTAAACCAAAGTGTTGTGAAGAGCACTAAACTTTAGTTTACTCTGCACAACACTTTGGTTTACTCTGAAGAGAGACAGAGAAAAAACACACAACACTTTCACAACACTTTGGTTTACTCTGAAGAGAGACAGAGTTGTGTGTTGTGTTCAACAACAACTTGTTGGTTTCAACCTATCACCGTAACTGTCACAGGCTTTGCAAATTTTATCACATACATCCATGAGGCCTTCAAAGTCTGGACTGTAATTTGTGATGTTTTACTGTATGTGAACACCAAGGTGTGCTGCAACTCAGTTGGTTTGCTGCAACTCTGCAACTCAGATGTGTGCTGCCAGTTGAAGCACACTTTGGTTTACTGTGAAGAGAGACAAGGTAAACCAAAGTGTGCTTCAAATGATGGAAGCAGTATGTTTTCTCTCTGAATGTGTTTTCAGGTCAAATTGAGTTCATGTGGAAGTTGAAGCAGTATTCTGACAAAACTGAGATCAGGTCAAACTGAGTTCATGTGGAAGTTAAACTCTGTTTGACCTGAACTGGAAAACTCACAGTTGAAGCACACCTTGGTAGTGCTGATTGAAGTTGCAGAAGTTGGATTTGGAGGCCTTCAAAGTCTGGACTGTAATTTGTGATGTTTTACTGTATGTGAACACCAAGGTGTGCTGCAACTGAGGCAACAACTTGTTGCCTCAGTTCCACTTTGGTTTACTGTGAAGAGAGACAAGCAAACCAAAGTGTTGTGAAGAGCACTAAACTTTAGATTACTCTGCACAACACTTTGGTTTACTCTGAAGAGAGACAGAGAAAAAACACACAACACTTTCACAACACTTTGGTTTACTCTGAAGAGAGACAGAGTTGTGTGTTGTGTTCAACAACAACTTGTTGGTTTCAACCTATCACCGTAACTGTCACAGGCTTTGCAAATTTTATCACATACATCCATGAGGCCTTCAAAGTCTGGACTGTAATTTGTGATGTTTTACTGTATGTGAACACCAAGGTGTGCTGCAACTGAGGCAACAACTTGTTGCCTCAGTTCCACTTTGGTTTACTGTGAAGAGAGACAAGCAAACCAAAGTGTTGTGAAGAGCACTAAACTTTAGTTTACTCTGCACGACACTTTGGTTTACTCTGAAGAGAGACAGAGAAAAAACACACAACACTTTCACAACACTTTGGTTTACTCTGAAGAGAGACAGAGTTGTGTGTTGTGTTCAACAACAACTTGTTGGTTTCAACCTATCACCGTAACTGTCACAGGCTTTGCAAATTTTATCACATACATCCATGAGGCCTTCAAAGTCTGGACTGTAATTTGTGATGTTTTGCTGTATTGAACACCAAGGTGTGCTGCAACTCAGTTGGTTTGCTGCAACTCTGCAACTCAGATGTGTGCTGCCAGTTGAAGCACACTTTGGTTTACTGTGAAGAGAGACAAGGTAAACCAAAGTGTGCTTCAAATGATGGAAGCAGTATGTTTTCTCTCTGAATGTGTTTTCAGGTCAAATTGAGTTCATGTGGAAGTTGAAGCAGTATTCTGACAAAACTGAGATCAGGTCAAACTGAGTTCATGTGGAAGTTAAACTCTGTTTGACCTGAACTGGAAAACTCACAGTTGAAGCACACCTTGGTAGTGCTGATTGAAGTTGCAGAAGTTGGATTTGGAGGCCTTCAAAGTCTGGACTGTAATTTGTGATGTTTTACTGTATGTGAACACCAAGGTGTGCTGCAACTGAGGCAACAACTTGTTGCCTCAGTTCCACTTTGGTTTACTGTGAAGAGAGACAAGCAAACCAAAGTGTTGTGAAGAGCACTAAACTTTAGTTTACTCTGCACAACACTTTGGTTTACTCTGAAGAGAGACAGAGAAAAAACACACAACACTTTCACAACACTTTGGTTTACTCTGAAGAGAGACAGAGTTGTGTGTTGTGTTCAACAACAACTTGTTGGTTTCAACCTATCACCGTAACTGTCACAGGCTTTGCAAATTTTATCACATACATCCATGAGGCCTTCAAAGTCTGGAAAGTAATTTGTGATGTTTTACTGTATGTGAACACCAAGGTGTGCTGCAACTGAGGCAACAACTTGTTACCTCAGTTCCACTTTGGTTTACTGTGAAGAGAGACAAGCAAACCAAAGTGTTGTGAAGAGCACTAAACTTTAGTTTACTCTGCACAACACTTTGGTTTACTCTGAAGAGAGACAGAGAAAAAACACACAACATTTTCACAACACTTTGGTTTACTCTGAAGAGAGACAGCGTTGTGTGTTGTGTTCAACAACAACTTGTTGGTTTCAACCTGTCACAGGCTTTGCAAATTTTATCACATACATCCATGAGGCCTTCAAAGTCTGGACTGTAATTTGTGATGTTTTGCTGTATTGAACACCAAGGTGTGCTGCAACTCAGTTGGTTTGCTGCAACTCTGCAACTCAGATGTGTGCTGCCAGTTGAAGCACAGTTTGGTTTACTGTGAAGAGAGACAAGGTAAACCAAAGTGTGCTTCAAATGAGGCAACAAGTGTTTGGGAGTTTTCTGTTTCCTCTCTGTCTGGAAGCAGTATGTTTTCTCTCTGAATGTGTTTTCAGGTCAAATTGAGTTCAGGTCAAACTGAGTTCATGTGGAAGTTGAAGCAGTATTCTGACAAAACTGAGATCAGGTCAAACTGAGTTCATGTGGAAGTTAAACTCTGTTTGACCTGAACTGGAAAACTCACAGTTGAGGCACACCTTGAAGCAGTATGTTTTCTCTCTGAATGTGTTTTCAGGTCAAATTGAGTTCAGGTCAAACTGAGTTCAGGTCAAACTGAGTTCATGTGGAAGTTGAAGCAGTATTCTGACAAAACTGAGATCAGGTCAAACTGAGTTCAAGTGAAAGTTAAACTCACTTTGACCTGAACTGGAAAACTCAGTTGAAGCACACCTTGGTAGTGCTGATTGAAGTTGCAGAAGTTGGATTTGCAACTAAAACCCCAACGGTATCACATACATCCATGAGGCTTTCAAAGTCTGGACTGTAATTTGTGATGTTTTACTGTATTGAACAGTTGAATGTAAAGGTGTTTTGCCAAAGTCATGAACTCAGTTTAACCTATACATTGAAAACATACAACACTTTGGTTTAGTCTGAAGAAAGACAGAAAGAAAACACACAATCTCTCTGTCTTCTCTCAGTGTTGATATCAAATGTTTGTACTTGTGAGAACTCCTTTTAAGAACAGGATTACAAATGTTTGCTCATAATAAAATTGTTTTATTTATCTATTCATTGTTCTTGTCATTCTTAGGTGATTTTCTCCCCCCTTGTATACATGTTTGGCTGAAATATACTGGATGAACACTCATTTGTTTACAACACTTTGGTTTACTGTGAAGAGAGACAAGTTAACCCAAGTGTGCTTTCAAATGAGGCAACAAGTGTTTGGAGTTTTCTGTTTTCTCTCTGTCTGGAAGCAGTATGTTTTCTCTCTGAATATGTCGATCTCTAAATGTGTCTTCAGGTCAAATGGAGTTCAGGACAAACTGAGTTTATTTGGAGTTTGGTGAGGAATGAAAGTTCTGGAAACTCCAAACACTTGTTGCCTCAGTTGAAGCACACAATAATCATCGCAATACAACTTTAAAAAAAAAGTTAACCCATTTTACGATTACTTTGGCTATTTTTCATGGCTTTGTTCATTTCTGCTTCTGTGGAACATAGATTATATGTGATGCAACACTTCTCAAACAAAACATGTCTCATGTATACTGGACATATGGGTGGTAGGAGGCAACGCATAGCACATTAAAACGATGAAAACACAGAAAAGAGGGTCAAACAATGAACCTAAACTTAACAGGATAGCTCATGGCAAGTAAGGCTGAGGTCCTTGATATTCCCTTTGCTGAGCTCCTCCGATTTTTGCAAACAGCTCTGGTACAGTTTCAAGACTAACTCTTTCTCATCATCCGTAATCGCTGCCAGTTGGCTCCACTCCTTGTTCTCATACAGCTGTTTAGCAGTCATCCTCTGTGCAGGGTTGGGTTGGAGCAGGGAAAATACGACAGCCTTCACCACAGGCAGACGCAATACATTCGGCATCAGCTTCTCCCGTGCCTTTAGCGAGCCGCCGTCGCCCGGCATGTCTATCAGCATGCTCACCAATTGGAAGTACGCACGCTCTAGCTGTTTTTTATCTTTTGCACTTTCAAGCACACTATCCCAGAATAATCTCCTCTTCTCCACTGATTCGGCTATTAAGACGCCTAGGCTCCAGTTGTCTATGTCTGTTGAATAGATAGTATTTCCGTGGGCCAGCTCAGGGGCTCTGTATAACAAAGTGCATACCCCACCACTCATCTCTGTTGAGTTGACCCATCTGGAAAAGCCTAAGTCTGCAAACTTGGCCCTCAGGTTGGCATCAACCAACACGTTATTCGCAGTCAAGTCCCTGTGGATAATACCCATCTTATGCACATGCGCAAGACCACATGCCACGTCCTGGGATACCTTGGCAACATAGCTGAGCGGTAACTTGTGTGATATGATCATTCTCTCGAGGGTAACTGGCAAGTATTCCATGGTGAAAGCGTGCGATTTTTCATTTTTTACATTTGGGAGACCTGTGAGTATCAACCCTTCGTGGACGGTTACAATGTTTGGGTGGCTACTCAGCCTACTCAGAATGCGTATCTCCCTGGCAAAGTCCAGGGGGAAAGATTTTGCCTTGTACTGTGTTGTGGCCACCTTCATTGCAAGCTCCTGGCCGCATCGTTCAACCACCTTGAACACCTTCCCAAATGAGCCCTCACCCACAAGCTTGATCTCTTTGTAATCAAGGGGTATGATTACCCAATGATTGGACTCCATGGTGCAGACCTTGCTGATAAACCTTAAGGAATGGCTTTATATCCTTCTTTAGCATCCCCTTTGTCCTTTTCCTTCAAAACGGGGCGGATCCTTAGTGTGCATTGCCCAGAAGAATTGTCTGAGGTGATGAAAGAGTAATCAGAAAAGAGAGACTACATAGTATTTCATCTCTGTTTATTTCACAGCAAAAGACACAACCTCTATCAACACTGCCTCAGCCATGCAGAAACAGCAGTAGGTTTATGTGCAGCAGTTCGACCAGAGCCACCAGCTGCATATAGGCACAACCTAGAGCATTCAGGTCCTGCCTTACATTTAGTACAAAGCGGTTCTCTAGGCTGCCCACGCTGCAACCCAGATCGTCCTTGGTCGCTCGCGAGTACCTTTGCCCCGTGACACATTGTAGCCTTACATACTCCTCGATGGTTCTCTGGTAGTCAGCATCGCAGCAGCGCGTGAGCTGCATCTCGCCTTGGTCAGACTGGGTCAAACGAACACTCAGGAGAGGGTTGAGCGCTCCGCATACAGTGATGACTGACTCCGTGCCGCCGGTGAATTTGCACATTACAGGCTCCGCACCTGCATTGGGCAGCTGCTCTAATATGTGCATAGCACACAATGAGTAGATGTTCATAAAAGCATACGACTCGGCTTGTGAGATCAAAGTCAGCGCCTTGGCTCTCACCAGGTTCTGCAGGTCAAGCAGCTTTTCCCTGAGCTTGCTGTACAGTTGCTCATACTCTGTGATCAACAACCCAGGTTTGGTAACCTTGTCGGGCATCATTTCTCTGTGCTCTCCATATGTCCTGGGCCTCTTGGGTGGCTGTTGGACACACCCTGCTCCATCACGACCCCACTCGGGTAGAGTTCCATAACAGGCCAGAATGGCAGAGGCCACAAAGAATCGTCCAGGTGTCCTGCTATCTACCTGCCCGGGCCCACACCTTTGCATAAGGGACTATGTCACCTTCTTAGGTTACCTTGCAGATGAGATAGTTGTGGCGACTGCTGAACACGGTGTCCCACTTCAGGGTTCCGTACTAACTTCGAGGTGTTTAATAGATTGCCTGGCTGACTACAGGTTGCTGGTTGCAGGCTGCTCTCTGTGGTCCCCTCGTCGTTCGGCATACACAGAATTTAACACGCAGCTGCATGGGGGCTTCTCATACCTGCGAACCTCGGGTCCGGTGTTGTTGGAATTCCTGGAGAAGCTGGTGCCAATCTATTGTCGCCTCTGCTTCCTCACAGTGAGGCACGAAGAGGCCAAGGAGAACGCACAGGCACTGGCCGCAGACCTGCGTGTTAATCACACTAACGGGGCAGCATCATTCAAGATCAGAACACTCGAATACCTGGCAACCAACCTATCAACAACAGTACCCGCAGAGTGGGGGTATCTCTCGCGCTCACCTGATGTTTCGCCCTCTTGTAAGATTGGTGCAGAATTGTTGTGGAGCCATTTGACTCTGCTGTATGCTGGACACCGGAAGCTACTGTTATTCAACTTGGGAGAATTATTTTCCAGAACCCAACCCTCACTTCAGCTTTGCCCCTGGGAGCTCAAGAATGCGTTGTTTCTCCATGGTCACGAACACAAGCCAAACTTGCCGCACAAGGTTCGAGAGAACCCCGCCACGTCCGCTCGCAAGTGTCCCATCCTGGCATGTGGACCCAAAGGCCCACGCGCAAAAGCCAAGAGCGCAAGGCTGTACGAGTCGCGGACCTCACGGCTGTGCTGGCTCACGGGCCTTTGGTGCATGGATGCGGACGTGCACCGACGTGCCTTTCGTTGGCTCTACACACCGGAGCCCTACTCAGCGTTTATCCCATCTGAGGGAAAAGTGGAAAAGCCCTAACGCAATGCTAAGGTACACAGGCAGCTGTGTGGTGCCCCTAGCTGGTGATGTCTTGCTACACGTGCTGCAGGTAAACACTGTGGGAAATCAACAGTTTCACTCAGTGGTATTCTCCAAATCCCTACGCAAATATGCAGAGGTGCAGTCCAATACCACCAAGACACTAAAGAAATCCAGGCTCAGCTTTGTTTCGCACAAGAAGAGGCTATGCTCACGCCATGGCCACAGGAACACCTACATAGAGTTCACGACCAACGTGAGCCGAAGCGCTAACTTCACATCCAATGCAAAAGAGCCACTCCAACCATATTTCAGGAGCACCTTTGAGACCATTTCGCTAGCACAGGGACGGGCTGTCACCTCAGCGAGACCGTTCACTGTCAGCAATGAGAATATCACGTGCTATATCTACGGCGTAGCCAACCCTGCTGCAGTGGTGCTGAAAATGAAGATGAACAATGTGGATTTTCACGAGCCTTTCTTCTTCTCCTCAGTCAATGTGTGCGGGAGCGAGAGTCACCAGCTTTTCACATCCATGGCCATCAACTCGCAGAAGGTGAAGAACGCAGAAGTGGAACTTCCCAACGCACTGAACAAGGTGGCCCGCATGGTTGAAATCCACGTGCACCTCAACAGGCTCTGCTGCCAGCTGGCTCAGGAACGACGCGGGATGCTCACCTCGAAGGAGAAGCTGTGTATAGTTTACCTTAACGAGACATGGTTTGCAGGGATCGTTGACCGCAGCTCGCCCAGGTACTGGCACCAGTACAGCAGTCATATACACAGGGAATTCGAAAAATACAAGAGCCCAATGTCGTTTCACCAGGACAAGGTGCTGATGAACTACCACGCGAAGAACCCTGAGTTTGTGCACCTTACCCGCTGGCTGCTTAAGAACCCCAGCGAGCAACACCACAAGATGATAATAGACCATGAGGCATACTTAAGGGCCGAGAGCAAGCTCCATGCCAGGGCGGAACTCATTGTAACCGTTTGGAAGCATGTCGCTCAACACAACGCAAGAGCACCAGAGGGATTCCCCCCCGTCTCATCTATACGTTTCGAAGATCTCGGATATAGTGAACAAGCATTACGAGAGTCTATTGGTGGATACGGGTCTCTCCTCGACTAAAGTTAAGGCTCAAGTCAACAGGCGCGATCGCAGTAAGGAAATCAGGGATCTGGTGACGAGCAAAGAGAAGAGGCTGCGAAAGCTCGAGGATGGCATCAAGGACCTAGAGAGCGTGAACTTTGCGGGGGGTTCTCACAGAGCTGAACAGGCATCCACCTCAGAGTTTGATGGTGATTGGAAGTTCCTCTACCTGGAGACCGGGCGCCCATTTGGCTACATGCGCTTGGAGGCTATGGATGTTGAGGGTAACTCGGGTACTTTCGGTCTCCCGAGTAACGTACTTGCTGAGGCGAGTTTGAAACAGCACAAACGCGGTTGCGAAGATAACCCACAAGGAGGAGTATACAGCGAAATCAAATGCCCTGCCTGCGGAAACAATTTTCACCTGTACAAATTTTGGTTTCACGCGCTTGAGGAGATCTGCCGCAACAATGTTCGAGTGCACGCTTACATGAGGGATGACAGGTGGGTTGTTCCGAGCTCCTCTGGATGGACCATTCCTATTTACCATGTCCAGTTGTTCGATCGCACACAGGAGCTGGCCAACTGTTTGAGCTTGCTCAATATTGATGCCAACCTGGATACGGACCAAAGTTTCTGTGACCTTTTGGACAGAAGATGCTTAATGCTTAGCAGTTTAACTGGAGAGTAACTATGGATGAGTCGATTGTCGAGGGATACCTTGGGAAACGTTCAATAAAATTCGATATATTTGCTGGAGTGCATATCGAAAACGGGGATCCCCAGTTTGTGAGCTATGCCACCTCGCCGCAGCACAAGAGATGCTTCGCTAACAAGATGGAGCACATGCAGCGTGTCAACCAGTTCTTGAATGCCTTGTTGAATGTAAGGCAAACTTACGAAATATTGCTATACGTGCCAAAGCCATTTCAGAACACCACAGTGTGGATCAGAGTCTCACTAGATAATATTGACTCCCTCAGCCTGGAGATCCTGTGGAGTCTACCAGGACGCGGGAGTTTAGACCCTAAGGGTTTCCTCAACCTCATGTTTGATAATGTCTTGCCCACCCAGGTGACAATCAACAGCGAACGACTGCTCAGTCTCTGCTCGACCAAAGAAAACCTGATTAGCCGCTATGCTGCACTTGCCGCAGAAGTGTTGCGCTGTCATTCACCTACCAAAGCTAACCCAAAAACCAACACAGGTATTGCGATTTCCTGCAGGGTGAAAAAAAGAACCAGATCACTCAGGGAAGGTCGTAACGTAAACACCTTTACTCAATCTTCAGAAAAGACAAAGCACATCTTGCCTGGGACTTGTAGGGGTATCAACAATGTTGAAACTTTGAACAGGAGGAAGAGGCAGAACTGGACCCGTTCCAGGCGTCTCCTGCACACTTCTGGCTCTATGAAAAGGTATGCTTCTGATGACCTCACACTTGGTACAGAGAGCCCCGTGACCCCTCCAGCAGATGGATCAGATCATGAGCAAGTGGGTCACTCCTTAACCGTTAATGACTCCCCTGCTGTGGATAAACACAAGGATCCTGATACCCATTCCGTGGCAATGCACGATCACTCTCTGAAGCCTCCTTCCGTGCACGAGGAACACAATCCCTTGGATCTGACTCCGAAATCCATGTGTTTGCTGATGTGACCTCCATTTTCTCTTTATCATCCCTTTCCCGTGGGCTGTGCTTTACGTCTGACATGCTGAGACCCAGTTTGTGAGATAGGAGCAGGGCGTAGGCTGACTGAGTCAGGTTTTCTCGCACCAGCATGATCTCGTTTACAGGCAGAGAGCCATCTGGCCTTCTGCCCACAAGGTTGTCTGCAAACGTGCGTCCTGAGATGTTGAGCAGTTCCACAAAGAAAGTGTGGAATGTGTGGCTTGGTGAGCCAGAGTCAAACTCCCGGCCCTGGTTCCTGCTGGTGTACTGGATTGCGTTGTGTCTCCTTTCGAACTGACTTAAGCCAGACAGTGTGCTGCGCCAAAAGTTGGTCCACATGTTAAGGATCTCCTCGATCTGTGATATGTTCGCAGCCGAAGGATAGTGACACAGCAGTCTGACTTCAGGGCCAAGGTCCTTGACCGGATCATCTACAGAGTCCATGGCATCTTCATTCATAGCCTTCATCTGCTTCACAACCGCTTCTGCAGCGGAGATCAGCCTTATGTCCTTGTTTGGGTTGCATTGAACTTTGAGCTCAAGCAGTGCCCTCTCGGGGTCTGTGGACAGAGTCCTCAGGAATTGGTCGGTCACGATTTTGTCTTTGCTGTCTTCGACCAAAGAAATGAGCATTGTGCTCAGTTTTTGTGTGAGACATGCAGACCTATGTGTCGAGGTGTCAGCACCTGGCCGTAATAACACATTGTTCAGAACCTCTGGTGGAATACTAAACAAATCTGAACTTCTGTCATTGATCAGCATTTCTGTCACCCTATCAATGGGACGCCTGGGAGAGGGGCCTCCTGTGCCATCTTCATTCATAGAGACCACCACTTCAGCGAACCTGCCTACAGCTGAGGAATGCAAGGATGGACCAGATGATGTGTACATGCGCCGGTTGGAGGACATGCGTAACCCCTTGACAGTCTCCTCAAATAGCGTGGACCAGCCCTTGACTGTGGCATAAGCCCTGCTGGCCAAGGTGCACACAGGAGCACAGGATGTGTCTGTCCTCAGCACCGAAATGTGCTCATACACTATACCCTGGACTGAGGCCGTCACCATGTCCGTCACTGGATCGTAGAATGCCAGGCAGCCCGAAGGCCTGCACTCAGGCACCACAGGGCAACGGCCATGCTCCAGCGTTTTGACCACCTCCCACAGATCTACAACGGATATCTTAATTTCACTTTCGCGCTTCCCGGCCATTAAAATATCACCAATCCATTCGCTGATCAGCTTGCACACAACATTGGTGAGATTGCTGGGCACAATGTTTTCCATCAACGCTTTTAGCCGATCTGGTACCTCACTGATGTCCACATTGAGGAGCAGCTCAAGCACCTTTCTATGTGCCTCCTGTTCCTGCATGGCTTCTAAAGCCGCCTCCCTAGGACCCATGGCAGATAAGTGCTTGCTTCTTACGCTTGAGCTCAGGCATCTCCCGGTAGCTCGGACAACATTTGTGTTAGCTGTCCTGCCAAACAAGCCCAAACGCAGCTCCCTGAGCTCCCTCCAGGGCACAAACAAGCAGGGAACGAAGCCCTCGAGCACAGTCCAGCGCACAAGGTTTCTCAGCGTGTCCTTGATGTGATTACCCACATGCGTGAACGGGTACTGATTGAGCAGAAATTGCACAAGCGTAGATGCACTTTCGCAGTTGCCGCCCAACACGTGGTACAGCAACAGTTGCACTGAAAGGTGTGGGTTGAACGAATTGACAATCTCCTCGATGACAATGTTCAGCTGTTGGTCCTCACCCACCAGGAGCTGTGCCTCAGTGTTTCTGTACAGTGCACTATGCAGAGGAATCAGTTGATGTTGCTTCTCACCACGCTGTCCCACTGACCAGCTAAGGTTTCCTCCTAAGCGCTCTGGGTTCCGGTTGGCTAGAGCTATCGCAGACAGTTTCTTCTCTTCCTTATCCATGGACTCGTTTTCTCTTGTACCTTTTTTCTCTAGCTGTGTCCCTCTGTTTTGTTTGTTCATTTTTCTATTGATTTGTGTTTGTTTGTTTTGTACCATGTAAGATTGTGAGTGAACCTTCAATAAAAACGTTGTTTTTTTAAGCACAAAAACTCTGAGCCTGTTGTGTTCTATTGTATTTTGTTCAGCGGGCCGGGCTGGTTAGTAATACTAACATGCTTCTGGACTGGCTTTATTGTGTTTAATCGCCTTGTGAGTCGCTAACATGCCGTTTTTCATAGCCAGACTCATATTCTGCCTGTGCAGCCCAGGAAGCTACCTGGAGGATGAGCTGGCTGAGGACAGTGAGGATGATGAGGACGGCGAACGGGACATCCTCGGCAGAGCCGATAAGAAACGAAAACAGAGGGAGGTAGAAAATGTGCACCGAGCTGTGGCGAGGATCACAAACTCAGTTATGTTTTCCCAGCGGGCGAGTGAGCACCCCAGAGACCAAACATTACTAATGAAAGCAGAGAGAGCCGAGGAAGCAATGACCAGGTCTTTGGCGGAAATCAGGCACAGAGTGCTGGGTTTTTTACCCATACAGCGCATGAGAAGCAGCACGCGAAGCAGCACGCGAAGCAGCACGAGAAGCAAGTCAAAGTGACAAATTGCACAAGTCAGGTCATCTAAATACCCCCAGATAGGACGTGGGCACTCTGTCCGCGTAAAGAGCGTGAAGATGAGCACAAATGTATTGGATAACTCCTCGTTTTCCCTTGTTCCCAGCGCCTATCTGCGATATACGGAACAGGGTGCCCCGGGATTTCTTGACTGGCAGCCAGCGGCTTTAGCCAACGCATTGGTAGAACACATATTCGGGCCAGGGGCAGTGAACTCGAGCATCAACACACAGACTTTGATCAAGTTTGCAGTGTCAGAGATAGGAAGGGTGTTATTCAGAGATAATGAAGAGCTGTCAAAGCTGCTTGCTGGCTTTGTATACAACATGATGGTGCCTATGCAACATGTTCCCAAATCTAGTGAGTTTGTGAAAAAGTTCACAGTGACTGACCAGCGAGAGGCCCAGGAGGGTGCTTATGACTCAGTGGGAAACAGCGTTCAGACCAGAGAATACAAGCAGGTGTACAGGATGATAAACCGTTTCCATTCTCTGAAATTTGGTAATTTGCTGAAAATGATCAGCCGCACTGAGGCACAGCTCCTTATCAATCAAGAATTCCAAAACGCCAGCAATTCCTGGCGGCTAGCAAAGGTTGTAAACGTGCTGAAATACTGCTCACAGCAGCCCACGCTGGTCGATATGACACTGCGCCGCATCAAGCACCCGACCCCAGCTGATCGACTCTACTGGGCGCTCCTATTCACAGAGATCTTGTGTGGAATCATCAACATATCCCCGGATGCCGCCCAAAACGTGTTCGAGGACGTACGCAGAATCCTCAACAGCGAGAAGGACGAGGTGCTGATCATGGGCCAGAGCATGTACCGGGCAATTTCCAATTGCAAGCTGAAAGAGATAACCGTCAATCCTGATACTTTTTACTATGACCTGACAGCGGAGGCACTGACTCCTGATCGCACCTGTGAGTACGTGATGAAGTGCTCAGAAGGCCCATCATCAGGCACAGAAGGAGCAGCCGACGTGCCCTTCATTAAGTCCTCGGAACAACAGCAGAAAGGGGAAAAAATGAATGTGCCAGTCATGACATTACGCGGTGGAAAGTCGTCCGAAGTGCCCATAATACGCGTTGGCACACTCCAGTTGGAGCACAACACTGAGGAAGACACTTCACTTGAGAACAAATGCTTTTCGAACCCTCAGGGGCACAAGTGGGATTACTGCACAGTTGGTTGCCTTGCTCCTGTTGTGACTATGATCAGGCCCAGCCAGATCCTGGGCACAAGCGGTGGTGAGGGTGAGTTGACTTTTCAAGATGTCATGAAGCGTTCCCCAAACGTGTCCCACATCATCCAGTATGATGGCAAGGTGGTCAGAGTAAAACTTAAAGAAATCCATAAGCAAGCAAACCCATCCATGCTGTTTGGTCCAAAACGTATAGAGGATCTCCAGAAATATATCCTAAGCACGTTCCAAGGTCGGCCCTTGGTGCCAGTGAACAAGCTGTCTCTGCTGGGTCATGCGGACAACTGGTTGGCCAAGACGGAGAACCCTGCCTGTGTGCTTGAGTTCTGCCCACGGTACATGGTGATTCCACAGACAGAAACAGACAATGCCAGTAAGGAAAACCTAGAGCCTTCACACTGGACAGTAAGGCCCCGTGTAGCACTGTTCAATTCCTCGTTGATGAACAGTGTCTCAGGCGAGCTTGTTCAAATCGGAAGCGAGCTTCTTGGCCTGCTGGGCAAAGAGCAGGGAAAATGCCTGGAGGACTACTTCCAGTTCATCCAGCAGGGCTTGAACAACTCCAATGGTGCCAAAGAGATAATGGAAATCAGGAAAAAAGCTTACAGTAAAGACACAGAACGCAAATCATATAAAGAAACAGATCCGTTGATAATGCCTGGTTTTTGTAAGCTGACAGCCATCATGAGCGACCCAATATCAGCTGTTTTCACTGCACAACATTTCAGAGATATGAAACAAGCAACACCAGAAAGTGCTGCGATGTTGACTACATTCGATGGCTTCCAACACTGTATCCTGAACATATTCCAGAGAGTGGTTGGCAACAGACGCACAAACACTGTGGTGGCTTCATTGCCTCTGTTCTGTGATCCCCCAGAAGTCAATGAGAGGTGCGAAATCGGAACAGGAAGCTACCCATATTGGTTCACCCAGGATGACATCGACTACTGCAATCTAATGTACTGGATCATCCTGCCTGTTCTTGGTGCAGACGTCTACTCTACAAAAAAAACAGACAGTAATAAACCATTCAAGCTGAATTTCGGAAAAGAAGAAACAGACCTTAACGCAGAGCTGGGCCTGCGGGGAAATGGAAATCTCACCGTTGGCAGACTGGAGGGTTGTGATTATGTATTCGCCACAGTGCAACCCAAGGGTTATGTCTGCTGTTCTCATGTTTTCGAGCCCACCGCGGGAGAACCGGAGCAGGTCGGACACCTGGGCCTAAGCTCCACGTCAGTAATCACCTACGCTTGGGCGTTCAGAGTGAATATGCTTCGAAATCTACCACAAGTTTTGCCCAAAGTGTTGTTGGCTATGCATTACACTACGCTGCTTACACAACGCGTGATAGTGGAACACTTTGATCAGGAATACTACTCTGGTTACTCGTACCTGCTCTTCCGTGGTGTGCGCTTCACAGGAGTGGGAGCAACGCTCATAGGACAGAAGTCAGTGAACTTCACCGTGGGGACCAAAATTATGTGCGCACCGACCGACCACAACACCCACGTGCAGACCACGTATACACAGTCTTGCGAGACAGTGGTGATGCCTGAGGGGCTAGAGTCACCCGGGATCCATGTGCCCAACATGTACATGAAGGACATAGTTGGTGGTGATGTGTCTCTCTCAGAATCCGACCCCTATTCGATGGTGGTGGCAGACACTTACAACAGCTTCAGCCCAGAGTCGGACGGGTCAGCAGGTTACCGCAGACCTTTCATCTTCATCTGCGGCCGCTCCAAAGACCTGAACGGGGATTTGGAGCCAGATCCCCTGGCCGGACCTGGGGGTGGACGTTTTTATTGCTGCATGCCTACACTACTCAAACCCTTCAGCTCGGTGTACTGTTTCTACCAGCGACAAAAGCAACAAAAGCGCAAGCCAATGCAAACCTTAAAGCTATTCTGCGAAGTGCGTCCCGTGTGCGACGTCGATAACCAGCTCGACGAGGCATTTTGCGGTGACCCTTTCCAAGACGCAGTGAAACGTGCTGGGAACAATTTGGGGTTGAACACTCTTCTAACCCCCGAGCTCGGCGTGGCTTTCTGTGCTACTTATGGTATCGGCAACTTCTCAGACAAGGCACTTAAGCAGCAGGATGTACAGCGAACTATCGCCAGCGAACTATCGCCAAGAATAAGTGGCACAGGTTTGTTCCTGTACTCAAATGCAGATGTTGCAAAGAACATCACAGGAATGCTGCTGTCCAGGATTATCAACTTTAACACGCACCAGCGCTACATCGTAAACTGACATGCAAGAGTGGCTGTGGCAAGGTGCCGGAGAGAAGATATGCCGTGGCCTGGCCAAGCTCGCTTTCCTTGTCATATTCAGCGGCACAAACTTTTTTGCATCACTCTACATTCACCACCGCCCCCGTGAGTCCATGCTGTGCAATGAGGAAAGGAAGAACTCCACTCTTGACATCGCGCTCCACACGATCTCCAAGTGCAAGGCTGATCTCGAGAGACGCTGCAATTACTACCGTGAGCTGAGGACACAAGCCATAGGCCAGTCTTTTTCGAAATCGGAAATCATTATTTACGACAAGGTTATCGAGTCGACGATCAGAGAAATCAGCAATTTGGACAACGTCCTCAGTATGCTGGACAGTGGCATTAGACCTGACGAACTGACTGCAGCTGTGGAGATTGCAGTGAGGCGCGCTGCTGAAAACCTCAACACCTCTGCTTACATTGATAAGCAGTCCCTAACTCTAGCCTTAACCAGGGACGTAAACATGATGAGAGTGCCAGTCAGCCCAAGCACTGTGGAAGATGCACTCCAGGATTACACAGACAGTAATGTGAGACAAGTTTCCCAAGGTAATATCACTGGGCTTGTGTAATCCCATGAGGATCCCTGTGAGAGTAAAATAAATATGTACAAAAAAAAGTACCTTTGAAGTAAAAATCTGTTTTGTGTTTTATATGTTAAGCAAACATAAATAAAAAATAAATTGAAGTAAAACAAAAAAAAACTTTGTCCATGATTATCTTTTTCCTCAAAACAAGACAATGGATGGCACTCTCGAAGTATATCAAACTCCATGTTATGCTACATGTTATGATCAATTGGTCTTAGCACAATATTGGAAGAGAGGTGTTGGCAAGACAATACCTTGGGAGCCACAGCAATGCTGCTTTCACACAGTGATAACAAGTAAGGCATGTGTAGACATGTTCTTGTTTTTATTTTTATTTCAAATAGCAAAACATAAATCAGTATTGAATTATTTATTTTTTATCCAGGCAGCAAAACAGTTTTCCCACAGCTTATCAGCATGAGGGTAATGTAGAACTTCATCTAGTTATGCATGTTTAAACTATGTTCAATAAAAAAAACTCTTTCATTCATCGTAATCCTTCTCGTCCATTCTCCGCCTCTCCAGCACCATCTCGGGTCTCTTCCAAGGCATTGGAATCTTGGCCTCCTTGCATCTGCTGCTCACCTCCCTCGCGGCCCCCCTTGATCAGTAAAGCTCTCGGCAGACTCCCCTTGCCGTACTCTGCCGCTGCATCACGTCCTCTCCTCAAATGTAGGGCCTCTTCCACCATCTCCATCGGAGAGGCAAGACTAGAGGTGTGCAATTTCCGCTGTACAATGACAGTGTCCTCTCGTTCGTAGAACAGAATGTAGGCTGACTTTTGCCGATTGCGACAGACTGACTTACCCGTTGTTTGATACACTTTGTGATCATCATAGATGAGCCAGCGGTCTGTCTCAGGACGATACAGCCCGTCACAGGTGAAATGGCCTTCACAAACATTGGGTCCAAAATGGTTGACTACACTCGCCAGAGTGTACATTGCTCTATGGTCATTGTCTGATGCACTGACTAGCAGCTTCCTGGACAGGTGCACCTCAGTATCTTTTGTTTCATTCCAATTGGAACGATTAAGGTGGAGAACCAAGATATTAGGCAGGTTTACAAATAACCACTGCTGGGCGGATCTCAGATGTCCGCACTCACACGTGCATTCCAGATCTGTCTCCTTTAGGTATTCGTCGAGACATCTTTCCACGGATAATCCAGGTATCACAGTCAAGGACAGGTTGGTGAATTCCTGCTGTGTAAAGGACAGCCTGCAACATCCTTCACAGGTCCGGGTGTTGCACATCAAAAAGCTCAGGTGAGCCTTAACAGGACAGGTGTACGTCTGTGTTGCTGCCTTCAGACTGGGGTACTGAGACCTAAGCTGTTCCAGCACACAGATTAGGAACTCATGGGCGTCCTTTTGCTCGTTGTCACGAAATATCTCATACTCTTTGCCCTGTGAGATCCTCCACTTGAAGATGTCCAAGATTTTTTTTTTAAAGTCCACATCACTGGAGAAACGTGACAGGTCAACAGTCACCAAAAGAAACAGTATTTCAGCCTCAGGGACTATACTTAAAACAGTACAACAGTATGTTTTAAGTTGAAGGTGAAGCTCATCCCTGAATGTTTTCAAAGTCAGTAGGCTCTGCAGGATAGAGTTCATATAGCACGTTTGCCCCACGTTGTAAAACCCAAGGTCGGAAAGCTTTTCTGTTTCACAGAGCTGGGGGATGGCTGAGACTGAGTGCTGAATGTTTGAAAAACACACTGTTACACCTGCTGGAGTGAAGTCCTTGAGTTGAAAATATGGTGTTACACCTGCTAGTGTCCCTATATTTGAATCTTCCTGTTCCCCCACTCCGTTGCCATGTGAGCTGACACGTTCTGTAAGCTTGTCATTTTTATCCACAAACTTCTGGACTACTGCATTCCGTTGAGCAATTGTTGTCTTTGTTGCAGTAACTTTCGACAAATCCGTTGGTTGCTGAACAGGACATTGTTCAAGTGATGTTTGCACCCTTTGCTTAGAGGTCTGAATTTGCAGACTGCTCCTCCCGTACCCGAAACGCCAGCGTCTCTCCATCCTATACATCTCTACTCTACTACATCTACTCATACTACATCTACTCATTGGTGAAGTGCACCTTCAGTAACGGGTCTCCATTGTAAATGCATTGCTGATTCTTCTGTGCATGTTATCCTGGATTGTCTTCTAGAGCCTTGTGGTATCTTATACTGATGACTGAGATGATGAGGATGATGATGATGATGATGATGATGATGATGATGATGATGATGATGATGATCTTATAGTGGGGGAAGGTGTTGCACATTGAAAGAGTTGAAGTCTTACACAGTCTGTTAGGCTTGCATTACCACATCTACAACCATCATTCATCTGCATTCATACCCATTCATGGAGAAGCTGAAGGAACAACTCTCTACCAATGCATTCAAAGTTCTTCATATTTATATATGTGTGTGTCACAGTGTGTAGATAGGAGATAGACAACTCTCAAATGAACTCACAAACTCATGAACTCAGTTTGACCTGAACATTTGTAGTTCAATGTCAGAGTGGCCGGTGTTCTAAAGGACATCAAAGCTTACAAGGTTAATTAAGAAAACCACACTAAGGGTTAGAGCAAATCTTGTTTATTTTTCATTTGGTGTTAATAACTTCCATTATCACATCAAACAGTGAATTACAGCATTACACTGATACACTCATACACTCATACACGTTTTCTGAACGCCACTCTTGTCCAGTTCGCTCGTGTCCAGTTTGCTTTCTGTTCTGCCAGCAGAAAAATCCCAGTAAGGATGAGAGTAATAATGCGACCAACATAACATTAACAGCAACCAATCCAGCTTGTACAAAGTCTGTGACAGTCGTAGTTCCATGATCTCTGTTCTTTTGACCAGCTTCCGGGAATAGTGGTTGTTCCTCAAGAGTGTAGTTGATGTGTTGTAGGTGGCCGTGTGCTTCAAGAGTGTAGTTGATGTGTGGTAGGTGACCACTTGTAGTTCCATTCTCTCCGTTTTTTAGACCACTCTCCGAGATGAAGAGCAGTGTGACAATACAGTTGCATGTTGGCAAAAGCCACTCTAAGCCAGTGTTCTCATCAATTGAACCAGAGGCAGGAACGTAACACCTGTACTCTTCTTTGTCTGACAACTGAACACTGGACAGCTTCATTGACAGGTTACCTTGAGACAGATCCTCAGCAGAGAGGGCTGTCACAATTCTCGGGTGTAGACTCAACATTTGAGCAATATGAAAAAATGGTACTACACGATGTTTGTACAATGGATTCAGAAGATCTGTAACCAAACTTCCATCATGCTGGACATACACATATTCTGGCTCAAAGTCAGGTCTGGTCCACTCTACTGTTGTATTGTCAGCATCAAAAGGTGTGTCAATTTGACAAGGAAGTGTTACATTATCTCCTACTGTTACCAGCATTGTATGAGAGGACTCCATCACCTTGTGTTCTCCTATTGCATGTGTGATGCTGCTCCATAGCATCAGGACATTATGGAAATAAACCCAAGTGTACATAATTTCAATTAACCAGAGTTGTTACTCAAAAAGAAAAACTTCTCAAGTGGCACACTGACCAAAATGTAACAGGCTTCTTTTCAGCACCAAGTGGGGCCCTTTGCATTTGCAGTAGTTTTTGTTGGTTAAGCTCTATACTTCCTTTGGAATCAAAGACCAGCTCAAAGATCTTGCAGAAAAAGCTAATAAGGCAGGGATCTATATATAACGCGTGCCAACATGTCTTCACCATGGGGGGCGTGGCATAGTAGCTGCAGATATACTTGTGGGAGGCAATGTTAAGTCAACCTGTTTGTCCGCCGCTACCAAATGACACTTTTTGATGCCCCCTTCAGGATTCTTGACATGCACTATAACAAAATGAAACAATAATTACTAACAATCTTTATCCTTGCCTGTCCACAGAGAGATCCAAGGCCACAATGGGAGAAACAGGTTTTCATCCATCGAAACTGACTTGTTTTACCACAGTCATCGGAAAGCTCCAGTCACAGGAGTTTCTGCAGGTTAGGGAAAAGATCAAGGATCATGCCTCAATCGCCTGTACCTATGTGGTTGTAGACAATATCACCTCAGACAGCCTTTTTGCTGAAAATTTGAACACAGAGTTTGTTCGAATGAAAAACAGCAAAATTGAGAGTTTGAACAAACATGAGCCACTTGAGCGTCTCAGAATTATCCGAGACTACGAAATATTCAACATGCTGACTCAAGGGGAAGATGTATTTGAGGATGGGATAGAGGTGTACAAGAAGCTGTTCTCAGAATACAAGGTTTATTTGACTTTGGAAATGTGTGAGTTGGCTTCTTATTTGTTGACATTTGCGGTTTTTGCAGCGTTCCGCAAAAGGTCAGACCAGCTGGTGTACTTCAACTTCGGGATAGACATGAGCTCCCTGAGCCAGGAATCCCTCTTGGAAATGAAGCATGGCAGTGGATTCAAGGTTGCCATGAAAATTGAACCATGTCAGCAGGCTGCCAAAGGGCACACCAACAGCATGCCCTCACCCTTCGTCAGACCAAGGGATCTGCTCTCAAGGAACCCTAACTTGGCCCTGGCCAGATGTAGGTTCACAACAGACCTCATGTACATGGCCGGAGGAGGTATGGACACAGGCGGGGTGCGGGACGTTTTACACGTGAGCAAGCTGCAGCTGAGCATGATCGAGCGATACCGTTTTGACCCAGTTTCCCATTTTGATTTCACACCGGGTCTCTATGCACTCCCATCAGTTGAATCAGTAGCAATTGCAGCATTGGGATGTGTTAAGGGAGAAGATGTTTGGGGGGGGGAATTTTTGGTTTCTCATGATACGCAGACCGAGATGAACATTTCTTGCCAGCCTGTCAGTTACAAGACACTAGCGCAGAAGTTCACAGAATCCGTTGGTCTCCACCCACTGGAGCAATTGATGGAGACAGTATTCAGGCAGGGTAATTTTCAAAACCTCAGAAACACCCAGCACGTGAGAGTTGGGTCAGTGACACTTTCCGGAACTCATAACGGGCTAAAAAGATTCATCCTGTGGAGAATCCTGGATCCAGCCTCTGTCCGGCTGTTGCACAAGAATGAAAATTCATTCAAGTAGGTGCAAAAAACACAACAAATTTGTTCAGCCTTCTGGTATATCATGATAGTGATGATGGTGATGATGGTGATGATGATGATGATGATGATGATGGGGTCTGCATATATATACTGAACTGAAATGTTACAAAAGTCTGTCATTCTCCCTTATCACCCTCAATATGGAAGCACTGCCAACTGATGTGGTGAAATTTTATTTAGGAGTTATGATGAGAAAGATGTACATGAACACCCACTTTAAGTTTAGACTACAATTTGCAATTCATGCCGACATCATCACAGGATTCACAGGATACACACATAGATACGACAACAAAGAGCAAAAAGATGTTTTTGAAACAATCAAGAGTGAGCCCAGTTTTCTCCAAAGATGCTCTAAACTTGAATCTAAGGTGGAAGCCAGCTGCAAAGAATTTATCACTGTACTGCGCAGAAGTCTATTGAACTCTGGTGTGTTTGGCTCTGAAAACCACACCTACCCCTGGATTCGCACAACGGAAAACACACGGGTGACATTCTCAGTTGAGTTTAGAAGCATTAGAGAGACAAACAAGTGGATCGGGTACGGCTCTGACCTTGAGGCAACCAAACACATAAGAAGGCACTCACTGGCCATGGTTGAAGTGGAACAGGTGTGGGATGATCTAGATTCACTGATGCATTACTGTCTACTGGAATACCTCTACTGCATCTACCAACCGGGAAATGGCTATATCAAGAGATTAGGCCCATTTCATCCTCTTGGCTTGCCTGTTCCATTCGTGCACGTAACACCTAGAAAGAAAACTTGGTTTAAACCTGTCATGGCTGCCTTGATTAAGACCATTGTTATGGAGGGGAGGATGTTACCTGAAGTGACTGTGATGCTATCTTTAAGAGTGAATTTTGTCACAGGACCCAAAGCCCTGAAGATTGCTCACAGCCCTTTCCCCGAGTTGGAACAGATGTTGAGGAACGTAGACACCGTGAGAGATAAAATTGTATCCCTCTTGCAAGAGAGCTGCAATGATTTCTCTTCTGCTGTTCACCAAGATCTCAGTACAAACGGCCTGCCTTTTGCTCAGTCTTGCGATGAGGTGTTTTTCACTTACCTCTGCTGCAACATGAAATTGAAGACAACAACATTACACTTCAACGAGGCCTCAACAGAAAACATCCGAAGGCACTCGATTGGTCGGAGTGAAGAGAAACGAGTTTGGGCTGATATGGAGGATGTCACATATTACTTCCTGACAAAAGCCTTAGGAGATTTTGAGCGCAACAAGGAAGGATCCTTCGATCGTGGAAAAAATGTGTTAACAGTGACAAACAGCAATAGGGAATCAACGTGGACGGATCGAGTGCTTCATGAGTTCACCTTGTAAAATGAATTATGTATAATGATTTATATGATATGTGTATGCGATATATGGAGTGCCCATGGAGTTGCTCTGAAAATTGGGACACTACTTATTGTTACTTCTGTCAAAAATGAAAAGCATGACAAACAGAAACAGCTCTGAAAATGCTTGTTCACAATGTTACACTGCCATACCTATAATTTCTGTACATGTGACAGAGAGTTTATAATAACAATAAAAATAAACAGAATGAAAACGTCATGTGGTTATTTTTGTTGCGGCGGGTCAGAGTGCTGTGTGTGCGGGTGTGCTTCTTGGCTGAGTGTCTGAGAAAAGTGTATTTTTCTGAATTGGGGTACTGGGGCATAAATACTGTCAGAAGTGGGATTCTAACCCATGTCTCCGAGGAGACTGCATCTTGAGTGCAGCGCACTAGACCACTCGGCCATCCTGACATGTGTAAATTTTATTTATTAGTAATGGGTCAGAGTGAGTGTGTGTGCTGGGGGTGGGAGGGGGCTGTTGCACTTATAAAGACTTGAAGTCTTACAGAGTCTGGTATTCTTGCAGTACCACATATACAACCCTCATCCATCTTCATTCATACACAGTCATGGAAAAGCTGACCAGTGCCTTCAAAGGTCTTACAGGCGTTTTAATGAGAGACATGACAAAGGTCCCTGAATTTCTTATGGTATGGGGAGTTAACGTGAATATCTTCACAGGACTCCTGCAAGTGACTCGTGGTGCAGAGCTTGAAAATGTTCTGAGAGATATTGAAACTAGACCTGACGACTTCCCCGAACATGGCAAGCTAGCATCAGCTTTGAAGAATAGCTGCAAAGAATTTGCCTCTGCCTTATGCCGAGATCTGGAAGAAGCCGGCTTGTTTGCAGCTCAATCCTGCGACTGTGACAGAGAGAACGATGTGACATTCTGGAAGACATTGAGTCCTACGGTAGAACGCATGTGTTTTACGTTTGGGAAAGGCGCAACTGAAGATATCCGAAGGTACTCACTGGCCATGGTCCAAGCGGAAAGTGTATGGGCTGATCTAACTTCTCTGATGTATTACACACTGCTTGAATCCTTCAGCCGCATCGATGAGACTGAGTCGGAATCCACCGCCAGGACTGAGACGTACGCCGGTGTGACTCACAAAACGGAGAAGAAAAGTAAAAGCATAGTTCATACTCTTTTCTTGCAACTTGTCCTTCCAGATCAGCTCGAGGCAAAGGAAAAAACCTCTAACTCAATGAGGTTTCTGAAACCTCTCATGGCCTCCTTGGTTAGGAGAATAGTTACAGACGGGAGGAAGTTGCCTAGGTTTATACTGCAGCTACAATTTAATCTGAATTTCCTTCTGAATGGACGAGGACCCACAGAGCTGTATATTAGTTGTACCCCTTTCCCGGAGCTCAAACAGTTTTTGAACAGAGAACTATTGTGGAAAAGCGTTTTTTGGCATGCCATAGATGAGAGCTTGGATGATTTCTCATCTGCTGTGCAACAAGATCTCAAGAGAACCGGATTGGGTTCAGCCAAGTTGAGCGACAAGGTGATTTTTACACTGCGCTGGTCGAACCTGGTTGATAAAACGACAATGATGGCGTTCGGTCAGCATGCCACCGAACACATCCGAAGACAATCATTGTGTCGGAAGGAAGAGATAGTGGTCTGGGCAGCTATTGAGAATTTGCTATACTACATTTTGAGCAAAACCTTCCAAGATGTCGATCGCAGCGAGGAGGCTTCTTTCGAGCGTGGTGAAGCCAACTCAACAAACTCAGCCAGTGGTGTGCCCAATGGAACTGATATTGATATTGTTCAGGAGGACAAGTTGGAGGATTTTTATGTAAATTATACACCTATTAAAAATATATCCTGAACGTCTTCATCTCTAGACCATGGCTAGCAACAGACAAATGCAGACAAGTCAATTACAAATAAAAGTAAAGCATTGCAAAAAACTACAAATGTGAGTTCATGAAAAAAAAAAAAAGAGAACCACCTGACCATGCATATATAACAGTGCTTCCACTGATCTGGCAGACACACTACGGTTGTCTTTATTGCTGTTTCTTCCAATATGTCCCATACTAGCATAGGGAAGTATCTTAAGATGAGCCGCAGGAGGGGAATTGCACTCAAGCTTAGGGGATACAACCCTCAGAAGAAGCAGAGATTGAGAAGATGTAACTTGCAGAGACTGACAAAGAACAGAAGGGCTTTGGACAAGTGGCACAAGCCTTGTCTGGAGATCAACCAGTATGGCAGCAAATGCCAAACCCTGGAGAGTGTACTGGATGCAATACACCCCAACCTCAAGTGGGAGACATCTATTAGTCATCCCGACTTGTCACAAGTAGCACCGGAGTTGCTGTCGCAGGTCGCAGATTACCGACTTAGTATTGTGGCATGGTTTGTTCATTGCCTAGACCTAAAAAACTGGTATCCCCATGATTTATTCAACCTCATCAGCTTTGTGGACAGGAACTACATTTTTCATAAAGCCAATATTGAGTCGTTCCTGAAGGCTCACAGTAAAACTTCAATTTCCGTAATGGTGGCCTCGCTGCTCGCAGAGGTGAAAAAGAAGTGTTGCATTGAGATTGATGCGGACAATGAGACTATAGCTTCTGCTATAATGTGGCCAAACAGGGCATATGATAACAACTTGTCTCAGGAGATCCCTGTGGTGTGTACAGATGATGTCCACAAGATGGAAGCGGCCCTATTGCTCCTGCCTACTGCAATACAGTGTCCAGTACCAGAGAACATTGTCAATCTTGTCTGCTACTACTTGGTTCTCTGGCTGACATGCAATAATGTGGAACATAGCGAGGACAATAACATTGATCTTGTCAGGCTGAGCAAGTTGGCAATTAAAAACGCCTGGTGTTTGCTGTTGACAATGCATCTTGACATTGGTCTCGCCTGCTTGCCTGCATGGAAGTGTGCCATAGTAGCTTCTGAGATTTCTGTTGGCGCTGCCTGCCAGAGAGTTAAGTGGAAAGAATGCAACAAGGGAGTGCTCCGCTTTGCCTTAAGTGAGTTGCTGCACAAGACAAACACAGACTTTGAAGACCTTGCCGAAGTGCAAAATATGTTCCAACGGGGTTGCTTGCTGTGCAAAAACAGCAACTTTATAAATGTTGAAATGCGATGTTGCCTATTGGTAATAACAAGCTTGACATGTCCAAAGTGTGAAGAAAACGCCAGAAATTAAATCCTTTTGATCATTCTGTATGTGATCAGGAGAATAATCGTATGTTTTCATCAAAAAGAATAAAATAAAGATTGTGTTTTTGTTAACCTTTGCAAGCCCTGCTTTCTTCCTTTTACTGGTATATTATCGGGTCATCTGAGCATCTCTGCAGCATAAGCACATATGCATTGAACACTTTATTGGTGTGAGGTATGAGGGTGAAATATAGTATATTATTTTTTAAACAGAGTACAAAACATTTTAAGTGTGCCATAGTCTTTGTGGAGATATTCTTTGCTGTACATTGTTTATTTAACAATTTCATAATGATTGGACAGATAACAGCAAGTGCATGTAAAAAGTCATGTTTTATTACAAGTAGCATCAGACACAGGTTACATTTTCTCAATGTTTGGGATTATCCAAGAACAAAAAACGATCACAGGAGCAAAGCAATGCCTGGTGGTTTATCTTTCGGTCAACCAGTAACTCAGATGGGTTGGTTAGGTTCACCTCTTCTTTTTCTTCTCAGGAAGGCAACTGAAAATCTAACTTTTTACATCAACCCAACTTTTTTGGAGAGGGAATGGTCGGTGACCTGGAGAGTTTGAATCATATTCGAACACGCTCTATGTCCCTTATTCCTTACTGCATCTATGACTGAACGAGCCTTCTCTGTAACCACCTGTTTCAATTCCAGTAACTCGTATTCTGCATAGCAAATAGCTTTCTTTTGCAAAAGCTCATCTAGGACTACTTGAAGAGTGTGAGCTGAAATGCTTTGGACCAACTGGGACCGCGCTTTAAACAGTTTTTGTTCAGCTGAATCAATGAGCTCATCCTGTTCACAGGCAGAGGTGTTATTCTCAAGCAGGTCTTGAAATAATTTGGGGTCAGTGTCACTGAGAACATCTATCATTTGAGAACATGCTGTACATCCCTTGTTCTGTAATGTATCTATTACAAAACGTATCTTGTCATATATTGTTCTGCCAACAACGTGTTCCATGTTCGATGCAAATACAAACTCTGGATAAGATAACACCTTACTCTGCCAAAGTGCATCCAGGACCATGTTGAAAGTGGATGGTGAAATGGTGTAGATCAACTTGCTCCGCAAATTGAACAGCTTCTGTTCACCCTCGCGCTCACAGCCAGAGGTGTTACTCTCAAGACTCTTCAGCATAGGTCTTGTCTCTCCAGGCCAGTATCCCAGTGTTTTTGACAGGAATGGGTCGATGTCACAGAGAGCCTCTATCATTATCAAGCATGCTGTTTTTCCCTTCTTCTTTACTGTATCGATGACAAAACGTGCCATATCTCTAACCCACGGGTTCTCTGCATTGGCAGTCTCGTATTCTCCAGAGTTGATAACATTCTTCTGCAAAAGTGCATCCATGACCGCTTGGAGAGTGGG